>NC_140348.1:27926942-28494442 GCF_963514085.1 Chelon labrosus
CCCTGGTTTTATTTTGAAGGTTTACTTTATCTTTGGTGTTGTTCTTCTCACGGTCTGGTTTTGATTTATCTTAGACGTTTTTCAGTTTCCATCTCTGAGGCAGCTCAGCTCCTTGTTCTGTGTTTTTATTGATCAGCTGTTTCTGACCCTGCTCCAGGTGAAACAGCTCTTAGTCCCTGTGTGTGTTTGTTTTTGACTCCTGGCTGCTCCAGCCGGGTGGAGTCCGACTCTTTTCATCGAGCAGATTAAACTCATTCTCCTCAGCTTCCGTCTGTTCTAGCTCAGGTCGTTTCCGTGTCAACACACTCTCGCTCCTCGCTTCCTTCCTGTCAGGGTCCACTTTCACCACGACCTCACTTCCTGTCGGGCCTGGGAAACAGGAAGTAGATACAGAGGAGGGAGGAGAGAGGAGAGGAGAGAGACGAGGAGGGAGGAGAGGAGAGAGACGAGGAGGGAGGAGAGAGGAGAGGAGAGAGGAGAGAGGGGAGGAGAGAGGAGAGAGGAGAGGAGAGAGAGAGGAGAGGAGAGGAGAGGAGAGAGGAGAGAGGAGAGAGGAGAGGAGAGGAGGAGGGAGGAGAGGTGAGAGGAGAGGAGAGAGACGAGGAGGGAGGAGAGAGGAGAGGAGAGAGGAGAGAGGGGAGAGGAGAGGAGAGAGGAGAGAGGAGAGAGGAGAGGAGAGAGGAGAGAGGAGAGGAGAGAGAGAGGAGAGGAGAGGAGAGAGGAGATGAGAGGAGAGAGGAGAGGAGAGAGGAGAGAGGAGAGGAGGGAGGAGAGAGGAGAGAGGCGAGGAGAGGAGAGGAGGGAGGAGAGAGGAGAGGAGAGGAGAGGAGGGAGGAGAGAGGAGAGAGGAGAGGAGAGGAGAGAGGAGAGGAGAGAGGAGAGAGGAGAGAGGAGAGGAGAAGAGAGGAGAGAGGAGAGGAGGGAGGAGAGAGGAGAGAGGCGAGGAGAGGAGAGGAGGGAGGAGAGAGGAGAGAGGAGAGGAGAGGAGAGAGGAGAGGAGAGAGGAGAGAGGAGAGAGGAGAGGAGAAGAGAGGAGAGAGGAGAGGAGGGAGGAGAGAGGAGAGGAGGGAGGAGAGAGGAGAGAGGAGAGGAGAGGAGGGAGGAGAGAGGAGAGGAGGGAGGAGAGGAGAGAGGAGAGGAGAAGAGAGGAGAGAGGAGAGGAGGGAGGAGAGAGGAGAGGAGAGAGGAGAGGAGGGAGGAGAGAGGAGAGAGGAGAGGAGAGGAGGGAGGAGAGAGGAGAGGAGGGAGGAGAGGAGAGAGGAGAGGAGAAGAGAGGAGAGAGGAGAGGAGGGAGGAGAGAGGAGAGGAGGGAGGAGAGGAGAGAGGAGAGGAGAGAGGAGAGGAGAAGAGAGGAGAGAGGAGAGGAGGGAGGAGAGAGGAGAGAGGAGAGGAGAGGAGGGAGCTGGTGTAGGAGGAGAAGGAGTGGGTGGTTTCTATTTTGTCTCTGAGCAGCTGAAAGGAACGAGACAGAAAGTAGAGACTAGATGATCTGGTGTTAACAGAGGGACATGTCCTTTATTGGATGGTGATGATGAGGACATGACAGCGTCCCACTCGTCCTCAGTCTCTTTGTTCTCATTGTGCTCCACTTTTATTCATGTTGCGTCTCTTTGTTGTTGCTCTTGAGGTTTGTTTTGTCTCCTTTATGGGACGTCCTGCAGCTGAACTCTTTCAACTTGTCACGTCAACGTCCTTCAACACCTGTCCATCCACCTGGTGTTAATCTAAATGTGTCTCCACATGCGTCCCCAGCCAGCGCTTGAGATCTGATCTCAGTGTGTGTGTCTGTAAATCAGCAGCGCCATCATGTGGTCACAGCTGCTGTCTCTAATGGATCTCTACCTACCACTGGATCAGAACCATCAACAGCTGCTGGTTGACTTGGAGACATGATCCAGATGTTGGAACAAGATGGAAAGACTCTCACATGTTAAGATCTGATTTATTTATGAGACGAAGGGAAGTAGGAAGGAAGGAAGGAAGGAAGGAAGGAACCTAGGGAGGATGAAAGGACAGATTCTTCATGTCTTCATTTCAAACAGACTCAGTTTCTCTTCATAGAACCAAATAACATAAATAAAGCGTCTGGAAGTGAAGCAGCTGTTCCAGATGTGGTGGTGGTGGGGGTGGGGTGGGGGGCATAAAGCCGGGGGGGTCGGGGGTCAGACAGAAACATTCCTCCAGCTAAATTTACCCTGAGAACGTGAGCATGCTCTGCAGCAGCGTTCAGATTAGAGCAGATTGAAGAGGATCAGGGTCACGTCCACCACAACGTCCACACAGCGGGCGAGCGAGCAGCACAGCACAGGCCAGCTGGAGAGAGAGAGAGACAGAGAGACAGAGACAGAGACAGAGACAGAGTGAAGGTCCTAGTTTAACTTCACTGGCATAAAAACCTTGTGACCCACTACACTAGTGTCCACTGGTGTCCTCTACACTACTACCTTCCTTCCTCACTTCTGCCATCCTTCTCCTCCTCCTCCTCCTTACTCCCCTCCTCCTGTCTTCATGTCCTCCTGTATGGCGGCCTCACCCTCTGTCCTCCTGTCCTCCTGTATGGCAGCCTCACCCTCTGTCCGTCTCTGTCCTCCTCAGGAAGGTGTGGTTGAGTAAAGAAGGAAGTCCGTCCAGTCGTATCACCAGAGCGTCCTTCACCAACCAGAGGAGCATCGATCAGCTGGAGCTCTCTGGCTTCAAGACTCGATTCTGATCCACCAATCAGACGCTCCCTCCAGTCCTCCAGTCCTCCTTCATGTCCCCTATCCGTCCTCCAGTCCTCCTCCATGTCTCCTATCAGTCCTCCAGTCCTCCATGTCTCCTATCAGTCCTCCAGTCCTCCATGTCTCCTATCAGTCCTCCAGTCCTCCATGTCTCCTATCAGTCCTCCAGTCCTCCTCCATGTCTCCTGTCAGTCCTCCAGTCCTCCATGTCCTCCAGTCCTCCTCCATGTCTCCTGTCAGTCCTCCAGTCCTCCATGTCCCCTCCAGTCCTCCAGTCCTCCATGTCCTCCAGTCCTCCTCCATGTCTCCTATCAGTCCTCCTTCATGTCTCCTATCAGTCCTCCAGTCCTCCTCCATGTCTCCTATCAGTCCTCCTTCATGTCTCCTATCAGTCCTCCAGTCCTCCTTCATGTCTCCTATCCGTCCTCCAGTCCTCCTTCATGTCTCCTGTCAGTCCTCCTTCATGTCTCCTATCAGTCCTCCAGTCCTCCTCCATGTCTCCTATCAGTCCTCCTTCATGTCTCCTATCAGTCCTCCAGTCCTCCTCCATGTCCCCTATCAGTCCTCCAGTCCTCCTCCATGTCTCCTATCAGTCCTCCTTCATGTCTCCTATCAGTCCTCCAGTCCTCCTTCATGTCTCCTATCCGTCCTCCAGTCCTCCTTCATGTCTCCTGTCAGTCCTCCTTCATGTCTCCTATCAGTCCTCCAGTCCTCCTTCATGTCTCCTATCCGTCCTCCAGTCCTCCTTCATGTCTCCTATCAGTCCTCCAGTCCTCCTTCATGTCTCCTATCCATCCTCCAGTCCTCCTTCATGTCTCCTGTCAGTCCTCCTTCATGTCCCCTATCAGTCCTCCAGTCCTCCTTCATGTCTCCTATCCGTCCTGTCAATGGACACGATGGAGGGTTTGATTTAAAATGGAAAATATATTCTACTGTCAAATAAAGTCATACATTTATTTTATGTACAATAGAAATGATTCTACTCTACGACAAGGATTACATTCTACTCTATTTAAAGTTACATTACATTAGATGGAATAGAAGTAAATAAGTTAAATCCATTTAAACTGTTCTAGTAAAGGTTAAGTTAAATTACATTAAAGTTCCCTTCACTGTATTTAAATGGTTGTTATTTAATGTTTTATTACATCTAAAATATTAAATAATTGAGGTTCTGTAATTTCAGTTTTAATAGTTATGTTATAAAACATAAAATAAATACTGAGTTAATATACGTCACGTTTTAGTCACATTCTGTTTAAACTTTACGTTACAGTGAAAATATGAAGTTATAGAATCTCATTTAAATTGTCTCTATGTACGTTCTGATTGGACTTCTAAGCTGGTTCTGGTTCTAGTTCTAGTTCTGGTTCTAGTTCTGGTTCTGGTTGTAGTTCTGGTTCTGGTTCTGGTTCTAATTCTAGTTCTAGTTCTAGTTGTGGTTCTGGTTCTAGTTCTAGTTCTGGTTCTAGTTGTAGTTCTGGTTCTGGTTCTGGTTCTAGTTCTGGTTCTGGTTCTAGTTGTAGTTCTGGTTCTGGTTCTAGTTGTAGTTCTGGTTCTGGTTCTGGTTCTAGTTCTGGTTCTGGTTCTAGTTGTAGTTCTGGTTCTGGTTCTGGTTCTAATTCTAGTTCTAGTTCTAGTTGTGGTTCTGGTTCTAGTTCTAGTTCTGGTTCTGTTCTAGTTCTAGTTCTAGTTCTGGTTCTGGTTGTAGTTCTGGTTCTGGTTCTGGTTCTAGTTCTAGTTCTAGTTCTAGCTCTGGTTCTGGTTCTGGTTGTGGTTGTGGTTCTAGTTCTAGTTCTGGTTCTGGTTCTGGTTCTAAGTTCTGGTTCTGGTTCCAGTTCCAGTTCCAGTTCTAGTTCTGGTTCTGGTTGTAGTTCTGGTTCTGGTTCTGGTTGTAGTTCTAGTTCTAGTTCTAGTTCTGGTTCTAGTTCTAGTTCTGGTTCTGGTTCTAGTTCTGGTTCTGGTTCTAGTTCTAGTTCTGGTTCTGGTTCTGGTTCTGGGTTCTGGTTCTGGTTCCGGTTCCGGTTCCAGTTCCGGTTCCGGTTCTAGTTCTAGTTCTGGTTCTGGTTCTGGTTCTACTTCTGGTTCTAGTTCTAGTTCTGGTTCTGGTTCTATTCTAGTTCTGGTTCTAGTTCTGGTTCTGGTTCTAGTTCTGGTTCTAGTCAAGCTTTCTTCCTGTCACCATCAGTCTCTGGAGGTTTAGTTAAATATAGTTTTATAAATCTTTTATGAATCTTATCTAAATCGTCTCAGTACGTTTCCTACGGTGTAAAACTTTATAAACTCATGTTGTTACTTTACGTCATGTGTTAAATCATTAAGATGGAAACTAAACACTAAACGTTCCTGTTAAAGGTGAAGTTACCAAGTGAGAGCAGCAGGTTGCTGGTTTGAATCCCTCTGTCTGTCTGAGTACGGAAACAAACGCACCCTGGTGATGAAGGTCACCTGACCTGGTCACCTGTCTGTCTGATCCAATTAAATCACAGCCAGAGAATCTGTGGTCGGCTGCCATGGCAACGACAGGAACTCCTGGGGGGGGGGGGGGGGGCAGAGAGATGATATCTGGCTCCTGAACTTGTCTGAGATGTTTGAGCACGTTGGTGCCGGCGCTTAGAGACCAGATCTCCATGGAGACGCTGCTGGAAGGGGACGCTGTCGTCATGCCAACGCACCCAGAGACATTACTCACACAATAAGAAGAAGAGGAGGAGGAGGAGGTGGAGGAGGAGGAGGAGGAGCAGAGGCTCTGTCCATGTAATGCTGTACTCTCTCTAGCTCCTGAAAGCCTGTGGACACTAAGAGTGGCCACTTTATTAGGTACACCCAGCTAAAGCTAATTCAGCTTCAGGTGCAGATCTAAACGTCTTCATTATGTCTCATTATGTCTCATTATGTCTCATTATGTCTCAGTGACGTGTCTCAAACAAACCAGAGTGTTTTCTAGGAGCTTTATTTTCTCATGTACATTATGACTCATGTTTCCACAGAGACTCTGCTGGTGTCTGGAGGACGACCTAACACAACTAGATGTTTACTGTTGCAGGGTTTTTTAATGATGCAGTCATCAGGAACTTTCTGTGGGTAGTGGAACTTTATCTGGACCTTGGTCCCTGAACCTGGTCTCAGGTTCAGCAGCTAAAAGATAAAAACCTGAACCCTGCTCAGCTCTGACATCTGTCCATGAACGCCTCCAACACGAGCCTCCCACCTACTACACACTGCTCCCTGGAGAGGATGGTAATAATGATGATGGTGATAATAATAATAATACAGCCACCCACACCAGCTAGCATGAGCCATGGGGGGGGGGGGGGGGGGTCTAATCCACCCACACCAGCTAGGACGAGCCATGGGGGGGGGGGGGGGGGGGGGGTCTAATCCACCCACACGCTTCAATCATTGTGGAAAAACTGAAAAACAAAAAGAAACTCCACAGGCCTCGACCTCCTCTTCCTCCTCCTCCTCCTCCTCTTCCTCCTCCTCCTCCTCCTCTTCCTCCTCCTCCTCCTCTCTTCCACTCAGCAACCAGTTTGGCATCCTGTAATGGTCGCCATGGAAACGCCACTCCGTCTGGAAGCGACTCCAGAGATGCAGGAAAAAGAAAAGAAAAGTTGATGCCCTCTCCTCCTCTTCCTCCTCCTCCTCCTCCTCCCCTATCCTCTCCATCTCTCTTCTGTCCTGTGTCCTCTTGCTCCTCTTCCTCCTCCTCCTCTTCTTCATCCCTCTCTTTTCTCTCGCCCCTCTCACACACCTGAGTGGGTGCTGACAGCCGGCCGTTGCCAGGCAACAGGTTGAAGTTGAGTCCAACTTTACTGTGAAAGAGAATTTAACACAGAGCTGCAGCTTCTCTGCTGAGAACGTATCTCAGTGAGGACGGTTAATATCCTCCTTCTTCTTCTTCTTCTTCTCTGTGTGAATGTTATGTTCCTCTTATTGTTCTTTATCTTCCACAGAACGTTACAACTCAAGAAAATCAGTTAATACGAACGGACACAGGGAAATAAACAGCCAATCAGATCAATGCATCATGTCACGTATGATTCTCTGCAGATGCCTTAAAGTTATTTCCTCTCAGTATTTCAACTGACTGCTGTTACTCTCCTGTCCATATTAAGCCCCGCCCTCAAATGATCTGATTGGTAGAGCAGAATCAGTTCCCAGACTCCTGGAGCATAGTCTGTATATAAATATGGACACCACGTCTCCTCTTCCTCTCATTGGTCAAACTGACTCTATGTTCCCGGGGAAACGGGCGGCGCCATCTTGTGAGTTTGGATCCAGAGTCTGATCAGTACGGTCTGAGGGCGGAGCCACGTGGAGCCGTGATATTGATGCCCCGCCCACACTTCCTCCAGACATGTTTTAGTTTAATTAATACTACGCTCTGCTCTACCTCCACCTGTTACAAGGACATGATGGATTATACACTGGACTAGTTTTTAACTCTCACTGTCTCACAGGACCGCTTTATGTAGAGGTTGGCATGGCAACTGTTGGTCGCCATGATGTCACATCCTGTTTCTATAGCATCTAATAACTAAAATGAAACTTATCCAAAGAATTTACTCTTAAACATTCATCACCATTATATTAACTACCTAAAATGACAGAAACCATCCTTGAATTAAATAACTTGACGTGTATTTTAGTGTTTTAGTTTGGTCCAAGTCCCGCCCACTAACATGGAGGGGGTGGAGCTTATGACCTATACTGCAGCCAGACACCAGGGGGAGCTCTACTTGCTTTGGCTTTATACATCTTTATACAGTCTATGAATCAGACCATGATTAAAAGTTTGTGTGTGGTGAAACTTGGGGCTTTCTTCCACGTTAGGAAACAGTGCAGAATCTAAAATATTCTTGTTTTTTGTTGTTTTGTTTTTAACGAGCTGTAACCTCTGGGGCTGAGACATGAAGCTGAAGTTCCTCTAACGTCCACTAGAGGCTCCGTGTTAAATCAACATGTTTACATTCAGATACTAAAATCAGTTTTGGCTCTTTGGGGCTGATTTCTCCGTTTATGACGACTGTACAGGAATAAGTTTTATAGAACCGTCGGAGCTTTCCATCTTTAGACTCAGATAATAGCTTTTGTTTTTTTTTAGTATAGTCCGTATATAAAAATATCTACACACAGATGTAAATGTCAAAAGCTTTGACCACATCCGACCTTGAAAACACCAAAGCTGCAGCTGTTTCTACAGATATAAGGCCTCATGGTGGAAAAGATGTGAATGAACTGGCTGAGAAACATTTGGACGGACGAGTGGATTAATGCTGAAAAACAATCAAACTCAGGCAGTCGTTGCTTTAATTAGACTGAAGATGGAAACAGACCTGGCACGTCTGCTGCATGACCTCTGACCTTGTCCTCAATCATGACCTCTGACCTTCTCCTCTAACACGGCCTCAGACCGCTGGACGTTTCCACACGGTGTCTGGTATCTGAGTGATAATCCTCGGCTGCTGAATGTCAGTCCACTGTCCTTCAGACCCACAATGCACCTGTCTTGATGTGTGTGTGATTATTAACAATGACGTGGCCTCGTTTTAGTTTGTAAAAGTGAAAAATGTCACTTTGGATTTATTGATTATTTGATATTATTTAGCTTTTAGTTGCTGTCAGTCACACGGAGTCTCTGTGTGGAGACAGATGATCACTACAAGGGCGTATTTATTATGTCCAGGCTGGACTATGACCAAGTTATTTATTGACATCATTTCATGATCTAATATTTTTATTTTTTGCATTTAAACGTTTCTTTAATCGTCTCCTGGAGACTTTGGACCAAAGCAGTGAAAGTTCCTGAAGGTTTCTCATCATCGTGTTTGTTGCAGAGCGACCAGAGCAGTGTTTCTGATTCTACGACTCATTCTGCCTCATCTACAACTTTTCTCCTGTTTGGCATCATCCAGTCTCTGCAGACTCTCCTCCTCCCTGCAGAGGAGCCGCTGCCTCTGAGGGGCGCTTCATTTACTTCACGCTGCAGCCCAGACGGGTGGGGACGTTGAAAAAGTCCCTGTCATTACTGGACATTACTGGATTATTGTTCTTTACATTTTCTTTGTATGGAAAGTACTACACAAATAAAGTCTGGTTGACTGATTGATTGAAAGCAGACACCAGCTAGCAGTTAGCACGACAGATTTCCTAATTTGGATGAAAAATCTTCAGCATTTATACAGGGTTCTAATCCAGACCGACTGGTTCCTTTCTGTGTGTAGTCTGCATGTTCTCCCTGTGTCTGCGTGGGTTCTCTCCAGGTTCTCCAGCTTCCTCCCACCGTCCAAAGACATGCTGGTTAGGTTCATTGGTGATTCTAAATTGGCCGTAGGTGTGAGTGTCTCTCTGTGTTAGCCCTGTGATAGACTGGAGACCTGTCCAGGGTGGACCCCCCCTCTAGACCAATGACAGCTGGGATAGACTGGAGACCTGTCCAGGGTGGACCCCCCCTCTAGACCAATGACAGCTGGGGTAGACTGGAGACCCCAGAGGTTACAGAAGATGAATGAATATAAACAGTAGGCTACATAGATTCGTGCTAATTAGATGCTAATCTCTTGGGACACGCTAGTTACCTCCATGAACTACATGAAAACAGTAATTAGCCTTTGTGGTAATTAGATGCTAATGGTTAGTGACCCATATTACAGCTAACCAGCTGTACTGACTGTAGGTACTGTAGCTAGCCAGCTAGCAGTTAGCCCCATATTGAGAGGTAGTTAGCGTACATTAGCTTACACGCCTCTTCAAAACACTCTTCAAGGCTAACAAGCTAAGATCAATATGTGAAGATACAACAGAAACTATCTTCGTGCTAATCACTAGGGGCATAAACTGGGCTAGTTAGCAACATGAATGCTAAGATACTAAGACCGGTAAATTAATTATTTGTGAAGGGAAAGCTGTAAATAGCTTTTTGCTAATTAGATGCTAATGGATAGTGGCTCATATTAGAGCTAATTAGCAAGAAGGAACCAGCTGTACTGCTACTGTACTGTAGCTAGCCAGCTAGCAGTTAGCCTCAGATTGAGAGGTGGTTACACTCTATCAGGATGTGAAGACACATAAACTAGGGCTAGTTAGCATCATGAATGCTAACCAGCTAAGTAGCTTCACTGACATGTTGCTCTAGGACCAGGACCAGTCCACATTGTGGCGCAGCGCCGCCCCGGCGGTGCATCGCGGTGCATGAACCGAGCGCACCGTGCGCTGCAGTCCGGAGGCAGCAGCGTCCGGAGGGGCGGGGGGAGGAAGAGGAGGAGGAGGAGGAGGAGGAGGAGGAGTATTGGTGGATTTCAGGACTCTCCGCTCCTGCTGTTGTTTTCGCTCCGAGCTCTCGGCTCTCCGTCCGTCCGTCCGTCCTTCACTCCGAGCGGGACTCCAGTGCGCTTCAGTCGGCCTCCAGGTGAGTGAGAGCCGCGCTGCTGCGTCTAATCTCCACTTTCTCTCTTTCTTTGTTTCGTGCACGGATTTATCTCATTGTCTGCGCCGGAGCATCCACGGGCTCGGCGTCTCTCGTGGCGGGGACGCGTCCCTGTCCACGCCACGTTTGACTCCCCGAGCCTCCATTTGAAGCAGCTGTGTCGTTATGCGGCTGGAGCAGCGGGTCGCTGGCGCTCAGTCAAGCCGGGCAGCGTGCTCCTCTCCCGGCTGCTTGTCTGTTGCGCACCGTGCTGCTGGAAGTTGAGTGCGCCAGAGCTGCTGCTGGTTGCTGGTTGCTGGTTGTTGTTGTTTTGTTGCCTCAGAGCTTTACATGAATGCTTTCTGCTCTTGTCCCTGATGGAGGTGATGGAGGTGGAGGTGGTGCAGGCGTGGTCCTGACCAGAAACACCAGAACATTCCCGGGACACTCCTCAGATCTCCCCACAGTGACCTTCCCTTCCCTCCCCTGTCTCCTGCCTTTTTATCTTTCCCTCCAGATGTTGAGACTTAAATCTTTATTCTTTTTGAAATAAAGGTGCGTTTGGTTTGTTGTTGTGTGAACGTGCAGCTCGTGCGTAGTTCTGCTGCTTTGAGGCGTTTTCTTTTCTCTTTTCTCTCTTTTTTTTTCTGCGCAGACCCGGTTTCAAATCCTGTGGAGCAATTATGTAATCAGACCCAGCCTTCCCTCCTCCGCCCTCTCCTTATCTCATTACTCCCTTCTCTCTCTTCTTTCCCACTCTCTTCTCTCTCTTCTTTTTTTTCTCACAGTTTTTCTGTCTTTGCTCAGTTTGTCTCCTTATCTCAGATGTTTCCCCTCCTCCTCTTCCTCCTCCTCCTCCTCTTTATTGCTCTGATGCAGCAACTGCATGGGGAAACATTTGGCAACTTGTTGACTGGAGCCTTTTAAAGGTGTCGTCGTTCTCACGCTGCTTAGTTCTTCTTCTAACGATCAGATGGACTCTAGGAGTAGAGGTTCAGGTGGTGGTAACCATGGTAACCTTTCCTAATCATCGTCAGGTGAGGGACAGAGACATGGAGGTAGAAAAACAAGATGAACCAAGATGGAATCAATGTGGACAGAGACGATGGAGACGTGGAGACATCTTGGTCGTCTTCTAAGACTCTACACATTCAGGACTGGAGAGAGATGTTTCTTCTTCTTCTTCTTCTTTAACGTCTCTCCCTCCGTCTCTCTTCTTCCTCCTACTCTAACGTCCTATGACTTTCTCGTCCTCCTCCATTTTCAACTCCTCCTCCTCCTCCTTCATCTTCTTCATTTCCCAGTCGTCTTTCTTTTTCCTACTTCTTCCTCTCGTTCTTCATCTTAATATTTCTTCTTCTTCTCTTGTTCTATTTCTAGTAGATGTGCAGTAGATCTCCAGTGGTTGATGTTCTGATGTGAACACACGTATCTGATCGCCATCATTAGGTTTAGTCTCCATGGTAACAGAAGTAGATCTTAGAGTCTTTACACATCTCCTTCCTAAAAAGCCGTCTAGTCTCCGTGATGTTTGCTAACGTCGTCAGATTAAATCTTGGTTTCTATTTAAAGTTTCCTGTAAATAAACGCAGCGTCTGGAGCAGGAAGTAGCTGAGTTTATGGGAAACAGAGTCTGGTTTTAATTTGCAGAGACGCAGAGCTCGGTGCCCGGCGTCTTGTGTCCGTCCACAGGTCTGCAGGGACGTGAACCTGAAGCAGGTTCTGAGGATGTTAAACATGTCAGAGATCGACTCAGAGTCTGAATGATGGAGGATGATGGGACGTTGTTCGTTTGGTTTCTCCAGCTGAACGCTTTTTATTTGAGAACATTGTTTTTATTGCCAGTAGCAAACTAAACCTGCTCCTGTTTGTCAATGATCAGCTGAGTTTGTCTAAAGATGGACGAAGCCTCCTCATGTTTCCTGAAGCTCAGCGCCGCGTCTCCGTCTGACTCCTCCCACCTCCCAGCTGATTCTACAGCCATCAAAGGGCTGAGGTTAAAGACGGCTAGCAGCCCGTCAATCAAAGTGACCACGCCCCTTAATTCTGCAGACATTTAAGCCCCGCCTCATCAGATCTTTGCAGCAGTAGAATCAGTTCCCAACAGAGAGACTCCAGAACATTGACTCGTTTTGTCTTCGTCTTTGTGTCTCAGTGTGTTTTCCTTCAGAGTTCATTGCCTCTCGTTCTGGTGAACTCATCTGGGCGTAGCGTTGTAGGTTTTGAGTGTTGACAGAGTGTGTGTCTTTTCTTGTTTGCTAGTGGAGGACGGATGGAGGCGATGGTCCAGTTTCAGAAAATAAAGAATAAAAGGAAACCAGCCTCTTTTAAAAAAAGACCTTGATCCGCCTTGTGTGGACAGACGCTCTGAGTCGGATCATTGTTCTCACTGTTGACTGAAGAGATTTTCAGGTCTTATCAGCTGATTTATTCACGTTAGTGCAGTTTATTAAAAAGCTCCTTTGCTCCAGGACTCAGACATTCAGGTTAACGTGATATGAAATTATAAAGTCGTCACATTCTTCAGTTTTGGTCTTTTTCTGCAAGAATTACATTTTTTTTCTCAGATGTTAAAGCAGCTTTAAAAACTGAAGTCTGTTACTGACTTCACCTAAAATGTAATCTGACTGATACTGAACTGAAAAACAACCCAACTCCTAAGACAGCAAAGGTTAGGATTTAATAACGATGCTAACATTAAAATGTCAAAACCTGCAGTTCCTCTGTCGTCCACTAGAGGCTGGCGACAAGTCAGTCCATATAGTCGAGTTCCTAGTCTCCTGATTCCTGTGGGAAGAAAATCTGTTTTAAATTTAATCTAAGAAATCTTGAATTTAACTCAAAACCTGAAGGAACATGAATCTGTAGTTCCTCTAACGTCCACTAGAGGCTCCAACAGCAGGTCAGTCCTCATAGACCTCCGTCACAAACGTGTTGATGCCAAACGTGGTGCTTCATTTTTCTGGTAAACTTACTGGAAACTTTTCTCAAAACTTTTCTCTACAAGCTAGCGGCTATTTAGTTCTCAAGAAACATTGAAATTAGAAAATCTGAATCGGTTCCTGAAACGTCCACTAGAGACAAACGGCGATTTTGAGACACAATATATTTATTTATTTTCAACCGAACGCCACCATTCTTCCTGAATTGTCTGTCGTCTAAAACGCTGCCTAAAGTTTGGACGTGAACTTTGCTTTGTCCTCCCCACATCCACCCCGTCCTCCTCCTCCTGCAGTTCCTCTAACGTCCACTAGAGGAGAGTCGGTCCTCTTAGACCTCCACATTGAATCAACACGTTTTAACCTCCTACTAAAACTAATTTCTCCGTTCATGATTTAAAGATTAAAGTTTTACTAAATTAAGGGGGGCGTGGCTTCTTTGATTGACAGCTGGGTGTCCTCACAGGTTGCTAGCCGCCTTTAGCTTCAGCTTCAGTTTATTTTCACTAAAGTTGAGGCAAAATAAAACCCTTGTGGTGAATTATGTCTTTAAGAGCAGCGAGGTCGAGCTGTATTTTCAGAAACGAGGCCAGTCGTCGTCGGCGGTTTTTGTTCTTTTCTTCGTCCTCCTCTCCTGCAGTTCCTCCCTTATCTTTACCCTCACGCCTCCTTCTCATCCCTCCTTCTCTCCCCTCACGTCGCCTCCTCCACCTTTCATTTTAGTTTTGAAGTCTGCCGGCGTTCCAACATGAAATAATGAAATTAAAACCTTTCAATCCCTCCTTCGTGACTCCTCCGAGGCTTAAAGGTTTCAAGCCGGAGGAGGAGAAACTCCATTTTGAGGCCCCTGAGGACAAGGAGGGGAGGGAGACATGCGTGGGAGAGGAGGGGAAACCAGGAGAGAGGTGAAGGAGAGAAAACAGGAGGTACAGTATGAGGATTAAAGAGGGAAACATTCATTGGTTCAGTAACTTTGAAAAACAGGTGAAGAAATGTAAACCCACAAAAACTTCATGAACTCAAAATGTGGTGCAGAGATTAACGCTGAGGGAGAAGGAAGATGGGAGGAGGAGGAGGAGGAGGAGGAGGAGGAGGAGGTATGCTAGAGAGAGGAAGAATGAAAGGAGGAGGGCGATGAGGAGAAAGGAGGACGGGAGTTGAAACCTCCAAGGAACGAGGGAAGAGGTGAGAGGGAGGAGGAATGTTCTGGAAAGTGTCCAGGAGATAGGAAGTGGAACAGTGCGACAGAGAGGAGGGCAAGAAGGAGCGAGGGAGGAGGAGGAGGAAGAGGAAGAGGAGGAGGAGTTTTTATTATTTTTTCTATTTTCCCCAGCGGCAGAGTTTCATCTAAATATAGAGAAGTCTGATCACCACCTTCACAAAACCTCTGCAGTCTGTTACTGAGGCTTTTACCTGTTTGACCACAGGTGGTTGGAGCTCAGGACTTCAAAATAAAAGCTTGAGAAATATACGGGTCTGCTAACGTCTGGATGACGTGTATGACTACTGTCCATCAACACATTAAGCCCCGCCCATAAACAATCTGATTGGAGCAGAATCAATTCCCAACAGAGAGACTCCAGATAAACTTTCCTCCACCATGATTTTAGTGTCACCATTAGCATCACCTTTATCTTAACCATTAGCATAGCATTTATTATCTCCATTAGCATAGCATTTATCATCGCCATTAGCATAGCCTTCAGAATCACCTTCACCATCACCATTAGTGTCACCATCTGCAACACATTAACATCATCGTTAGCATTGTCGTCGTCTTTGGGACCACTGTTAGCTTCGCCTTCACCGTTACCACTAGCAATACATTTAGCGTTGCCATTAGCATTGACTCTAGCATTGCCTTTACCATCTTCATTGTGATCGTCTTTGCTATCTCCATTAGCATCACTATTAGCGTCAGCTTTAGAGAGTCTCTGGACGCTGCTGTCTCATTGGTCAGAGGATCTTCTGTTGAGATTCTCGTTTGTCTGATGGTCTCTGGTTTTATTTTCTGGTCATTTTCATGGAGCCTTGTAACGTTGACGTATTCCACACACTGATGTCATCTGGGTTCACGCTACGTTGCGTTCACGCTGCATCACGGTCAACGTGGCCAGGAAGCTCCTTGACGTCGTTGGAGCTTTGGTTTGATTCTTCTTATCTTTCAAATCCACATATTTACTCAACCGGTGATGTTAACGAGCCGCTGCAGCTCTGGTGTAAATTCTTTAAAATAAAATATTTGTGCAAAGCTTAGAGTTTATCTTGACATGTCAGATGTTTCGCAGACGCTCCCACGTGGACATGTTATCTGTGGATAGTTTCTGAGGGAGGCAGAGCCGAGGTTCAGCGTTAGCACAGGAAGCTTTTAGTGCTGAAACTGTTCTTTATTTCTCTGGCTATCTCTTTTCTGTAGACGCCTCAGTTTGTCTTGGAGAATCATTTGGATGTTTGAACCGTTGTCAGAGTGCGTTTACATAGCCGGGTTACGTCGAGGTGAACAGCTTTGACCTGAGCTGGGGTCAAACACACATGAAGCCATTTTCCTCTCGGTCGTCTGAAACACTGAGTTTCTCAAACATCTCCTCTGACGTGTTTGCAGCTTTTAAACAGTTCACTTGTTTCCTAAAAGCTCAGATGTAGAGGGATGACGGAGGTGGACTTTATTTCCAGCGCCACTCACGGGTTTCCCTTTTAAACGAAGCTGTCAGAGATCCAGACTGATCATGAACGCAGCGCGGCTCGTTAGTGTTGGCGTTAAACTTCCAACGAGGGAGAAGAGAAAACAAGCTGCTGTTCCACACCCGTGATACCTCATGAATAAAATATGTGGACAGAGTATTTATCAACGTTTTCAGCAGCAAAGCTTTCTAAAGAGACGTTCTGCTTTGATTTAATGGAAGAAGAAGAAGAGCAGCAGATTGTGTTTCTGAGGATCATGTTTGACTTTGTGTTGACTTCCTCCATTGATTTCTCTGATGCTCTCTGATTTACCAGCTCTGTCCAGAGTCGAACACGTCTAATTAGTTTCACAGACGACTGATGAGGCAGCAGAACATCCCAGAACGAGACGAGGAAGGTGAATAGAGCAGAGTCAGAGGAGGGCTGCAGTGACTCGACAATGTCCTTAGAAATACCTCGGTTAGCGTAGAAGAAAAAACGCTGACACAGGCTGGTTGTTCTAAATACGTTTATTCTGCAGAGAGCGGTAAAAAGACCAGAAGATCAAGACTGGGGAACTCACAGAAGAAGAAGAAGAAGAACTTCCTAAAACATAAACAGATTATCTGGACTGTTCCAGAAAGTTTAGTCTGGTTGTTGGTTGATGGTCAGAGTCTGGGAGTTGTTGTTGTTGTGTCCTCATCAGCTGAGAATCCATACCAGATGCTAAACGCGAAGCTAATGTGCAAAAACAATTTCTTAAACAAATTTAATCAAATTAAAAAGTCAACAAACACCAGTTAACTCCACACTGAGGTGACGTATTGTCCACATGTGTCTACTATAGCATCAGATGAGACACTTTGACCTTCGGGACTCATCCGATGTCCCTGCAGCCAAAGGCGTCTCTCGTTCCGACTCGGGACGCCCACATTCCTGACCAATGAGACGTTGGGTGTGATGCACCGTCTCCTCTGTGTGTTCGTAACCTAGACGGCCTCGGTGGCGCTGGAAGTTGCTGGTTCAAGTCCCAGTCTGCTCGGCATCATGGGACTTGAGTGTCAGTGGGGCAGTTGGGGAGTCGAGTGTAAACTAAATGCGTGTCCTAAATATGGCGCCTTCTCCCCGAGGCGTTGCTGTAAAAGCGAGGGTGGGGTCGCCGGTCGACGCTGGCAGGAAATGAGTGATTAGCTGAAAGTGGAGCGCTGCCTCTGGGCTGAAGACCAAGATCAGAACCAACAGCTCTAATCATGATTGATTCGTCTCTGGTTCTCTAATCTAACGTCATGTTTCAGGCGTCTGCGTCGATTTGAACTGAAACCGTTGAGCTTTGACTCCAGCGACGTATTTGAACATTAAATCTATGAACGAAAAGTCAAACTTTAACTTTTACCTAAGTTCAGATTTGTTCAGTAGAATTGATTGTTTATCACTGATGTGCTAAAGGCTGCTAACACTCACACATGGATATCTACCTGGTTTAGTTGTACAGGTCTATATGTTATATATTCTCAAACTGTCATGCAGATGGGTCCCTCCATATGAGCTGGTTCTGGTTCTAGTTCTGGTTCTGGTCAAGGTTTCTTCCTGTTAAAAGAGTTTTTCTTGCCACCGTCGCCTTCAGGCTGCTCTGGAGGTTTCAGGCTGGATGTTGTAAAGCGTCTTGAGACAGTTTGTATTGTTATTGACGCTATAGAAATAAAACTGAATTGAACTGAATAAGTGCAGGAACAGACTGATGGAGACCAGCACTGACATGCTAGCTATTAGCATAGTTTTTAGCAATGCAATTATTAGTACCACTAGCATCACCTTTTGCGTTGTCTTTAGCGTAGGCATAAGCATTGCTTTGAAGCACTGGACTTTAACAATACTGTTAGCATCACCATTAGCATTGTCTTTATTGTTGGAAAGCAGCCATGTTAGCCATTAGCACTGTGATTAGCATCACCATAAACATCGCCTGTAGCGTCACCATTGGATTTTAGGGTAGCCATGGTATCGCCTTTAGCATTGCCGTTAGATTCTCTTTAGCCTTCACCTATTAGCATTGACTTCAGAGTTGAATCCACTTTCTGCAGCGTTTGTATCTGTTGTGTGTTTCTACTGGTTCAGTTTGATTCATTTTCATTTCATACAGTTTCAGTAACAATCCAGAATTGTGTCAAGATGCTTAATGTCAACCAACCGCCACTAAAACAGAAGAAGAAGAAGTTTTGATGCTACAGAGACGTGGTTTTAGTTTAACAATAATTTATTTAAATGTCTTGATCGGCCCAAATCAGGACATCATTAGTTACTAGACTCTGGTTCTGATAAGAACTCTGAGTCTGGATATGACAGGAAAGATAAAAACTTGTTCAGTGGATCTGTGTAGATTTAGACTTTTATCTTTGAGATTCATTGTTTTACTGCTTCATTGGTTAAAACCCGTAGCGAGAGTTCAGCTTTAGTGAGACTTCCTGTAAACGCTGCTCGAGTCCTGGAAGATGAGATCCAGTCTTCAGCAGCTTGACTGCAGCTAGCTCTGCTGTGACCGTAGACAGAGCTGACGTCATTGACCTCCACCCTCCCTCATCTCCAGAGCTGTAACACAACCCCTGATGACTTCATTACATTACATCTGTGTGGCTGCAGGAACAAAAAAAGAAAAGATCACGTGCACGGGGAGATCTTTATCTCCTCCATAAATCACTGAGAGACGTCCGTGTGGTTGGTTCTAGCTAATACAGAGGCTGGTGATATCAAACACTCCGCATCGACTGAACACACGTTCAGAGATGGTTTTCTTTATTAGAACTAGATGGAAACGGGGATGATTACATTTATAGTCAGTTATAGGTAATTTCTTAATAAAATTAAGTTCCCACTGAGAGGAAATGACGTGTGGAGGCTGCCTCTGGATGATTATCTGTAACTCAATGGTTCATGTTTGTGATCGTTTGTTGGTGACGTCCATGGAAGTCTACCTGGTTTAGTTGTAGAAGTCTGTATGACCAGGAACAAAGTGATGGGAAGCTGTGCTGACATGCTAGCTGTTAGCATCACCATTAGCATGTGGTCTTGTGTTGCCCTCCTGGTCGTGCTACTGCCCCCTACAGGATGAAAGTATTTACAGCCGTCTGGGCCTCGGTTGAATGAGTTTCTTCTCTTCAGACGTTTTGCTTTAAGGCTTTTTTTAGTCAACGTCATCTACATATTTCACGCTAATCGACGTATTTTTGTCGTCATCCGTGATGTTGACGAGTTGTTGCACCCCTCCTCTAAATGTTGATCCACTAAAGACGCAAAAAAATACGGCCATATTAAATCTTTATGGCCTGAACAGAAACCTGTGGTTTTATGGTTGTAATGTTTATGTGTGTTTGTTGTTCAGTTCACTGAGCTGCTCTCTCTCTCTCTCTCTCTCTCTCTCTCTCTCTCTCTCTCTCTCTCTCTCCTCTCTCTCTCTCTCTCTCTCTCTCTCTCTCTCTCTCTCTCTCTCTCTCTCTCTCTAGCAGAGGGGTATTAAGAAGCTTTACACCAGTGTATATTCCTTACCCACAAATACCCACCAACACACTGAGCATGATGGGAAATGATTTTGATGACATTGGACAGGACGAGGGGGGAGGGGTTACACGACCTTGACCGAGTGAACGTTCACGAGGATCTATGAACTAATCACAGTCAGAGCACATCACTGCTGCAGCGACTCTTCTCTTAGTTTAAGGTTTTTATTTGAAGTTAAATCAGTTTTGTAAAAATATCCCAACGTGACAAATCTTCCTCTGGAGGATCTGCAGACTCAGACCGGTGGAATGATTCAGCATCAATGAAAACCTTTTATATCAGATGCTTTGTGGTTCAGAAGAAACAGCTGCAGTGTTGAAGCAAATCAACACCAGAACATTTTACACGAATAAAACGTCATAAATCAGGATTTGTAGTGAGGTCCTGTCTGTTAAACAGATTATGTTCTTTAATTTAATCTAAAGTCTGATGTGTCCTCCAGCAGATCTGATGAACTGTTAACAAGACAACACCAGAAATATGTTAAATGATTAACCTGTTAACACAAAAACATCGTCTTAGTTTATTAACGGTTTAAAGGTTCTTTAAATGACAGTGACAGTCGTAGGACTGTTTCCTGTTTTTCTGTTCAAGTAAATTAAATATTTTTGGACAAAACACGATGTTCAAAGACATGATTTTTATTTCACAGACTAAATAATTCAACAAATACAGAAAATGATCGTCTTCTGAAGAATTAATGATGAATTTAACGACTCTGATATTTAATATAGCAACTGTTAGCATGCTAACATTTAAAGTACGCAGTAACATGTTGACATCCTGGTGGAGCCTCTAGTGGACGTTAGAAGAACTGCATCATTGTTGGCGCTAACTGTTGGAGCGTGACATTATCTTGTTAGCTGGTTGCTCTAGCTAGCTAGCTAGCTAGCTAAGGCTTATGCTAATGCTAAAGTAGAGGAGAGTCGGTAACCAGAACTACATTTATTAAATTTGATTTGGTTTACGTAGCTCCAGCAGCTAGCAGAGCTTCTGAGCCAGCAGAGAGGTGCGCTTGTTTTATCTGCACCAACTCAGATGCAGTTCCTCTAATGTCCACCAGAGGCTCCACCAGTCAGTCTCCATAGACCTCCATGTTAAACCAACATGGCTCTGGTCTCCTGAGAATTTTTTATAGAACACTTTCTACAGAATTAAGGGGCGTGGCTTCATTTGATTGACAGCTGGGTATCCTTTCAGGTTGCTAGCCGTCTCTAGCCTTAGCTCCGCCCCTTCAACCACCCCATTGAATCAGCTGGGAGGTGGGAGGGGTCAGGCAAACGCATGAAAACACACACACACAGAAACACACACTGCTGCACGCTAACACTCGGCTCTTCACAGCCCAGATTGTAGGGTCGGTCGGCCGCGTCGTCATGACGACACATCCCATCATCTGACTCTGGCATGCCGCCAAACACTTTCTATCCTCTCTCTCACAGTCCTGTCCAGCTCAGGCTGCAGTGCATTGTGGGACGTCAGATCTAATCTTATTCCACTGTATCTGTCGTCTCTTTGTTCCAGCGTCTGGATCCTGATGATCTGAGTTAAAGTGCCATCAAACACATTCCTCAGCGCCGTCTGTCTGCTCTGCTCCCCACAGGGCCAGATGGACGGGGACCAAAGAGGCTCATGGGAAATGTAGTGTTAATTCATTATGTAACGATTTTTACAAGCGAGGGCATTCATTGATGACCTGAGCAAACGGTGGTTGATGGAGTTTTCTGGGAACATTTGACAAATCAAATCATTTACTGAGAAGCTTTCGATCCAGTGTCGTTGCTTTAGCTTAAACAATAATCCACGTTGTCCCGACCAGCGCTAAGAAGAACGGGGGGACACCTGTCGATGCAGACTGGACGTAAATGTTCCAGAGTTTATTTGCTTTAACGCTGCAGCTCATGTTGAAACACGCCGCCTCGTAATGAAAACCAGACGTTGATGCTTCCTGGTCCAACACCCAGTGACGTCTGGAGCCGGTGCAGCTGTTGACCGGTAACAGATGGAGACAACGTCAAGATAGAACCTTCTTCTTCTTCTTCTTCTTCTTCTTTGTCGTTCAGTGTTTGACTGAACAAAATGATCCAGACAGAAAATCCTCGTCTGAATGACTTCACATCTGGACGTTCACCATCTGTAGGCGTGTTTGTGTGTAGCGTATAAAACACATCTGGATGTGTGGGTCATGTGGTTGTGGAGGGAGGGAGGGAGGGAGGGAGTTCATCAGATTAGAGAACTACGACTGAAGGGTGGAGGAGGAGGAGGAGGAGGAGGAGGAGGAGGAGGAGTAAAAGGAAAATGAAGGGAAGGTGATTTGGAAGACAAAGCAGATGACCGTCTTGTTTAAAGATGGATGGCTGAGGAGGAGGAGGAGGAGGAGGAAGGGTGGAGCAGGGAGCTTCTAACGGAGACTCTGGGACAACCCAGTCCTCCACAGATCTGGTCTCCAGAGACTGAGCCTCCACCTCTGGCCTCCGTCAGATCCATGACGTAGGAAGGAGATTATTTTGGGCGTCCATGTTTTTCTCCTCGACCTCGTCCAGGACTCGTGTGTTTGTGAGAAATGAAGGGACGGACCTGGACTGGACCAGGACCTGGACCAGGACCTGGACTGGGACCAGGTCTGCTCCAGTCAGTACAGAACTACAGCAGCTGATACTGTTTCCATGGGGACCAAATCAGTTCAGATGTGATCAGATCCAAGTGTGTTTACATCCAAACATCAATCACTGTAGGACTTTGATGATGAAGAGGAAAGAGGAGGAGGAGGAGTATCCTGTCCTCCATGTTAGTGTCCAGTCTGAATGTCTAGAGTAGAAGGAGAAATGTTTTCTAAACTCAAATGTTCCATCAAGGCTCCTGTAGAGGTCTTGTTGTGTTTAGTGATGAACTCTCCTCCTCCTCCTCCTCCTCCTCCTCCTCCTCCTCCTCCTCCTCCTCCTCCTCCTCCTCCTCAGAGATGGACGGATCAGGATGACTTCTGAAGAGTCCTCTTGACCCCTTCTCTTTATCTCTAGTGGTTCATTCCACCGTCTGATCCCTCGTTTCTGTCCTCCTCTCAATACATTTCTTTCTTTCTTTCTTCTTCTCTGCTCTTATCTCTTTCTTATTTTCTAATGTCTGGACTGAGGCATTCTGGGTGATGCAGTTCTCTGGTTTGTTTCTGGTCTTTGTTGACTCTTGACCAGAGCCAGCATGGCCTCCTGATAAGCAGAGCAGAAAGGAGGTTATCTGCTCCCTGTGGAGCTACAGAGCCATTAAACCCCCCACTCCTCCTCCTCCTCCTCCTCCTCCTCCTCCTCCTCCTCATTCGCTCCTCTCTCCATTTACCTCTTTTCTCCACAAACAAAATGTCCGTCTCCTCTGAGTGTTTCTGTTCAGAGCTGCCACCCACACTCTGCTTCCAGTGAATATTTAACAGCTGAGATGAACATTTATTCTGTTACTATGACGATGAAGAAGATCAGATAAACCAGGACCCAGAGCCATCGGGTCAATGTTCCTGACCCTGGTCTCTATGGACCGGAGTCAATGTATGAAATCTAGAGGAACAGGGTTCAGATTCTATCAGTCCAGTCACCATGTGGTTGATAGTTGATGTAGAATCATGTGATAGGCTCTAAAGGACAGAAGATAATAAAACTAGACCAGATACATTTGATGATGAAACTTTGAGACAGAAGAAGAAGCTCTGACGTGATGACTGAGAAATTAGAAGTTTGTTTTCTCTGTTAGCTGAGGCTAGCTGGTTAGCTCCGTTAGCTAAAACCACCACCTAACATTCCTCCAGGTGGGAGGGGTTAAAACTCAGAGTTGTTTTCCAACTTGTCTCGTCCTCTAAGTTTAGTTTTTCTCGCCGTCAGTGCTTCGTGACCTGAGACTTGATCCGTCCGGTTCATGGGAAGTTCAGGTTTTCCCGTTAATTTGTCTCTTTCTGTCTGAAGGTCACGGATTCACTCTGGAAAACCCACGTTAATGAGAGCGAGGAGAAAAGGCTTCTTTCTTCCTGCTGAATTAGAGCCTAACTTCGTTAAAGTGACTGATTGCACGAGAGCCGAGCTACGTTCAACTCCGTCAATGTGTTGTTGTCACCGTCCAAAGTTCCCAGGCGTCTGGTCTGGACCGACAGTCCCTCCACCCTCCACCCTCCACCCCTCCACCCTCCATCCGTCTGGTCGCACAGACACAGCAGCCATTCAGAAATGGATATGAGGGAATAATTGTGCAGTTTATCAGAGAATTTCACATTTATCCTGGAGCCATTTGGCTGCTGGACGGTATGTGTGGAGGCTTTGAGTCATGGAGAGAAACACTGATGTAATGATCACAGCTTTAATCCAGAAAACACGGAGATTTAAAGAAAGCAGAACGAGCCTGAAGCTGAACTAATCTCAACTTTGACGACCAATGAGAGCGACCGATTGAGTTGATTGACATGTGGCTCAGGGCGAGAGTCCAAGACCAGATCAAGTTTTTACCATCCAGTAGACTTGGTTTCGTCCGACATTATCCATCAATCCTACGTCTCAGTTTTACTTGTTTTTGTTCTGGAGTCTCTCTGTTGGGAACTGAGTCTGCTCCTGCAAAGTTCCGCCGGGCCAATCAGATCGTTTGGGGGCGTGGCCAAACTAGACCTTTCACTAGTTGATGCTCAGAGTGAAAAATTGGATGAAATTTTAATTTTTAAATAAGTTAAAAGCCTTTTTTTCAGTATTTTAATATATTTTCCAGAACTTATTTGATGAAACATGATGTATTGACAGAAAATGTTTTGTTTGGTACTTTTCAAAAGAAACTTCGGAATCTTTGAAACCAGAATAACCCGTTTACTGGTTATTAGCTGGAGATTTGATGCTTTTTACATTTTAATATTTAATTAGATAAATAACTAAACAGTTAATTAAACAGATCATACCTTAAATTAAATAAATGATAAACTGTTAATAGATAATAAATGAAATTAGTAACTTTAACATAATGTTCCAGTTTAAATCAATAATTCAACGTTTTGTGTTTTTTAAAATCCTTTCTTCCTCCGTCAGCTTCATATCCTGATTAAACCTCAGCTGCTGATGTTCAACACAAAGAACTCTTCCTGTAAATCTGCTGCTTCGCTTTAAATCAAATAAACTCTCAGATTTCCACTTGAGACCTTTTCAAGTTTGTTCATCTGCATTTCCTGCTAAATATAAAGCCAGCGCCGGCGTCTCATTCATCTGTGTCCTCCACCCGTCTGGCGGTGCAGAGGGAGGAGGTGCTGGTTGTTTGAACAGGAGGAGGCCGGGCGGGGGGGGGGGAGGCTGCTCTTGGCTGTAGGCTTCGGTTGCATAATGGCAGGAAAACAGTGGGAGAGTTTGGACGGGACATGAGGAGGGGTCAGGTTTAAGATGAAGTTCTCTCTCTAAGAACTAAAGGGACCGACTCTGGTTCTCTGTGATCTGGATGCAGCTGAACACTCTGGATTGTTTCCTCTGTTTTAGGTGAAATGACGGGTTTGTTCCCAGGACGGTAGATGTTCTCAGTGATTATAGTCCTTAAAAGTCCTGAGCTCAGATCTGGACTCAGATCAGAGAGAAACATCACAGATATTCTTCTCTCTGATCTCAGACACGTTTCAGGATGTTATTTAGATTCTCCTACAGCATCACAGGGCAGTGAACGCACCGCTCAGTTTTGCGGTGAGAAGTAAACAGTGTGGAGGAGGAAGTGTTTGGGTTCTTCACAGAGAACCAGAGGTTTTAATGTCGGCCCACGCTGGTATGCTATGCTAACATTAGCCTCACCGTGGTAGTATAGTTTGTGGTTGCTTAGCAACACCGTCAGCTGCTCCGTCTCCTTGAAGACTTGTTTCTGTGTTTGGTTTGTGTTCGCGTGTTTGGTTCTCCTCCTCCTCCTCCTTCTTCTCCTGTTTCTTCTTCTTCTTCTTCTTCTTCTTCTTCTTCTTCTTCTTCTTCTTCGTGGGTAACTGCCCTCAGACTCTGTCAGGTCTGGCAGCGTTGAACCATTTTTCTCCAGAGCGTCTGATAGTAAACTCGGTGTGGATCGTATTCACGTCTGCAAAAGGAACAAAGCTGTCTCCTTCCTCGTTGGTCGTTGCCTAGCAACCTCGTCTCCAAACAGATGATTTTCCTGTTGAAACTTTGACCTCGTGACCTTGTTTCGGTTCAACACGAAGCAGAAAGTTCTCAGTGAAATGTCAGAAGCATGGGGCGGTACAATGAGTGTTTTCACGTTAACAAAGACACTCTCACCCTCGTCCTCCCACCCCTCACCTCATCTCACCCTCGTCCTCCCACCCCTCACCTCATCTCACCCTCGTCCTCCCACCCCTCACCTCATCTCACCCTCCATCTCCTGCTTCATCCTCCTCTTCCTCCTCCTAACTACACACACATAGTAATGGTCTCCTGAGTGAAACACGTTCGTAAACCTTTAAAACATCTTTAAATTTCAGTCCATTAGCGTTTTGAAGTGATCAGCATTAAAAGCTAATGTAACATCAGGTAGTGTGCTACTACCTGCTGTGTGGCTAATGCTAGTTAGCAGCTGTCTGCAGACATCAGGTAGCAGATGATGCATCGTGTGCTGACGGCTGAATGACGGCAAGAAGCTCCACGCTAACAGTATCATCACCAAGTTCACACAACATGATGATAAAGAAATAGCTCCTCCTAGCTAATAGTAGTTCTTCCTAGCATTCTAGCTTCTGAGCTAATAGTTGCTCTTCCTAGCTTCCTAGCCCTCCAACTAATAATAGCTTTTCCTAGCATTCTAGCCTCCTAGCTAGTTGTAGCTCTGCCTAGTCTCCCAGCTAATAGTAGCTCTTCCTAGCTTCCTAGCTAATAGTAGCTCTCCCTAGTCTCCCAGCTAATAGTAGTTCTTCCTAGCATTCTAGCTTCTGAGCTAATAGTAGCGCTTCCAAGCCTTCCAGCTAATAGCAGCTCCTTGTAGCTCCTTAGCCTCCCAGCTGATGGTAGCCCCTCCTAGCTTCCCAGCTAGTTGGAGCTCTTCCCGTTTCCCCTTTGAACCATGAATCCAGACTACTGCCACTTACTGGTATGAAGAGTTATTTCCTCTCAGGTTTTGAACGTACGTAGCAGCTGGTTGTTGGTTGTAGTCTTGTGATGCGTTCAAGTGCAACACTTTGGTCCAGACACAGGCTGCTGGTAGTTGCTGGTAGTTCCTTGGTGTTGGTCCAGGCTATGTGCTGCTATGAGCTAACAGACTGTATGTTTGGAGGCCGGTGTAACACAACGTTTGGTCAAAGCCTGTGTTCTAGATGGAGCACTCAGGACGCTCATTGATAATTAATAGCAGCCGTGGCAGCTTAAGAGCACATGGTGTGTGAGCTGGTAAATGCTAAGTGCCTCCAGAGCGTCGTCCACGCGATGCTTGTGAGTAACGCTAACAGATAAACGTGACGAGCTTAAATAACAGGACGCTGGGAGTACGAGCTAGCATCACTAATTCATGGTCAGGGTATCAAATATGTATTTACAGCACAGTGAACACAACACAGAGCAGCTAGCATCACACGTTCTGTGTCAATAAAGTTTTATTTTAACCAAAGAAAACCAAATGAGTCTGGACAGACTGAGATATAAGACGTAAAGACTCAGAACAGGCAGCAGGTTGAGTTAACGTTGATTCTTCTAGAAATAAAAAGAGTAATAATTAAGTGATTAATCAGCTGATGCTCTAATCAATGAACTGAAGATGAAATGTGTTTCTGGTGAAGTTCAGATTTATTTCTCTGGTCTCTTTGTCTGAATCTCTGCTCTGAACAAAACAACTCGGCTGAGTGAACAAATGTGACCACATGACTTATTGATGAGCAGCAGCCGCTCTCATCTGGCTGGGAGCTTTAGTCTGGTTCTAGTTTGGGTTTAGTTTGGTTCTAGTTTGGGTTTAGTTTGGTTCTAGTTTAGGTTTAGATTGGTTCTAGTCTGGTTCTAGTTTGGGTTTGGTTTGGTTTAATTTTGATTTATCTTTAGTTTGAGTTTAATTTGAGTTTAGTTTATTCTGGTCACAGTAAAGTCCTTCCACACAGCAGACCTGTTAAGTCATGTGTCGTGTTGGTTCTTCTGTCATTTTATCAGCTTTGACGCCACCCACCATTAAAACCAAAGAAGAAGAAGTTTCGACGCTACAGTGACGTGGTTTTGGTTCTGAGCAGAACTAAACCAGATAACTACTAAAGCTCATTCTTGGCTGACGCCTGATTCAACGGGATCATTTTCCTGGAGCTGATTACAGATCCAGATCTTTGGTTAATAACAGGTGGAACCACTTTGTTCATCTCTCTCTCTCTCTCTCTGTTTATTCCATTCATCCGTGTGCTCGCTCGGCCGTTCTGTCCTCCTCGTTTGACCAGCTCTGGGCCCGTGATCTCATCCTCTCTGACTGCTGACACATTCCTCTGCTTTCAGCCTTTTATTCCGTCTCTCTTTTGTCAGTGTTGGAGATTTTCTCACATGGTCGAGCAGAGAGGCCCCGGAAACCGACCAGGTGGTTTTTAGCTCATCCACGTTAAGACCGGTCTGAGAGGAACCGCCACGGATTTAATGACTCATCTGATAAACTGTTAGATGATACCTCAGTAAAGATCACTGTCAGCTGCTCAGGATAATGAACCTGGAGAGATGTGGAACATTTAGAACACATTAAAACTAGAACAAATACAGCCCTGCTTTACTCTGGAGTCAAATAAAAATATTTAAGAGAAATTAAAAAAATTTAAAAAATAAAATGTGCACAAAACACCACGTTTGAAAACCAATTAGATTATAATGAGGTCATAAAAAATAAATTCTAGTATTGGTAGAAACCAAAGAAGAAAACTCCCCCTCCGTCCTGTGATTGGTCCAGACTAGAGATGAGTTCATGTTTCACTTTTGGAATAATTCTGTGTAGTTAGGAAAGAGATTTGTATTTTCATGTGGATGCCAGTCCTCTTGCTGATGACCGTTGATGTAACACTACTTCCTGGTCCCTCAGCCGTCCTGCATCGTCTCCATTCTGTAGGAGAAGAGAAGCTTTTAGTTTCCCGGGACAGATTTTTATTTTGTGATGAGGCAGCGGTGGCGTTGTGTTTCCAGGCTCTGCACCAACTCTGGTTTGTCCTCTGGTGGAAGGACGGAGCCTCGTCAGAGTCTGCAGCAACTCTGAAACATGTGACCTCAGATTATTTAGACCAGAGGTTTGGATTCGATTCGTTTTCTGGACAGAATCGTCTCTGGAACAAAAAGAGAAGAAGAAGAAAGGGCTGCTAATCTAGTGAAGTTATGTCACTGATAATAATCTGACTGAAAATATGAATGAACTAGTGTCTGAACGTGCTGAAGAAGAGCTAGCTCTGTTTTCATGACCGTTACAAAGGCAACCAGAGGCTGGCCCGTCCACTAGAGAACCAGTTTATTGGAACCTGGTTAGAAGATATTAGAGTTAAATGGTTCAATCTACTTTTTAATTGCGTCAATCTGAACAGAGACAGGACCAGTGTGGCGTCCGTGGTGATGGGACGTCTGTATTTGTCCTTCCATTCGCCCATCGATTGATCTGCGTAACTATGGCAACCGCTAATGGCGTTAGCAGCTCTCTCTCTCTCGGCTAACCAGGTTACAGGGAGCAGAGATTGGCTGATTGTCCGGCTGAACTGATGACTCCGTCACTGATTTCCTGTCGAGGTTTAATTCAATTTTCCTCTCGGGACGTTTCAGAGTAAAACTCTAAACGTGACGGAAGACGCCGGACTCTCTCTCCTGACAACTCGCCTCTGAAACCGGTCAGAGTTTGAAGAAGAAGACTTAAACACTTTCTTCTTCTTCACTTCACTCTCATCCTTGTTTTTCTTCTACTTCACCATCCTCACCTCCTCCATCTTCTTCTTCTCCTTCTTCACCACCTCCTCCTCCTCCTCAGCCTTTATACTCATTGTTTGATTATATATCAGATTCCTCTTAATCCTCCATTTGAACTTAGTTTGTATAATAATGAATTTGGCTCAGCTTTAATGAACTAGAAGAACAGTTTCATGAGACCTTCATCACCTATGATATGGTCACCTTTAGACCATCATCATCATCATCATCATGTCTCAGGCCGTTTCCAAGGAGACTGTGTCCTGAGCAGGAAGCAGAGACAGATGCTGGTGTTTTGGCTCAGACCAGAGCTGCTGGCCTACATGGCTCAGTGTGGCCTACATAAACACTGCAGAGAGGAGAGCATGATGGATGACGTCCTACATTTATTAGACGCATACACCTGTACAGTGAGAGGAGCCTGGACAGAAGGAGAAACTTCTGAACGTCTGAGTCTGATTGAAGTCAAAGTTAGAGACGAGTTGTGACGACGGTAGAGAGGAAGAAGGATCAACGTCTGATAGATTATATTCCTCTGACGGTATCAGTTCCTCCTACATCTCAGCTAACTCATGTTACTATGGGAACGTGTCACAGAGCGGTTGTTAGTGGCAACTGTCAATCATCATGATGTCACATCCTGTTTTAAAAGCGAACTAAAAACGTAATTTGTCATAAAAAATGGACTCTTGAACTGTAGTTTAGGAGGAGGCGGGGCTTATATGACCTGTACTGCAGCCTCCAGCCACCAGGGGGAGCTGGAACATTAGAGGAGCTGATAAAGGAGCTCCCACGTTCTATACAGTCCTTGATTCAGACAAAGCAGAGCCTGAGGTGCAGTAATACGTCCAGAGCATAGTCTGTATATAAACATGGACACCACGTCTCCTCTTCCTCTCATTGGTCAAACTGACTCTATGTTACCGGGGATACGGGCGGCGCCATCTTGCGAGTTTGGATCCAGAGTCTGATCAGTACGGTCTGAGGGCGGAGCCACGTGGAGCCGTGATATTGATGCCCCGCCCACTCTTCCTCCAGACTCACTCATGTTTTAGTTTAATTAATACTACGCTCTGCTCTACCTCCACCTGGTACAAGGACATGTTGGATTATACACTGGACTAGTGTTTAACTCTCACGGTGCCACTGGACCACTTTACAGAGTGGTTGGCATGGCAACTGGTAGTCGCCATATGTCACATCCTGTTTCTGTAGCATCTAATAACTAAAACGAAACTTATCCAAAACATTAACACTTGAACATTCATCAACATTACATTAACTACCTAAAATGACAGAAACCATCCTTGAATAAAATTATTTGACCTGTACTTTAGTGTTTTAGTTTGTCCCAAGTCCCGCCCACTAACATGGAGGGGGTGGAGCTTATGACCTATACTGCAGCCAGCCACCAGGGGGAGCTCTACTTGATTTGGCTTCACTGTAGAGGAGCTGTTCCATCTTTATCCTGTCTATGGTTCAGCCAAAAATCCTGAAAGAAATTTTATGGTAGTAATGGATGAAAGCATGAGACCTGACGGATGCTTCTCTTTACTAGAACTAAGTGATCTGCTTTTACTGAACTGAGCAGAAGATGCTAAATATTTATCTACTGACAGTCCTGTGTTCTTTGATGCTGGATCCTGATTGGTTATGAAACCTTTTCATTCTCCTCTGTGTGTTATTACTCCTGAATAGACGTGTGTGTGTTGTTGTGTCGTACAGTAAATGGCGGCGTGGAGGCGGTGTGTCCTGCGTGGGAGTTTGAACGCTGCTCGGGATGCGGTTGCCATGGCGAACAATTGATACTTGAATTGCAGAAAATTGTCAGAGCCGCTAAAAATACAGAGAGCAGAGATCCGTCTGTTTCTCCATCTGTGACGACGACGGCTCAGATTCATCTCCACCTTTAAAACCATCACGTCCAGTCTGCTGACCAGAAACACGTTCATCTGTGTTAGTATTAAAATACACTAAAACAAGACAAACGTCCAGACTAAGGGACGTGTTGCAGCTCTGCAGAGACACTTTGATATAAACGCTGTCGTCTCTGTTTTCCATTGAACGTCTCAGACCTGGTTTCTGATCCTCTCTGTTCACGTCTCGTCTCTTTTTGGTGTAAAAGTTTTTTTTCAGTGTAAAGGCTTTTGTGCGGCTGTCGACCCACTTGATGAGTGCTCTCCGGCGTTCACAATGCATGCTGGGACGGCCGTAACCATGGAGACCTGTGGCTTTGACTGGATAATGTCGACATCTCTTTGCAGAGTTTTGGAGAAAGAAATGGGACGATTTGAGTTTAATGAGAGATGAAAATGATTTGGTTTAATTCAGTTTTGTTTCCTTGATTGTGTCTAGGATGAATTTATGAAGCAGGTTTATACAGAAGATAAAGAACAAAGGAGATGTGTGAGAGGAAGAGACGAGGATTTGAAAAACCTGTGAAGCTCTATGAACTGAAACTAAAGACAGCAAAAATTAAGACGATGCATCAAGGTGTGAAAGAGAAATTAAAATGTTTACTGGTTTAGATCAGAAGTTAGATCCTTCAGAACAACGTGGTGGAGACAGAGAAGAAAAAAATGTTCTATTGATTTATTCTTCTCATCATCTGGAGTCTGGTTTCATCGTCTCTCTCTAGGAGTGATCTTTGTTGGTGGACCACTCCTGTGGAGGGGAACAGTCGTCTTCAATCTGTCTGACTGTGGATTATTTGTGGGTTCCAAACTCTTTAGAGATGGTTCTGGAACCTTTTCCAGCCTGATGAGCAACAACAACTCTTTCTCTGAGCTCCTCAGAAAGCTCCTTTGTCCACAAACATGTGTTGTGAAGATCAGACTGAGACAAATCCCTGATTTATTGAAACTAAACCAGGAACTGAACCACACCTGAGTCTCATTACACTGATGGAAACACTTCTGAACACATGGACTCTGATTGGATCCTAGAGGAGCTCCTCTCTGATATGTAATATTGGCTCATTTTAGTCTCATGTCTCTGGTTCATGTGTTCATTGGGGTCTTTGTCGACTTTCAGGTAGAAAATTCTGAAGGATGTAAAAACCTTTAGGTTGCATTTAATATTTTTGTAACTGATGAATCCATCAGTTAATTTCCTGCTGAACGGTTTGAGGCCGTTCAGCATCATGTCATAAATCTGGCTCATGTTCACGGACATTTTAAACTCTGTCCCAGAGAGAGGAAATGAAAAGTGTTTCATGAGAGGTGGACGAGAGAAAAGGAAACGTCTCTGGTCTCTGGTTGGCCGTGGTCTCCAGTTGTATCGTGGGTAACGTAGGATTCAGGAGATATTGAATCTAAACTTCCCACAGTGTGTGGACTAAACTTAAAGGTTCTCTTTGTTTATCTCTCATCCCTCCGTCTCTCTATTTCTGTCCTTCCTGTTCTCAGCCAGTGTCGTATCTCTCTCTCTCTCTCTCTTTCTTTATGTCTCCCACTCTCTCTCTATAAATATCCTCAGTAACCAGTCATTGCGTCTCTCGTCTCTCTCGTCCCTCTGTCTCATCTCTAGATGGTTTCAGGGTTTTATCGTTGCTCACTCTGTGGCTGAAAACCGACGTCTTGTTTAAGTTTAGTGGCGCCTGCTAGCGTCCTAGCCTGCTAGCGTCCTAGCCTGCTAGCTAATCATAGCTCTTCCTGTCTCCTCTTCTAAAGATGAATCCAGTCTACTGCCACCTGCTGCTATGAAGAGTTATTTCCTCTCAGGTGAAGATCAACCAGCTGTTGGCTCCAGTCTTTGTGGTGCGTTCAAGTGCAGACACAGGAGACGTTGTAGTTCTTGTCAGTGGTTTGATGTGTCTGTGTCTTTAAGGAGACGTCATACAAAACCAGATGTTTTTAGAACACCTGTCTCTGTGTCCTTTAATCAGGACGTTGTGTTCAGGGAAGTTTGTTCTTTACGGCTCTGACCTGGTGTCCTGTAGAATAAATGATGACATGATATCACGAGACAGAACCGTCCTCTCTCTCTCTGTATTAATCCTGTTGGCATGAATCTCGCTCGCCCTCTTTGCTCGTTCCTCTGTCCTGCAGTGACACACTTTCTAAACCCTGTGTGTGTGTGTGTGTGTGTGTGTGTGTGTGTGTGTGTGTGTGTTATCTCTTGTGCATGAGTGAACATTGTGTTGGCTTCACTGTCGGGGCCCCGGTGGCAGCAGCATATTTTTAGCGTAGCAACACGAGCAGCTCCAGCCTGACTGGTTGTTGTTGAGCTGCATGTGGGTGGCAGCGGACACACACACTGTGTCAGTGTTTTTATTCTGCAGGAGAGCACGGAATATTCTGATTGGTGGAGGCAAACGTCAGTGGGCGGGGCCAGAGAAACGCTCCCTGAAGTAAATGTAGATGAAACAGCTCTGCTTCCTGTTTATCTAATTGATCTGAATGTCTCCACCTGCAGGACGTGGTCCGTCATTACACACTGAGATATTTAGATTAAATTCTTCTGGAGTTTAACACATTGATTCATCAGTGGTTCAGTTAATCAGCCAATAAAAAAAACTTTAATTTTATTTTAAAATAACTTCTTTTAGTTTTAGACTCTTGAACAAAAACAAATCTCCAGGAACTGATGCATGTGTTTGTATTTTATATCCATTAATAATAATAATAATATTAATAATCAGAATCAGAAAAGACTTTATTGCCAAGCATGATCGTACATACAAGGAATTTGCTTTGGTGTTGATAATAATAATAATTAAATAATTAATATACTTCTACATGGATTAATTACTCTGTGACAGATATCTGAAGGCAGTTGGTTCCTGAACGCCTCGCGGCTCTGAGGCGTTCGATGTCAGTAAAGAAAGTGCGTGTTTATCTTGTAGTAATGTGCTGTGGCCACATGGAGGCACCGTTCCCTCAGTTTACTGATGAACTGAGGCCTGGGCAGCCAGCAGCCAATCAGAGAGCAGAGTCACAGTCACGTGACGGCTCCCTCTCAGGGCAGAGCCTCCACCAGTCTGATACTCATATTCAATGATGCTCAGGATGTTAAAGCAGAGAGATGTAACAGAAATATACAAAATAAAACGATTTAAATACATGAATGGATTTGAAAGAAGATGAAATAATTAATAAGTAGAATCTAAAGTGCGGTTGTAGTAAATAATTTTAGCCTTCAGAGGACGGTGAGATGACCTGTAGCGTCAGAACTGACAGAAGCAGAAACAGACAGATAAAGAGTTTAATTTAGAACAAGAAGAAAACTGAGTTAAAATAGATGGAACAACAATAGTAGCGCCGCTTAGCGTCTTAGCCTCCAAGCTAATAGTAGCTTTTCCTAGCTTTCTGGCCTTCCAACCAATAGTAGCTCTTCCTAGCTTCCTAGCTTCCAAGCTAATATTAGCTCTTCCTAGCCTCCAAACTAATAGTAGCTCTTCCTAGCTTCTTAGCCTCCAAGCTACTAGTTGCTCTTCCTAGCTTCTTAGCCTCCAAGCTAATAGTAGCTCTTCCTAGCCTCCAAGCTAATAGTAGCTCTTCTTAGCCTCCAAGCTAATGGTAGCTCTTCCTAGCTTCCAAGCTAATAGTAGCTCTTCCTAGCTTCTTAGCCTCCAAGCTAATAGTAGCTCTTCCTAGCATTCTAGCCTTCCAGCTAACAGTAGCTCTTCCTGTTTCCTGTCTCCCTAGCAGATAATAGCTCCTCCTATCTTCCCAGTCTGAAATAAATAATATGAGTGAATTTATTTTTAATTGTATTAAATTAAAGCCATGCATTCTGTTTTTCATCATCTGTCATCTCTCTGTTTTAATTCCTGCAGGTTTTTTTTTGGGTGAAATCGTCTCGACCCGCAAGTCGCAGCCGGTCTGAGCGTGTCGGAGGGTCTCGTCGTCGCTAACAGCAGCAGGTGGAAGGACTCGGAGGCAGCGGCGGCGGTGGGGGCGGAGTCGCGGCGAGGTCAGGATGACGTCGGTAGCGGCCGAGTACGACCACATGGAGATCCAGCAGCAGTACAGCGACGGCGTCAACAACCGCTGGGACGCCGACGACTGGGACAATGAGAACAGCTCGGCTCGCCTGTTCGAGCGCTCGCGCATCAAAGCCCTCGCAGGTAAGAGGATGGATGGGTTTGATGTGATCGTTGGTGATCCTCCACTCAGCAGGGGGCGCTGCAGGAACAAGCTCATGTTCTCAGGGTTCCTTCATTTTGACTTTAAAGAACAGCGTTTACACCTGGGGTCAGAATCTCAACAGATCTGATGCACTGTTGTTTTTGTTGTTGCTGCTGTTGTTGTTGTTGCTGTTGTTGCTGTTGTTGTTGCTGTTGTTGCTGTTGCCATTGCCGTTGCTGTTGTTGCTGGTGTTGCTGTTGCTGTTCATATCTTTGGCTTCGTCCTGTTTCCTCCATGTCGGTCAACACACAACAATGAGGCCTCTTAAAACACAAAGGTTGTGACAACCTCCAAGCTAATAGTAGCTCTTCCTAGCCCCACAGCTAATGGTAACTCTTCCTATCCTCCAAGCTAATAGTAGCTCTTCCTAGCTTCACAGCTAATAGTAGCTCTTCCTATCCTCCAAGCTAATAGTGACTCTATCTATGCAGGATATTTGCAGCCATGTGGTTGACTGTGTTCATCTCTTATTTTCTCTGTGTGTGAATTAGTCTGTGTTTGACGCTGGACGTACAGGGAGCTAATGTTAGCTTGTTTGTTGCTCTGGTTTTGAATGAGGATGGATTCGTTGTTCTTGTTCCGCTCCTTCTTTTATCTCAGACACAAGTTTGGTCGATAGAAAGTTTATTTTTTTTAAGAAACAAAACATCTCAATTGACAATTTAGTTTAATTGGTGAAAATATAACAATGTCATATTAAGTGTGTGTGTGTGTGTGTGTGTGTGTGTTACAGTAACTCTACCTCCTCTCTCCACCTGCTGTTTTTATCCTGATGCTCGACTGCCTCAGTAGTGTCTCACTTCACTAAATAATTCACTCCAGTGTTAAATATGCAGAAAGCTGCTGGTGTGTGTGTGTGTGTGTGTGTGTGTGTGTGTGTGTGTGTGTGTGTGACATAACTGTTGGTTGTGAGGAAATAAAACGGTACTTTAAGTTGAACGGAGCATTTGTGAAGTTATGTGTTTTATTGTTGATGTAAAGAGAAAAAAATCTGAATGAAATGAATATTTAACTTTAAAACCGATCTACAGCTCTGAGCTACACTAAAGTCTTAATGAAAGAACATGTCGTCACCAGTTTCATCCTGTCATGCTGGTTTCGTGGTGAATTCTGGGACGTTGTGTGTTTGTTGAGACTGAAACACAAACACAGACGCTTTGTTCAGACTCTAGGAATGTTTCTCATGGACACATCTCAGCATCAAACATTCTTCCAGTGTTTCATGGATGATGAAAGTGAAACAGCTGAAGGTTCAGAGTAGCACCCATTGTGAGCGATGGCTGCGGTAGCATAAGTAAGCTAGCAAACATCGGCTTCAGCTAAACCAGCTAACTTCAATGTAAACAAGTTACCATTAGCATAAAAAAGCTAACGTCAATATAAACAAGCAAGTATTAGCCTAAATAAGCTAACCTCAATGTCAACAAGCAAGTATTAGCCTAAACAAGCTAACGTCAATGTAAACAAGCGAGTATTAGCCTAAATAAGCTAACCTCAATGCAAACAAGCAAGTATTAGCCTAAACAAGCTAACTTTGGACTAAAGAAACATTAGACACAAGCTAACATCACATTAATCGTGCCAAAATCTGCCTGAACATGTGAACAATAAACTAAGCTAATGTTTACCAAAGCTAACATTAAATGAAACTAGCTAACGCTGTGTTCAGGTCTGGATGTTGGTCTTTGAGACGCTGAGATCACTTTGAGTTGTTTCCTGACTTCTACAGCTTCCACTCAAACGCTAACTATCTCCATGTTTGACTCCTGCTGTGATCATTGTTGCTGCAGCTGCACATGTTGTCGCCAACGTCCAGTATCTCCACAACCTGCAGCGTCAACGCTGCCTTCACTGGCCGCAGTAAATACAAGAGCTGACATGTTTTCTTTCTTATTTGGGATGAAAAGACACTTCTCTGTCATTCTGAAATGACAGATTAGACTGAAAGATGGAGCGTGTCATGGTTTATTAGCCTGGATGTCCAGTCTGAGCCTTTCTTCTTCTACTCTCTGCAGCCTCTTCCTGTTCACGCTGAGCTCAGCAGGCTCATGGACGCAGGCTGTGTGTATTTTCATTACAAATGGACTCTTTGTTTCTTCTGTGGCTGTTGAGCTGATTAGCATCGCGCTAACTAGCAGAGGTGAAATTTCACCTAGTCTCAGATGTAAACGAATGATGGGCTCAGACAGGACGATGGCGGGGCGTCCAGCGCTGAGCTCCCGTCACCTAAACCTCCATCGTGGCTGAAAACCGACGCCGAGACCTGAACGTGTTCTGCTGCAGAGCGAGTGAAGCCGAAGCCAAGTGTGCTACGCCTCCACATGATATCCGAGGAAACACAAAACCGCCGGTCACCATGGAAACGCCGGCAGATCTACTTACAGTGGAGACCGAGACAGAAGGAGAGTGTGTGTGTTCAGTGTGGGTGGCCTTCTTGGTCACTGTTGGTGTGTTGACTTTCTCTAAAATAAAGCTGCCGTCGGTCGTAGGAACCACCAGAGTACGACGGCCATTTTGGTTTGAGAGTCCGTCAGCTCTGACTGAAAGTGTTTATGAGTCCAGTTTACGACCAGCTGAGCAGTGAAAACATGAGCAGGACGAGCAGCATCTTTAGAATCTTCTCATTAAAAAGCAGCGATCAGCGAGTAAACCTGAACGCGATTAACGATCGGCTCAGAGAGGACGTTGATGAGTCCTGACTCCTATCGACCCGTCAGGACCTTGGCTGCAGCCATGAGGCCATTCTGGTAACTCGGTTCGTTTTCTGTCTTCGCAGCAGCTTAAAATAAGCGCTGAGTGGTCCTGCAGGCAGTGAAGGTGTCTCATCAGTACCACGGGGAGGGGGGTGCTGATATCACGGCTTCAAATGTCCGCTCAGATCAGAAAACAACCGCCTGGGTCTAGTTTTGTGCAACTAGGAAACTAAAACACCCAAAATAATCCACTTTACGAGCAGGAAGTCCTCATATTTTGACACGCTGTGGTTTGTCCCGTCTAAGGATGGACAAGACAAGACAATAAAGACAAGACAACGTCCTGACTTTTCCAAGCAGCCAAAGAAACAAATCACTGGAGGATTTAAAACAAAACGTTTGTCTCCAACTGGTCAGACAGATCTTAAAGGGTTGGTGTTAGCTTAACCACCAAACTAACCTAGATACTGAGGCTGCAGTGACTCACTGATGAATGCATTGATTTACAATGTTCTACTATGTACTAAGAAAGCTTGTTGTTGTAAATAGTTCTATCCTGGAAAAGAGGAAACTAGTGGTACGCTAACAGCTAGGACCAATCACAGCTCTTGGTCTGTGTTGCCGAGCTACGGCGTTAGGGTCTGTGCTGTCGCCTATACGCGAGTATAGCGGTGGTTAGCATCACAGCCTGAAGGTTGTGGGTTCTAAGCTGCTGACCGGCTGGGAAGCTTAGAGCATCAGGTGATTACCAGACTCTAGTCATGTGACCTTCAGGTGATGAAAACCTAAACCCCCCCACCAGACATTTAGAGGAAACGTCTTCTACAAACACAGTGATTCCAGATTCCAGTTGAATTAACGGCTTGTTCTTGCTCTTGGAGGAGGAGGAGGAGGAGGAGGAGGTGGTTTAAAGTGAGGAAGACTGACCCAGTAATTAGAACCAGACACACACACAGAGCAGTGTTTGTGTCACTTCCTGTTCAGTCGACAGATGGAGGAATTCTGGGAATGTTGGCGTTGGTCTGTTGTTGTTTTTAGACAAAGTGAAACTAAAGATTATTCTTCTTCCTTCTTTTATGTTTCATCTGTTCTTCTTTCCTGAACTTTCTTTTCTGAGATCAGTTTCTTTTCTTACCTGTTGGACTGAGGTGTTGTAGATGGACTAGATCTAAACGTGGTGTCGTTGTGTTGCCGATGCTCTGACCTCTCAGGAATGTCTCTGGGTGGTCGGGTGAGGGGGGGTGAGGGGGGTGAGGGGGGGTGAGGTGGCGTGCCGGTGTGAAATTCACCACCGCAGCGTCACAAGTTTGAACCCTGAACGCACCACCAGCCCCGTCCATCCCGCTGCATGAATGGTGCGGGGGCAGGGGGGGGGGGGGTCGAACCCTGAGGGGTCGAGCCACGAGGAAACCAGATGATGGAGGGAAGACAACGTGACGCTCAGCATGAAGAACAGACGAGTTGATTCTAGACGGAAACTGACGTCGTTCTGAAGAGACGTTTGATTTTGGAGTCAGAGGAGTAGATGGATGTGGTGGTGGTAACCATGGTAACCTTCACTAACCAGCATCAGGTGATAAGGAGGAACAGAAACATGGAGATGAACCAAGATGGAATCAATGTGGACAGAGACGATGGAGACGTGGAGACATCTTGGTCGTCTTCTAAGACTCTACACATTTAGGACTGGAGGACATAGAGGAGGAGGACATAGAGGAGGAGGACATAGAGGAGGAGGACATAGAGGAGGAGGACATGGAGGAGGACATGGAGGAGGACATGGAGGAAGACACACTACTCCCCTTCTTCTGCTTCTTCTTCTCCTTGTTCTTCTCTTCTTCCTCTTCCATCTATTTCTCCTCCTCCTCATTGTCCTCATTCTTAATCTCCTTCTCCACCTCCTTCCTCTACGTCCTCTTACTTGTCCTCCTTTCCTTTTCTTCTCTTTCTTTTCCTCCTCCTTCTGTGGCTTTGTTTTCTTCTGCCTCCTCTTTCTCCTCCATCCTCTTGTTTTTCTCTATTCTCCTTCTTTTCCTCCTCTTTCTTCTCCTCTTCCACTTTCTTCTTCTCCTACTCATACTCCTTCTCCTCCAGTGTCGTCTTCCTCCTCCTTCTTCTCCTCCTCCTCCTCAGTAGAAGTGATGCTCCTCCTCTCCAGTGGTTGACGTTCTGATGTTAACTCATGTGTCTGATCACATCATTTTTCTTATCTGGTCTCCATGGTAACGGTCCTCTGGTCCTAGATCTTCAGATTTGTGTCGTCCTCCTCCAGGAAGTCCTCTGTGTGACCTTTGACCTCTCTGTGAATCGTCAGTGAAGCTGTTTAATCAGGAGGCCAAAGGTCGTGTTGATTCAAAGAGTTTTCTTGAGTTTATTCCGAGCATTGTCTCGGCGACCTCTGACCTCTGGGCCGCGGCCCGTTGGCCGGCGAGGCAGGAAGTGAAGCTCCGAGTGTTTTCCTGCAGGTTGACGGGAGTGTGTGTTGTTGACGGACAGCGCGCTCAAACAGGAAGCGGCGGCCGGACTCGGGACGGGAAGGACATCTCTGCAGCGCGCTCTAATATTAGCGGCGCTCACGTCGTCCCAGGATGTTTGGATGTTAGCGGCGAGAGCCCGGGGCCCTGAACACACCCTGTTCCTTGAACGCCTCGTCCTCTCTGGTTTTTCTTTACGAGCGTGAACAAGCGTCACGATGGACGAGTTAAAGCACAATGAGATATTTTCACATGATATCGTCTCCTCTGAATCGTCTCTCTGTCTCCTGGAGAAAATCGAATCATTTCAGCTGCGTCTGGATCCAAATCTCTGTCGTTGGCTCAGTTTTAGTTTTTCTTTTTTAAAGACGCCGCGTTGTGAAATATACTCTGTTAAAATACGGTTCAGTCCAGATCTTTATGGATGATTAATGTGGTGAATTAGACCTGGTCCTGACGGCATCGATGCTTCTTTAGATATTTACTCAGAGCTTTGACTTCTCTTTTTATTTACTGGTGTTTATTTCTCCATAACTTTTACTTTTTCACGTCAAATAAAAGACACGTCCTCCTTGTCTCCTCCTTGTCTCCTCCTCATCTTGACCAATCAGATCATTTCTACAGTTTAATTAGCTCATAACTTAAGGACTGGATAAAAATACAAACAGAGAATAATTAAAAGTAGATCAATTAAAAGATCTTTTGTAGTAAAAGTCTTTAGTGTGAATAGAAACTCTCTCTCTCTCTTTCTGTTTGTTTTTCTCTCTCGCCCTCCTCCCGCCCCGCCCCTTATGCTAATGAGCTGCTGACATCACCTTAAAGGCGAGCCCTCTGATTGGCTGCTGGTAGGAGTAGCCTCTCCCACTTCTGGCCCCTCCCCCCTCCCTCCCTCTCTCTCGCCCTCCCTCCAGTCTGAAAGGTGTATTCAGTGTCTGCGAGCCGAGGACAAGCCACGCTTTCATTCTGCACCTCCCTCCATCTCTCCTTCCTCCTCCTCCTCGGCTTCCTGCTTTCTCCTGCTCTGCTCCTCTATCTCTGCTCCACCTCCTCATCGTGCCGCTGCTGCAGGCGGACGGCGGGCGGAGGATGGCTTTGTGTCCCTGGACCGAGGGCAAGGTGTGATCTCTGAAGACAGATGGACGGAGGTGAAACCAGAAGCGTGATGCTGCTGCTGCTGTCGCCGCGGTGTTTGTGCTGAGCCAGCGATTCCTCCGTCAAACATAAAGACAGAGAGAGAGAGAGAGAGAGAGAGAGAGAGGACTGTGCAGCTCTGCTTCTATGTCTCTCGTCCTCTCAGTCCTGTCGTCTTGGAAGTGATCAGGAAGAGAAGAAGAGGAGTCTTCCTCTCACTGGGACCTTACAGCTTTAAACTCAGGTTCTTCTTTTCTAAACTTTGCTGTAGAGACGTTGGTCCTCTCGTTCCTCTGGACCCTAGAGGATTTGATTCTGTCCTGGACTCTCTCGTCCATGCGTCTGGAGTTTTCTCATCATGGAGCTTCAGAGTGCCACCAGCGGCCTCCCCGGGCCCCTCTCGCCCGGGCCCCTCTCCCCGACCTCGGACTACGCCGGGCCCCTGTCCCCGTCGTCGGGCGGCCCCGGCCCATCTCACGGCAGCAGCCCCGTCAGGGGGCCCAGCCCCGGCCCCGGCTTCTCGGGCCAGGCCGCCTTCAACTACAACCAGCTGGAGGGGAGGTTCAAACAGCTCCAAGGTGAGAGAAAAATGTTCCGAAGGAGAGGAGAGACGTCCCAGAGGGTTTGGGTTTAGGGATCGGTTTCATTGAACGTTGAGTTGGAAGCGTTTTGCAGCCGGAGAGGAGTGAAACAGGAGAAGGAGACTCTTAGAAACTACTTCACCACAGAGTTTCCTCCTCAGAGCTGCACATTTATCAGTTTACCTGCAGACCTGACCAGAGCTCAGTGTTAACGTGAAATCAGAGCCTCGGTGTGAATGAATCAGCAGCTCGGACCTTATCTCAGCCCCACCCTGCTCCAGTCACTCTGATAACGGCTGGTTTAGTGCCTTGCTGAAGGGCGGCAGCGCGGCAGGACGGGCGCTGCTCATCCACACCCACATTCCTTCAGGCTGTTATGACCCTTCCCTAATCAGTCAGCGGGGTGTCGACCTCCCGACCGTCGTCCGGCTCATAGGACGAGTTACTGTCAAACAGCAGCTGTGTCTGCGCTGATTAATGCTTCAGAGGACAGAAATGTCAATGTGAGGACGTCCTGTCAAACTCGGACTAAAAATGTCTCCAGGGAATAAGATTAAAATCTAACCTGTGCTGCTGCTGCAACACTTTAATGATATAATCTGAGCTAAAAAGTTGTTTTGAACCTAAAAATAGATTTTTCAAGCTCTGACGCCTAAAAGGTGAAAGTGTTTTGTAGCCTTCGACCATCCGGCGTTAGCATGCTAGCTACAATAGCTAACAAAGAAATGCCTTGCAGAAAAAATAAAGTAGATTCATTTCGAGTCTTAATGGAGGTGGTGAGGACGACCGGTCAAAATGTCTTCAAAACAGACTCTAAGTCTAAGACTGAGCCCAGAGTTTATTTTTAAACGTTAACTTGCAGCGCTGCAACACTTTAGAATATAACTTAGATAAAATAGAAGAGTTGTGCAACTTTATTTAGTGTTCATATGTCTGCAAAGGATTTTTAGCTTTTGACCAACCGTCATCTTGACCTTTTTGTGGGAAAATGGTGGAAGAGATTAGCATGCTAGCTACGATAGCTAAGATAGTTTAATTGGCACCAAGCTTGTTAGCAGCATCATATAATGTTCTATGAGTTCAGTCGTTTGTTCAAACTATTTTAGAGACTGTTAATTAAAGTTATGTTCCTTCTGAAAGCTGCAGGTTGTGTTTCAGTTTAATGAAAGTGCAGGAAGGCTAAAATGGAGGTGTACCTAATAAACTGGCAATAGATTATAAAGTAGGGGAGTTCAGTTAACTGTTTGTTGATTTCATTCTTTGTCTCGTGTAGTTTCTCGGGGACAATCTTTGAATTAACACCATAAAACAGTGAATTGATGCTAGCAGCCATGGCTACAGCTAACACCCCTACTGCAGGGAGACCCCCCCCCCCCCACAGTCTGGTTTTAACCTTCAGAACAAGCTTTGGGGACATGAAGACACTGAGGAGACCAGGCTGAGACTCTCCAGTGGATCCTCGTATCAGTAAATGCTTTTAAAGTTCAAAGAATGAGCAGCAGGCTGAATTTAGCTGAAGGCTAACGGAGACAGTTTTGTGTTTAGAGTCTCATCGACCAGATGATTTCTCAGAAACCTTCAGAGTCAAGTCTAAAAGTGTCTTTCTGGCTCGAGGCCAGACGGAGCTGGTCTCTGAGTTTTAAAAAAGAGGAGAAGGTCCAGAGAGTCCAGGTTTTATGAAGCTAGAGTTGGTCTCCTGTAGCGTCCTAAAGTCTGTCCTTGTCTTCCTTGTCTTCTCCTAGAGTTGGTCTCCTGTAGCTTCCTAAAGTCTGTCCTTGTCCTCCTTGTCTTCTCCTAGAGTTGGTCTCCTGTAGCTTCCTAAAGTCTGTCCTTGTCTTCCTTGTCTTCTCCTAGAGTTGGTCTCCTGTAGCTTCCTAAAGTCTGTCCTTGTCTTCCTTGTCTTCTCCTAGAGTTGGTCTCCTGTAGCTTCCTAAAGTCTGTCCTTGTCTTCCTTGTCTTCTCCTAGAGTTGGTCTCCTGTAGCTTCCTAAAGTCTGTCCTTGTCTTCTCCTAGAGTTGGTCTCCTGTAGCTTCCTAAAGTCTGTCCTTGTCTTCCTTGTCTTCTCCTAGAGTTGGTCTCCTGTAGCTTCCTAAAGTCTGTCCTTGTCTTCCTTGTCTTCTCCTAGAGTTGGTCTCCTGTGTCTTCCTAAAGTCTGTCCTTGTCTTCCTTGTCTTCTCCTAGAGTTGGTCTCCTGTAGCTTCCTAAAGTCTGTCCTTGTCTTCCTTGTCTTCTCCTAGAGTGGACTGGATTCAGTCCAATAAATCTTCCAGTCAAAGTTAATGTAGTGTGGAGAGGGTAGCTGGTACCTTGTGTTCTCTACTCCAGAAATGTTCTGGTCATCCAACGCTGCCATAAACTCCCTAACCCTCTCTGGAAGATGTTTCTCCTTGACGCTGTCTCCAGGAAACTTTTCTCTTCTTTTAAACGTTCAGTGTTTGTTGTTGTTGTTTGGGTGCAGCCTTTTTTCTTCTTCAGACGTCCTACCTCCTCCTCCTCCTCCTCCTCCTCCTCCTCCTCCTCGTTCTTGTGTTCTTCTTAATCTTCTTTTTCTTCAATCTTGCATCTTCTTCTTTTAGCCTCTTCTTCTTCTCCCTCTTCTTCTTCTCCTCCCCTTCCTCATCTCCTCCTCCTCCTTCTCCCTCTTCTTCTTCTTCTTCTTCTCTTCCCACTCCTCTGTCTTCTTCTTCATTGGTGCAGAGCTAGGTTATAACGGTGGCGTACATCCAACCAGTGATGGAGGTTCAGGTGTAGATTCATCGTTCATTGCTCTTCAGACTAAGCCTACATCATAATCTGACCTCTCCATAAATTCATCTACGTACCAGGACGTCCAGTTTAGTGGGTCGTTGCAGTTTGTGATGTTTAGTTTGTTCAGGTCTTTTCTGTCTCGTTGCTCTTCAAGTGTTTTACCACCTTCCTATGGTCAGAGTGTTTTCATATCTCCTAACCCCCCAGCAGATAAACAGCCCTGTTGGTTTTATGTTGGTGGGTGTTGAGGGGCTCATGTGGCTCAGGTGGTTCAGAGCGTGGGTTCAACTCCCAGCGGAGCAGTGAAAGCAGTCGGTGATTACTGCCACAAAGAGCTGGAGATGAAGCAGTGATGGAGGAAAACAAGTCGTTAAATTACCTCCTGCTCTGACTCATGGGAGGTTTTATGGAGGGAATGAATTAATTCAGATGACCTGTGAGAAATTAGATAGAAATGATTGTTGTTGTTGTCAGAGTCTGGACTACATTTCCCACAATTCACCTCTGCAAAGGTTTCTAGGTAGGACTAGGACAGATCCATAGCTCCATTAATATATGAATAGATAGCCGGGTGGTAAAAGGACGAGTAAACATTAATGTAGATGATGAATGGATTAATAGATGGATAAATGGATGATGAGACCTGTCAATCAACTGAAGCCTCCAGTCCTTTGTTTTGAAATCCAAAGTGGGCGTGGCTAAACTCTGTTTACACGGCGACTAATTAACATGAATTAGTGACTCAGAGACGTTCGTTAAGTGATTTTAAATTTAACATCTCATGAACGTGAACACAACAAAAATAAATAAATAAATAAAATACATTCCCACCGGTCTCCTCCCTGCTCCCATCATCCCCCTCTCCTCCTCTGTTGTCCTGAGATAGCCAATCAGCAGCCTTCCTAGGGGTTTGGGAGCAGTGGATGTCTGTGGAGGGAGGGAGGGATTAACAGGGGGAGGAGGAGGAGGAGGAGGGGGGAGGAGGGGGGTGTGTCTAACAGGGTCTGGAAAGCATGAAAATATCTGAACCTCATTGTCGTCCTCCGTCTTTTTGTCTCCTTAAAAAGAAAGAAAACACCTCGTCCACCTCATCAATGTTTCATGAGCTTCTGCAGAGCGTCTGTCTGTGACCTCCCCCTCCTCCCCCATCCTCCCCCGCCTCCCCCCTCCGTCCCTCTTAGTGAAATTAAAGGAAGCCTCGTCCTGATCAAATTCACACAAAGGAGGGGTGAGAATCAGATCAGCTTCATTCTTTAAAACCTTCCTGAACTCACACGGGACCGAACCGTCGGTTCATTAAAATAAAACCAGTTTATTTATTTATTTTATTCAACATTTTGCTCAGACTGCAGCATTTATTACTCCATATAGACGACCTCTGTCCTCTGGTCATCTCTAGAACGAGGATGAAGCTCTGGACCAGTTTACCTCATTGGGCCGTCCCAGACGCTGCCTGTTTTGAAATCTAAAAATTCAGTTTGATAGACGTCTGTGAAGGTCCTGATCTGAAAAGCTTTTAAACAAGTCCAGTTACCTTGTTTAAATGCTTTTTTTGCACAGACTGAGAGATGCTCTTTGTTGTTTTTAAATGTGCTTTAATAATAAATTGACATATTATCAGTAGATACTAATAAATTGACAATAAATTCTACAGTTGATTTATAAGTTAGGCCCATGGCTGCTGCTGTATATGTTTTGCACGGTTTCCATGGTTACAGTCACTTCTTTCTCAGCTCGCAGTTACGACGTGTCCACGAAATGTTTGGTTGGTTTGAACCGCTAAGCAACCGTTAGCATATAGATGCCACCAAGGCTAGCAGTTAGCAAGCTAACAAGCTGCTAACCTAATGTAATGTGTAAAAAACAGGACGTGATAAAAGCCTTGATCACTGTTTGTGTTCCTTTCAACATCGTTACATCCAACTCCTCCAACAGCAGACGTTTAGTTGTAAACTAATCACCAATGGAAGCCCCGCCCCCAAATGATTTGATTGGTCCAGGCAGGAGCAGAATCAGTTCCCAATGGAGAGACTCCAGACCAACTCTCCCCTACTATTATAACTTTAATAACCTTTTTAGTCTCAGTGTCAAAAACGTCTTTCGTTCTAAATGTCCACGCTCCAGACCTAAATCACATGAGTTGGATTTATTATTAAAAACCTCAGAATCAGTTAAATACACTTTTATTCCAGACAGAAATCAGACCGGTGATGTCTCAGGTTTCAACTTTTGCAAAAACTCTTCTCCGTCTCTTGTTTCTGCTGCGACATTCTTAATGAAAATTCCCGTCAAGTTGACAATCTGGAAGCGATTCAGGCCGAGGTGGAGTCGGTAGTATCAGTTACAGAGAGAGAGAGAGAGAGAGAGAGAGGGAGAGAGAGAATGGTGTTATTGTGGAGGCTGACATGACCAAGTGTTGGAGGAAGGATCTGAGTGTTTTCAAAGCGTCTGAGGACGAACCAGGAAGTGAGTTATCACATCGTCACGTAGATGTTCAGGATGAAAGACTTCTTTGAGGGCGACGCTCCACTGAGCATGCTCACAACAGCCCAGAGAGTGGGCGGGGCATGTTTGAGAAAAACATCAGAAATCTAAAAATAAAAGTGAAAAAAAAAAAGGAGAAGTAGAGTCAAAGCACCGTGATGTATCAGGAGGTCAGATGGTTTTAATCATGTCTGAGGACGCTGGTCAGACGTTTAAATGAAACTCTGAGAACTTCAGTGAGACATAAAAGATGTTAAAGCAATAGAATGATTTAAATAAAAGTCTTAAATAGTAAATGTTCAACAAAATCACAACTCAGATATGTTTCATTTACTTCAAATATGACAAGAATCTGCATATTTCCAGTTTATTGTGAAACAAGACGTTAATTATTTGTTTCCTGTGCATTGGGTGCTAATTCATTTCTAGTTCAATTAAATAAAATAAAAATCATTCATTATAATTTGTGTTGAGTAAAGAATCACATGTGCAGATAAACAAACTGATCTTGTATAAATGTGAGGACAGGGCAGACAGGAGATAAAAAGACACTAAACATGAAATTATTACAAAAAAATAGAAAATGAAATAAAATAGAAATCAGTGATATTTATATGGATACTTCACATGACGGAATAAAAGATATGTAAACATACATTATTGAACAGGTATTAATATATCAGGAGGACTTTGTTGTGATTGTCCAGTGTGTGTGGTCTGCTGGGAGCAGGCTAACCATTAGCATTTCCATTAGCATTTCCATTAGCATGTTTTCCATCAGGCCAGGCAGCGTGAGCCGCCATCTTTGAGGATGGATGTAAACAATGCGACATGTCAACGTATTATCGTTAGCAAACGTAGACGCTGATGAGTCTGCTGCAGGTTCATGTGTTCATAAGACGACGGTGCGCCCGCTGCTTGTAGAAGAATCTGTTTTGAGAACGTAAAGGTTTCTAATGTGATCTGTGCTCAGTCCCGTCAACAATGGGCTCTTGTGTCCACAGAGCTGTTAAATGGACTGAGGTGTTTGCGTAGCTGTGATGAAACATGACTCCAGGTCTGGTTCTGGTCTTTCACCACGCTGTGTTTGTTCAGTGTTGATATCTGTTAAAGTTCAAACCTGCAGCTTCCACCAGTGATTCTCTGAGACGTTCACGTGAGTCTGGATCAGTTCTTTGACCAACACAGAATCCATCTGTTTGCTGTGTTAGTCATTAATAATAATTTTATTAATGATTGAGCTTCTCACACTGTTTGCTCTGTTGGTCGTTAAGAATCATTTTATTAATGATTGCTGCGTTTCTTTGTGTATTTGATTATAAACTAAATATTCCAGTTTGTGTGTATTAAATCAGATCTGATGGGCTTGGCCTGAACTTCAGTTTGGACCCAAATAACAACATGTTGACAAGTGGATTAGCATTAGTTTGTGATGAATAGTCGCACAGTTTACTGAAAAACCTCAAACTGAAGTGTCAAAAGAGTAAATTCATTAAACAGACTGTGACACCTGCAGAGACACTTGTCCTTGTAAATCATCTTATCCTGCAGAGAGAAGTGATACGACCAGGAGATCAACACCGACTAGAAGAAGAAGAAGATGATACATGCTTTCAAAAACTGTTGCAGAGCCGAGAGTTTAGTGTGATTGATGGTCAGAGTCTGGGAGTTGCTGCTGTTGGTTAAGCTAAAGGTGATGCTAATTGTGACAATAATGCTAATGCTAATGGAAACACTAAAGGTTAGGCAAAGGTAATGCTAATGTCAATGCTAGTGGAATTGCTTAAGACGCTACTAATGTCGATGCTAGTGGCAAAGCTAACAGCAACGCTAAGGCCATGCTAAAGGCATTGCTGATGCTAACAGCTAGCATGTCAGCACAGTGTGTTTCTGCTCATATCAACCTTATAAAACTAAACAGGTAGATTTCCATCAACGTTGTGCTCTAAGTGTGTGTTAGCATCCGTTAGCAGATGAATAATTAAATCAGACTCAGATCTGTAGACGATAAATAAATAAAAACTTCTTTCCTTAATCACTGAATAAATCAGAGCTTTGGTTGAACAGCTTCGTTTGGTTAAAGACTTTAAATGAACCGTTGAGTTATGAAGCTGAACGTTCATGTTGTGAATGAAGTGAATGATTCATTATTCTGGGAAGTTGTGACGGATCAGGACATGAATCTCTGGATTACGACATAATCCAGGTTATTAGAGGATGATGAACGTGTGTTTCATTATCATCCCAGTGACAAACACCCAGACAGTTTCTCTCCTCAGCGATGAGGAATGTTGAGTCCTGCACCAAAAGATTTATGTGGACGTGGTTTATAGAGAAAGTGACGACGGTGTGAAGAGGCCGATGAGTCCAGAGGAAGGAGGACGAAGAGGAGTCGCTCCTCTCAGCAGCTTTTTATTCTGTCGTAGCAGTAGGTGTGACGGTCGGAGTCTTATCTCTGCAGCAGGAATGTAAACGTTGAAGGGCTCGGCCGCTCTGGAGGACGGAGTCATGTTTTATCTTTATCTCAGATATCAGCTGATCTGAGTCTGACAAGATTCAATCAAAGTAAAACGACTGTGGCTTGTTGAGATTTGATCTGATGAGTTTACATTAGTTTAGTTTAGTTTAGTTTAGCTTAGTATGGTTTCTTCTACTTCTTCTTCTCTTCCTTGTCCTCCTTCTTATTCTTCTTCTACAGTGGTTGATGTTTGATCACGTTGGAGACATCGTCGTGTAGACACAAACGGAGCATGCTCAGTTGGAGGAAGCCCTCAGAAACTTGGTGGACATTTTCTCCTTTTCAGCAGAATGAATGATGTTTAGTGTCCAGTTCTTCTTCTTCTTCGTCTTCTTCTTCGTAGTCTTCTTCATGAATCTGTCCGTCTGCTCGTCAGAAACTCTCCAGAACCTGTTTATCTGGAGCAGACGAGTCAAACAGCTGTGACTGGAGGAGACACATATGGTTCCAGTCAGTTCAGTCTCAATCGTCCTCTGTTGGGGACACACTGCTGCTCTGTGTCCCGTTCACGTCCATTCATTTAGATCCAGCTCTCAGATTTCAGCCGGCAGCAGAGGTCACTGTGATTGGATGACAGGCTCAGTATTGTGTCCTGTGATTGGCTGCTGGCGTCCTGCTGTCCCGACTCTGACTCTCCCCAGATGTTGGACTAAAAGTCTTTTATATTATAACCGGCGACGGCTAGCGTCTCTTTAGCTGCTCAACAACAGTCAATGAGGATTTCTGCTCGATGAAAATCATGTTGACTTTGTTCTCAATAACAGAAACTAAACTCTTTACCACACAGACACATTTCTACTGATTCACTTTGATTAAAGATTAAAGATTTGAGATATTTCGGTTTCACAACAGTTTGTTTTCCTTTACGCTGAAAGAGATTTCCTCCAAACCAACGTCCTCATTGGTTCCACAGATGTGCTGTAGCTCCACCATCTTCTCCCTCTAGTTTCACATCTTGCACATAGCTTTATTTTTGCTGTTGTGCATAAAGATTCAAACTAAATCAAGTTTAGTTTGAATCCGAAACTACTTCAGAAGACACTTCTGTCAAACCCTGTAAGACGAGTAGCGCTGCAGTTCCTCTAACGTCCACTCAGGATTAAAATGTAGTTCTGGTTAATGTCTCTCCTCACAGTAAGCTTCAGGTCTGGTTACCGTGCTACGTTAGCATTAGCATAAGCCTCAGATAGCTAGCTAGACCGACCAGCTAGCAAAACGGTTACACAGATGCAGTTCCTCCATGTTTTCTAGAACTCACCTGTTTTAATCAGAACAAAGTTCAAAGTTCTGCAGAATTAAGTGGGCGTGGCTTGGTTGAGTGACAGGCTGCTAGCTGCCGTTAGCCTCAGCTCCGCCTCTTTGACGGTTGTTGGATCAGCTGGGAGGTGGGAGGAGTCAGACAGAGAGCCAGTCTGAGCTCTAGAAGCGTTTCAGTAAACTCTCTGTTGGTTGTTGCGTTGGGTCGTTCTCCTCCTCGGTGATCTCCGGCCTCCTCCTCCTGCTCCTCCTGTGGGAGATCAGGAATGCTGGAATCCAGGAATTGCAAAAGTGGAAGTGTGTATTTTGATAAGGGTTATATGATCGTCTGTGTGTGTTTGGTTTTTCTGCCATGTGAGAGTGAACAGAGGCCTCTGTGTGGTGTCTGTTAGTGGAAACAGATGTTTGATGTGTTGGGCCTGGTGGACGCTTGAATCAGATATTAATAATCACTAACAAATGTCTCATTCTAACGTTTTCCTGGGGCCATTCATGGGCCCTGCAGTGTCTGAGGTTTAGACCCTGTTCAGACTGCTCTAGGTTAAAGGTCAGGGTCTAGGTAAGGCAGCGTCAATGGAAGGTGTGTTTTCAGATTTTGGAACAAGATGGAAAGACTCTGACATGTTAAGATCTGATTTATTTTAGAGACAAAGACTTAAATAATATTTAATTTAAACCTGGACGACTTGTTTCAGATTCTCTCTCCTTCTCCTCCATCTTACTTTTCTACTCATTCTTCTCTTCTAGCTCTTATTTCTTTCTTCCTTTTCTTTCCTGTCTTGTTTTAGTTTCCTTCTCTCTCTTGTCCTCTCTAGTTGTTCCTTGTCTTCTCTTCTGTCGTTCCTAAAAGATAATCGATCATATATTGGTTCATAAATCCTTTATATATTTATATTTATATTTTATATTTTTTGCGTCTTTGCTGTGAAGAGATCAGTGTGAGGGAGAAACATGTGCAGCATCATTTATCAATGAACCTCGTTCATCTAGAAACTGAAACGTCTTGATTTGAAACGTGGACGCTGAGAGCAGACCTCTGGATTCTTGTCATTCTACCCATAATGCATCAGGATTGTTTATGACGCCGTGATGCCTCTCACATGACGCTCTCTCTCTACATTCCTGTCTCCATTGTCTCTCTAGGAGACATTGATTTCCTCCTCTTTTTGTTGTTGTTGTCCCAGTGGAGAGGAACAGGACACCCCCCCGTCTGCTCCACGTTTCCTCAGGTCAAGGTCATCCTCTGATTATATATATAAATATATATATAAATATAAATCTATATGTGTGACCCACAGAGACATCAGCTGCTTCTGTCTGTGGCTGAAGGTTAGAGACATTTAACTTTAATAATAAATGTTTGAGACGCTGACGCATCAAACTAGATCTAGTAGATCTACAGGATCTATATGATCTACGTTCTGTCTCCAGATGAATCAACTGGTTCCATCATGTGATGAACATAGAAACATGGACGACTCGTCTTTGTAGCAGACAGTTGGTCTCTAGTGGACGTCCCAGGCTCTGGTTGCCTTGGTAACCGTCATAGAAACATTGTTAGTGCTGCTTCTTCTTCTTCAAACTCGTCCTCCTCCTCCTCCTCCTCCTCCTCCTCTTCCTCCTCCTCCTCTTCCTCATTCTTCTTCTTCTTCTTCTTCTTCTTCTTCACTTCCTCCTCCCCCTCCTTCTTCTTCTTCTTCACTTCCTCCTCCCCCTCCTCCTTCTTCTTCTCCTTCCTCTTCTTCTTCTGTGGTGGATTGGAGCAGATCTGCTGCCGTCCGGTCCAGACCATATAAACCAGACCAGGATCAGGTCAGACTGGGGGGGTTTTCTGTGGTGGATCAGTTGATGACAGAGCGTCTTCCTGTCAGGACCAGTATCTGTTTCCCAGGAAGAGGAAACCTGACTCTCACCTGTGTGCCCGACACGGATGAGGAAGCATGAAGCTGGAGATAACAGATATGACGTCTCCCCACTCAGGACGCAGCCTTGTTTATTTTTATTTTCATTCCCTGATTTCACCGGCTTAAAAACCAGGAGCTGACACCACCACATCAAACGTTAGTGGCACAGAAATAGAAACCAGGCAGCGTGGGACGTCCCACGGATTTAGTCAACGTTCGTCTCCTGGAAACAACTTGATGAAGAAAATCTCTAAAGTTCATCTTTAAAATAATCTGAGATTAAAATGAGAAATTAAGAATCAGATTGAGTCAGTTGAGACGTAAGGACACATACTACTACTTCTCCTTCCAGGAGTCCAGATGTCCAGATGTCCAACTTTCAGACAGTCATTGAAGGCATCGTCTGAATTTAAAGCTGTAAACAATCTTTTTCTTTTTTTCTGGAGAGGGCGGAGTTAAAATGATCAACAAACTCCTGCTGCTCGTTTCTTGTGATTTAGTTTAAAACAGGAAGTGACATTTTCCTGGTGACACCTGAAGGTCCTCGCTCCGTTAACCCTCCAGGATCCTCTGGACCGTGAACGTGGCTCCTCTCAGTCGTCCCACGTTGCTTCTTCCTGCCGCTATCCGACCAATCACAGACCCCGCGGCGTCCCGTCTGCATAGCTCCAGTTTGATATCAGAAACTCTGAAGGCCGTTCAACACTGACTCCATTGTCCCGCTCTCTGGAGGTCACGAGTTTGTGTGAATGTTTGTTTGCATGTATGAAGCAGCCAGAGGTTCTTATCGGCCTCACGCCGTCCAGTTTCCCTCCAGCTGAGGTCGACCAGAGTTTATCCTGAGATCATGAACTCTGAGCACAGACCTGACCTGAGAACGTGATGAACCACTGGTGATTATTAACAATGAGAAGAACTGGAAATATCTGAGTCCACATTTATCTTATTAAGAAGCTGAATGGAACTGGAACTGTGACACTGTGCATGTGTTTCTGTTTTGAAGTTATATTTATGTGTACACAGATCAGCCACAACATTATGACCACTGACAGGAGAAGTGAATAACATTTCAACCATCTTGTGACAGTTCAATGTTCTGCTGGGAAACTTCTGGACCTGGCATTCATTGGTGTGGATGTTACTTAGACATGTAGCACCCACCTAGACCAGACCAGGCACCCCCACCCCATAGCAATGACACTCCTTGATGGCAGCAGCCATCCCCAGCAGGATGCAGCCTGACACAGACACACACACAAAAACACTTTAGGAACAACTAAAAAAAAAAACATGAAGAACAGCACAAGGTATTGACCTGGCCTCCAGATTCACTAGATCCCAAACTGATCAAGTATCTGTGGGATGATCCACAGAGGCCCCTCCCCTCAAAGCCCCCCCACTAACAACAGGACACCCTCAGAAGGCCCATGACCACAAGGGAGACCTGCACAATATTAGGTCATAATGTTATGGCTGATTGGTTTATATATGTTACAGTAAGGGAATAGAGGAGGCATTAGGTCAATGGAAGGTCCTCACAAAGATAGAAACGGTGAGAATCAGTGGAGCTAAACCAGGTTGTGTTGCAGACGGCTTCTCATCTTCTTCAGAGTCCCTCCTCCTCTTCCTCTTCCTCCTCCTCCTCCTCCTCCTCCTCCTCCTCCTCCTCCTCCTCCTCCTCTTTTCCTTCCAGGCTGGATTTAGTTTTCTTCTTCTTCTGTTCAGGAACCTCCTCCCTCTTCTCTCTTGTCTCCCACATACACAAACAAACACTCCCCATCTCTCCAGGAACAGTTAGAACCCATGACGTTGTGTTCACATGAAAACACACCTGCACAGATCAGCTGGACTCTAAACATTCACTTCCTCCACTGACCACCACCTCTCTCTCTCTCTCCCTCTCTCTCTCTCCCTCTCTCGTCCAGATGAGCGTGAGGCGGTGCAGAAGAAGACCTTCACCAAATGGGTCAACTCCCACCTGTCCAGAGTCTCCTGTCGGATCACTGACCTCTACATGGACCTGAGGGACGGGCGCATGCTCATCAAGCTGCTGGAGGTCCTGTCAGGAGAGAAGCTGGTACGTCCCATCACTGTTTGCTGGGGCTTTTATTTTGAAAGGGAGGAGTGGGACAGGAAGTGGAAATACAGCGTGAACTACCCCGGTCCCTCTCAGATCTCTCTCAGAGCTTCGTCCCCCGTCTTTAACTCTGTGTCTTCTACCGTCTAAATGAACTTATTAAAATAGTTTCAGATTATTTCATTAGAAACTTGAAATGATGAATTTAAAATAAGACTCAAGAAATAATCAGCTGTGAAAAGTTAATTGCAGTCTTAAAGGTTGATAAAGACAGATCAGGTTCATTTAAATCAGATCATTAAATGTTATTAAATGTGTTGGACACAGAGACGTAGTCGTTGACTGCAGCTGTCCTCGTCCTATCAGAGCTGATAACTCTGATGTTCATTAACCACGACGCTCAGTGCAGCTGGTTTCACAACCGCAGGTGTTACTGGTCACAAGAGAAACGCTTCAGACCTCCTCCTCCTCCTCCTCCTCCTCCTCCTCCTCCTCCTCCTTCTTCTGCTTCTTCATTTCTTCTTCTTCACCTCCTCCTTCGTCCTAGGAGCCAGATGAGAATCAATAATCATAAAATAATTCATTTAATAAAGTAAAGTTATTTTATTTATGAACATATCTGAGTAAATCCAGACTTTACTTTAATAAAGAGTTCTCATTTATTTTCTTCTCTTGGATATCTGCTGCCTCAGCATGAAGTAATCACTGACTAGTAAAACTTAAATCAATTCATATTAGAGGTTGATTGATGGATTAAAGGCTTCTTTAAAAGGAGATGAAGAGAAGTAACTGTTCAGAGATGCTTGTATTAAGTCATGAGCCTCTATAAAGGTCTTCTTCTGTCTCTCTTCTAACCGTCTAATGGAAGCTGCTGTCAGTGATCCATCTGATTCATTATTCTGATCAGAATAACCAGTTTTCTCTGGAGCAGGAGGAAAAGGAAAGAGAAAGCATTGTAGACCAGTCTGGGATGCCGTAACCGTGGCAACAGCATGAATATGTCACTGTCTGAGTTGGAGTTTCAAAAGAAGTTGTGACTTCCAGCTCTGAGAGCCAGACTCTCCTCTTCTTCTTCTTCTTCTTCTCCTTCTTCTTCTTCTTGGCTCTCTGTCCGAGCCTCTTCAGCTCCTCTCTGATTTCATCCGGCCTTTTGTCAACTTGTCAAACACACGGAGAGAGAGAGAGAGAAACCCCAGCTGGTCTCTGAGCTGATGAAGGAAGAGATGGTGAAGAGCTGAGGGGGGTAACAGTGGTGGTAGACGGCATGGGGGGGGCAGCTCTGAGTTGTGAAAGGACTCATTGAGTTAGTTTGAGGGTTTCCATGAAGCCAAGACGCCTCCAGACTCAGCAGCAGAAGAATCTGAGGGCGAGCGGCCGTTTGTCTGCTGAGACATTAAGAGACGATTCAGTCACTGTGTCGACCTGGAAATGAAGAGGAGAGTCACAGCTGAGAAAATAAGTCAGTTTAAAAGGTTGATGTCCCTCAAGAGAGTCGACATGTTGCCTTCTTGTGTCCAGTATCTGCTGTGACCTCCTTGTAACTAAATGTTTCTGGTAACTGCTGATCAGTGGTCTACAGCAGCTTGGAGGAATTTTAGCCCGTTCCTCAGAACAGAACCACTTCAGTTCTGAGATGTTGGTGGGTTTCCTCACATCAACTGCTTGCTTCAGGTCCTTCCACAACATTTCTATTGGATTAAGGTCAGGACTTTGACTTGGCCGTTCCTAAACATTCATCTTGTTCTTCTTTAACCGTTCTTTTGTAGAACCACTTGTGTTCTTGGTTCTCGTTGTCTTGCTGCATGACCCAGTTTCTCTTCACATTCAGCTCATGGACAGATGTCCTGACATTTTCTTTTAGAGTTCACTGGTAGAATTCAGAATTCATTGGTCCATCAATGAGGACAAGCCGTCCTGGTCCAGATGCAGCAGAACAGGCCCAACTGGCTCATTTTAATGAACAACAAATACACAAGTCTAACATTTAGGGATGCACCGAATATTCGGCCACCAAACAATTTTGGCCGAAAATGGCCCAAAAGTGAAGGTCTCCATTTGGGTTTTCGGTTTCGGCCAAGAATGTTCATTTCGGTGCATCCCTATTAATATTTCTGTGTCATGTGTTTATCTTTGTCGACGTTCAGGATGCTTCGAGTCATTTTTTATGTAGAAGTGTAAAAAACCTTTAAGCAGCTCTGTAGATTTTGAGATTAAAAACAAAACTCTTTATCAGAATTTAACTCAAACTCTGTGGCTCTAGATTCAGACGCATTCAGACCGATCAGAGTTTTTCAGAAAATGAATTGAAATTAATCTAAAAACATGTTTTAATCAACAAAATACCACAAAGATATATTCATAAAAAGTCACAGAGCTCAAACGAACACCGCTTCAGTTTGGATTAATTCACATCAGAGCCTCTAACAGACATGTTAATAGTTAATATTACACAGTCGTCGTTCTATTTTCTGTTGATCAGAGGCATATCTAATGTCAGTATTTGTATTATTTATTGACTTCTTCTCAGTTTTCTAACCTGAAGCCTGGAGGTTGAGCTGAATGTTCCCAGTAACACACTAGAAGCCCTCAGAGGAACCAGGGCTGCCCCGGTCTCATGACACAGCATGACGGTCCAATCTAAAAACCTCCTGACGGGGGAAAGTCCCGCTGCTGACGGGCTGAAGCTCTTGTTTGTTTTTGTGGCGTCCAGCTGTACGGGCTCTCTCTGGTCCCGGTCCAGATGCTGAATGACTGGCCGGTGTTTATGTGTGAGTGGTGTTATTGTTGGACGGCGTCCTGGTTGTAGTGTGGAGGGTCGGCGTTTCGATGTAACACGGCCCTGACGTTTGTTTTAATTCACTTATTTATTATTTTTGTGTTTTGTTTCTTGTTTAAACATTTCCTCCAGAATTAAACGGAAAACGTCAGCGTCGTCTGAAGGACACAAGATGTCATTAAAAACAAAAGAGGATATAACAGCTGATTATACCTAAATTACATTAGTTATTACAGAATTATAAATATTTTCAGGGCGTTGGACTTCCAGGCTAAGAATTACAGCCAGATCTGAAATATTCTTTCTTTGTCAACATTGTGTTTTGAACTCGCTGTAACCTCTGAACATTCCACCAAAATATGTTGTAGGATTTGTAGATGAAACACTTTAACTCAACTTTCTGAATGAACACAAACCTGCAGTTCCTCTAACGTCCACTAGAGGTGGAGTCCAACAGTGAGTCAGTCCCATAGACTGTATAAAGATGGAACAGCTCCTCAAAAGTGAAGCCAAAGCAAGTAGAGCTCCCTCTGGTGTCTGGCTGCAGTATAGGTCATAAGCTCCGCCTCCTCCATGTTAGTGGGCGGGGCTTGGGCCACACTAAAACACTAAAATACACGTTGAATACATTTTTTTTTTTTTTTCAAAGATGCTTTCTGTCATTTTAGGTCGTTAATATAACGCTGAATGTTCAACTGTCAAATTTTTGGATAAGATTCGTTTTAGTTTATTAAGATGGACAGGAAGTGGAGATGTGTTGTCCATATTTATATACAGTCTATAGTCAGTCCACTTAGACCTCCACTGCTAATCTGAAGTTATTCAGTTCCCAAGAAACACTAAAGAACAAGTCTGACTGATATCAAGCTTAGAAACAACCCATTATGTCTTAACTCCCCAGGCACAAAGAGTTGACCAATTACGCTAACGTTGAAATGTCTAAAGCTGAGGTTCCTCTAACGTCCACTAGAGGCTCCAGCGAGTCAATCCCCGTAGACCTCCATGATAAAAACTTTACATCAGTAATAAACGAGCTCATAGAGTCTCTGGACGTCCTTACAAAGAAAATCTGTGTTAAACTCCACTGAAGTCTAATCTAGACGTTCAGATATCAAAGTGACTCTTTGGAGGGAAAACCTGGAAAAACCTTCAAGTCTTTTTCCTGTTTTTGACGTTTGAAGACTTCCAGAGAAAGTCCTTAACAAATGGATGAGAGCAGCACAGGCCAGCGGCTGTTAAAAAGACGTTTCATTAGTTTTATTCGGGTGAGGATGGAAAACAAAGAGGGAGAGCAGAGGAAGCCGTCAGAGCTGGGCTTGTGTTTCGTTGCCATTAGACCGGTGTTAATTGCATCGGCGCTCCGTCTCCTCCAGAACATCCTGTGGATTTAATCCTCCATGTTTCACTCAGACAGAATTCAGCCTCCGCTACAAAACAGATGGACTCTATGAAATTTAGCTCTGGAAACCCTGGATACAACAAAGGAAGTGGGCGTAGGCCAAGTCTGACATTTTAGAGTTTAGTGTCCTGGATCAGACTCTTGGCCTGCGAGGTGTAAACTTCATTGTTCACCAATGAACTCTGATGATTCTTTCGTCCTGAGAGATTTATTATCTCAGCAACCACCGACCAGATCTGTTCCGTTAGATTAAATATTCCCACAGTAAAGAGAATGGGTCTAATTAGACTTTAATAACTCAGGTTTTATCATGTTATTTCAGAGTCTCAGGAAAACTAAATGTATCCTGCTAATAATTAACTGATCTGAGACTCTGATGTGAATTAATCCGCCGCAGAAAATAGTCCCAAACTAAAGTGATACTTCTTTAAGACCCGTCACTTTTTATTAATGTTTGTGGTATTTTATTGGCCAAAACATGTTCTTTCTTCAAATAGAGTCTGTAAAACTCTAATCAGTTTGACTGTGTCTGAGTTTAGAGCCACAGAGTTTGAGTTAAATTCTGATAAAGGGATGTTTATTAGTTTTATTTAATCTTAACCTCTACAGAGCTGCTTAAAGGGTTTAGCGTCCTTCAGAGTTTCTTCATGAAAATGATTCAAATCATCCTGAAAGTCGACAAAGATGAACCCAATGAACACATGAGACAGAAACATTAGACTAAAGTGAGCCAATATTCCATATCATGTCCTCCTTGTGTCCAGTATCTGCTGTGACCTCCTTGTCACTAAATGTTTCTGGTAACTGCTGATCAGTGGTCTACAGCAGCTTGGAGGAATTTTAGCCCATTCCTCAGAACAGAACCAATTCAGTTCTGAGATGTTGGTGGGTTTCCTCACATGAACCAATACTTGCTTCAGAAAAACAAAACTCGAGGAAGAGGAAGAGTTCAGCTTTCGTTCAGGGTCGGGACAGAAAGTGTGGGTTTGAAGGCGGTCAGCTGTGTCTGCAGCTGTTTATTCGCGGCAGCTTGAATCCGTTCACGGTTTGCTGGTTTGTGTGAAGCTTGTAAATAAACCGATCTCTGAACTTTTGTCCCAGCCCAAACCCACCAAGGGCCGGATGCGCATCCACTGTCTGGAGAACGTGGACAAGGCTCTGCAGTTCCTGAAGGAGCAGAGGGTTCACCTGGAGAACATGGGCTCCCACGACATCGTCGACGGCAACCACCGCCTCACCCTGGGCCTCATCTGGACCATCATCCTCCGCTTCCAGGTGAGAGTTGGCATCCTGGAGACAGGATGGACCTCAGCTGAAACCAGAATGTGACGTTTAATAATTCATCACCTTCCAGGACGTCCCACAATGAGACAAATAATGTCGTAGCATCGTAGGATAGTGAGGACATGTTTTCAGAGAGAGGACGTCTTGGTTCAGACTTTGTTCTTCTGGTTGTTTGAAGGTTTAAGATGTTTTTGTTTTTTTTGTGTGTCTCAGATCCAGGACATCAGTGTGGAGACAGAGGACAACAAGGAGAAGAAGTCGGCTAAAGACGCTCTGCTGCTGTGGTGTCAGATGAAGACTGCAGGGTGAGTCTGAAGGTCACGGCTACGAGTCACTGATTAATGATTAAAAACCTGACGAGCTGTGGTTTCTGCTTCCCGTCCAGATATCCAAACGTCAACATCCACAACTTCTCCACCAGCTGGAGGGACGGCATGGCCTTCAACGCCCTCATCCACAAACACAGGTAGGAGCTCAGACTGCAGCTCAGTGCACCATCAAACAGCGTCACCATGAACACCGTCAGCTGTGGAGATGACACCAGGTCGTTCCCATCTCTTTTTATCATCACACACAAGTTGGTTTATCAGCTCGTTTCATTTTATCCTCTTCTTCTACTAACGTTTAACAACCACCTCTTAATATTCTCCAGAGGGAAACAGGCGTTAGCTAGCATGTTCTTTTGCACATTTTCACAGCTTTATTTTGAAGGATTGAGATGAATCTGATCTGAAGGAGAATCTCTGCAGACTGCAGCGAGGTCTTGAAATAAGTTCGGTTTAGTGAAATGACATCGTCTGTGAGAGGTGTGGCTCAAATCACCATCGAGCTTTGTCAAAGAATTATGAAAATGAAGATATTAGCATTTAGCTAACAGTCCTGCCTATGTCGTGTCCTAAAATATGAGTCATTGTAAAGTACAGATACATCTGAACACCTGTTGAGACCTTCCATTAACATCCATCCTGATCAGTCTGGTCTCACCTGGTCTCACCTGTCCATCCACCTGGTCTTAATATAAATGTGTCTCCACATGCGTCCCCAGCCAGCACTTGAGATCTGATCTCAGTTTGTGTGTCTGTAAATCAGCAGCGCCATCATGTGGTCAGTAGAATATTGTAGCAGCTGCTGTCTCTAATGGATCTCTACCTACCGCTGGATCAGAACCATCAACAGCTGCTGGTTGACTTGGAGACATGATCCAGATGTTGGAACAAGATGGAAAGACTCTCACATGTTAAGATCTGATTAGACCTGAACCCTGGAAGCTTCATCCTCAGAGGAACCAGGTCTGAACGGGACACATATTTAAACATGCGTCCTGTGAGGATCTGGTTCATTTCCTGCAAACAAACCATGAGAATTAGACGCCAAAGAGGAATAAATAAAAATAAGTATCATGACATCATGAGTCCTCGTGTTGGTTGTGCGTTCAGACAGTGGTGGCGTTAATAACAGCAGAGTCTCAGCTGACCGGTCAGGAGACGTCTGCCTTCAAACCGCTGACATTAACATTTAAATAGTTTCTTTGTCTGCATTAAACTAAACAAAGATCACATTCAGAGCAAACAGGCAAACGGATTCATGCTCAGAAAGTAATGTCAAAAATCCACAGTATGTAAAGATGCTCCTCCTCCACTCAGCGATCATTAATCACATTAAATCTTATTTTACATTTCACCTGTATCAGTTTCATTCAAAGTTGAAACTTGAACAAAGAGTCAGTGTTTTTAACCTGAGACCCAGCGTCCTCATATGGGGACATTAAGGTTCAGGTTTGTAGCAGCTTATTTACATTCTGCTTCATTTAGACCTGTTGTCCTCATAACTAGATGCTTTTGTCTGCCATCTAGTGGCAGCTAAAGGTTAATACACTAATCGGTGTTAAAACGTGATAACAGCCATTAAAGCAGATTCATTCTGCAGCTGATCACGAGACAAAAGTGGACAAGGGACAAAACCTCATCAAATTTTACGGTTGAAACTTGTTTATTTATGCTCATTAACTTCTAGTTTAATATGACGCGCAAATTTAACTAATTCTATCAATAGTAACAATCTACAACATCGCTAATTAGCAAGTACTCGTTTGAGGACATTGGGACTTTGTTGTTTGCAATTCTGTCTTTGCACATCAATGTTCAGGTATTGAAATATGTATTTTTATAATTTGTTACACGTTGGTGACTTTATTGTATTATACAGTGAAATAATCCCCGTGTCCACACATGAGGACATTTTTTCAAAAGCTACTTCCTGTTCAGAGATGATGCTTAGTTTTTATACCTCTTAGGTCCTACTAATCCCAAATACCTCAGAGAAAATAAAAATGCATAACAAACGTAAGCTAGTGTCTCAGGAGGTTAAGCTGATTTCAGTATTTTACTCAAAGTGTTTCATCATAAAGTACCAGGATTTTATTTCTTTATTTCTATCCCTAAGGTTTAAAAGGATGAACATGTGAAAGGTTAAAGTCATCTTAGAGTAAAGTGCCTCAGTATCAAACCTTTTAACCTGTTTGTTCTTTCTCTTCAGACCGGACCTGATCGACTTTGATAAGCTGAAGAAATCAAACGCTCACTACAACCTGCAGAATGCCTTCAACCTGGCCGAGCAACACCTGGGCCTCACCAAGCTGCTGGACCCTGAAGGTGACACACTCTCATTCTGCGTCTGTGGTGACACCACAGCAGACATACGTTACTTATGTTTGTGTGTTTGTGTGCAGACATCAGCGTGGACCATCCTGACGAGAAGTCCATCATCACCTACGTCGTCACCTACTATCACTACTTCTCCAAGATGAAGGCGCTGAAGGTGGAGGGGAAGAGAATCGGCAAGGTAACGACGGGACGCCTCCACCAGAGACAAACAGAGACGCTTAACTCTTTATAGGACAGGTCATTAAAATACTGGGAAAATGTAAATGTCAACCCCAGAGTGTTATTGTAGGGTATAGAAGAGATCCAGCCTTAAAACTAGTGAAATGATTTGTGTAGCTTCATATGTGATGGATCATTAATTAATCTTTAATCATGCAAGAAACAGGCAACAAAGAAAGTTAAACTAATGGTTAAACAGCTGGTCACCACCATACGTACAGGTATTTATTATCTCATTGTTGTTTTTTCTTCCAGGTTCTGGATAACGCCATCGAGACGGAGAAGATGATTGAGAAGTACGAGTCCCTGGCGTCCGACCTGCTGGAGTGGATCGAGCAGACCATCATCATCCTCAACAACAGGAAGTTCGCCAACTCTCTGGTGGGAGTCCAGCAGCAGCTTCAGGCCTTCAACACCTACCGCACCGTGGAGAAACCACCCAAGTACGTGAACATCCAGCCCCCGTGGCTAGTTCTGACCTGCTGCTCCCAGGTTTTATGCTAAGCTAAGCTAACCACATCCTGAGACCTGACAACAGAGTAATTCCTGAAATCTTTGACCCACATTTCCACATTTAGTTTCATAACAAATAAACCCAGGCCAGGAGTCTTCCTGGAAGGAGTCAGAGCAGATTGAAAAATGATTTTCTTTTCTTTTTGAAGCTGCCTCTTTGCTTCCACTTCCTGGAAACATCCCAGAGTCTGTCATCTATGATTATCTGTATGTTTGTGTGCAGGTTCACAGAGAAGGGAAACCTGGAGGTTCTTCTGTTCACCATCCAGAGTAAGATGAGAGCCAACAACCAGAAGGTTTACACTCCTCGAGAAGGAAAACTCATCTCTGACATCAACAAGGTGACTGCACCGTCAAGCCAGTCAAAAGTTTGGACACACCTTCTCATTCAGACGTTCTGTTCACTGGAGACGTCACAACTATGAAGGAACGCAGGTGGAATAATGTAGTTAACAGAAAAGTGTTTAACAGTCAGCTCCATAGTCTGGAGCCTCATCAAACCCAACGCCAGGTTTCCACTGGTCTCATGTCAAATCATTGTGTTTCTTGGCCCAAGTAGTTCTTCTTCTTCTTCTTCTTCTTCTTCTTCTTCTTCTTCTTCTTCTTCTTCTTCTTCTTTGCCACTTGAACTCTGTGAAGCCTTTATGTGGGCTGACGATGTTAACTCAAAGGAACTTGAACTCTTGGTCTTCCTTTCCTCATGAAGCATGGTGGTGGCAGCATCAGACTATGGGAGACTGGTCCGATCTAAGAACGGTGACTGCAGCTGAATACAGAACGTCCTTGATGAAAACCTACACTAGAGATCAGATCTCTGAGCCCAGGATTAAAACAACACTAGAGCCTCAAGCTTTCAAACCAATGTCCAGACCATTTTTACGGTGTCAGGAAAGTCCGTCTGTTTTTGTTTTCTTTGCTAATTGTGTGCGTTTGTTTCAGGCGTGGGAGCGTCTGGAGAAGGCGGAGCACGAGCGGGAGCTGGCTCTGAGGACGGAGCTGATTCGCCAGGAGAAACTGGAGCAGCTCGCCCGGCGCTTCGACCGCAAGGCCGCCATGAGGGAGACGTGGCTAAGTGAGAACCAGAGGCTGGTCTCCCAGGTAACGCACAACACAACACAACACAACTGTATGTAGGTTTGTTTTTGTCAAACTTGACTCCAGCAGCAACTTTATTCCTTCATCAGGGTGATGGAGGCCACGAGCTGAAACACTTGGGTCTAATAAAGTTGTCCTGGAGTCTTGACCACTGATAGCAGCTGAAGTCGTGCCAGTTCTATCTCTTCATGAGCAAAATAAATTCCTCTCTCCATGTCTCCTTTTCCTCCGTCCTCCTTCAGGATAACTTTGGATACGACCTGCAGGCCGTGGAAGCTGCCACCAAGAAACACGAAGCCATAGAAACAGACATCGCCGCCTACGAGGAGCGAGTTCAGGTCAGTCTGTCACCTTTACTTTGAACCGTGACTGTCGCCGGCGGCACGTTTGAAAAAGCGCACTTTGGATTAACGTAATGATGTAACGGTTTCTGCTGTTGGAAAAGATTCCAGTTGTTTCTACGCTTAACAGCCGATATATAATATGCAGTACATTACGAAAAAAGTGTGTAAAAGCAGTTACTCACCGTCTGACCTTTCTATAGTTGAAATAAGTGTCGTATGATTTTTTAACGCTCAGTCGTTCTCGTCCTCCCTCTTGATGTGAATATAGGCGGTGGTTGCCGTGGCGAAGGAGCTGGAGGCGGAGAGTTACCATGACATCAAACGCATCACGGCCAGGAAGGACAACGTGATCCGACTGTGGGAGTATCTGCTGGAGCTGCTGAAGGCTCGCCGGCAGAGGCTGGAGATGAACCTTGGTCTGCAGAGGGTCTTCCAGGAGATGCTCTACATCATGGACTGGATGGATGAGATGAAGGTACGTGGACAATTTAAGCTAAATGCTAAATGCTAATCCAGTCAGTCAAAAGTAAAGTATGTAGACTTCTTTAACTTCATAGTTCGCTTACTGACCGTTATGGATGGATTTGTTGCTACAGCGCTTTTGGCAGCTTGCTAGTTGTGGTGGGCTACCGCTAACTCGGATCAGATGATTGACAGAGATCAAACGCCCCTCAACCTATTCTAGTCTCGTCTCGTTAACATTGGTCATAGTTTTTATAATTGCATATAGTATTAGATAATAGATGATGTGACACTGACCCCGGACTCTCCCCCTGCAGATGCTGCTGCTCTCTCAGGATTATGGGAAACACCTGCTGGGTGTGGAGGACCTGCTGCAGAAACACGCCCTGGTGGAGGCCGACATCGGCATCCAGACCGACCGAGTCCGGAACGTCAACCGCAACGCTCAGAAGTTCGCCAGCGACAGCGAGGGTACGACAACTGAAAATAAATAAGTTAATGATTCTCCTAAGCTTCTACTCTCCGTTTCATTGTCCTCCTCTTCCTCCTCTTCCTCCTCAGGTTATAAACCCTGCGATCCTCAGATCATCAGGGACCGGATCGCTCACATGGAGTTCTGCTACCAGGAGCTGAGCCAGCTGGCGGCCGAGCGGCGAGCCCGCCTGGAGGAGTCCCGCCGCCTCTGGAAGTTCTTCTGGGAAATGGCTGAAGAGGTTAAACATACTTTTTATCCATTATTGGTTCTTCAGGCAGTCAAACCAAATGTTAGCGTCTGTATATGTTTGTAGTAAATGAACACAAATATTAATTAGCTAAATACTTTTGGATGTGGATTTAGACTTTACGTTTGGATCAGTGTTTGGAGAACCAAAGAACCCAAAGTGTTCCACGTTGGGTTTTTACCTCTTGAAGGGTCTTGCTGCACATTGTTGTAAAGCTCTCAAACAATAATAAATGGCCTCATTATATCCAGTTCAAAGTCAGACCACCTCCCTGGAACTAAAGTAACCAAGGCCTAAATGTGTTTGTGGTCTGCAGGAGGGATGGATAAGGGAGAAGGAGCAGATTCTGTCCTCCGAGGATTATGGGAAGGATCTGACGGGAGCGCTGAGGCTGCTGAGTCAGCACAAAGCCTTCGAAGACGAGATGACTGGGCGAGCGGCCCACCTGCAGCAGACCATCAAACAGGGCGAGGAGCTGGTGGCCAACAACCACTTCGGAGCTGACAAGATTAGAGAGAGAATCCAGGACATCCAGGTACGCTGCAGCTGCATCGGAGAAAGGCCAAAGAAAAAACAAAGAAAACGTCTTTATCATGAATAAACCTTCGTCTTTTCTCTCTGGCTGCAGGAGCAGTGGGCGGCTCTGGAGCGTCTGTCTGCCGTACGCAAAGCTCGACTGCAGGAGGCCTGCAACCAGCACCAGTTCCAGGTGAAAACACTCACTCACTACTTCTAATAGAGACTGATTCACTTTGTTATCTAGCAGGGTGGTCTGTGGATGCTCTCGGGTAATTTAAGTTTAACAAAACCTGGAAAAACAACAGTTAATTTATTTTTATTTTATTACAAACATCTACTGTAGTTTCTGTTACGATAACGAATCAAACGCTCCGTCTGCAGGCTGATGCTGATGACGTGGACACGTGGATGCTGGACGTCCTGCGGATCGTCTCCAGCGTCGACGTCGGCCACAACGAGTTCTCCACCCAGGCTCTGGTCAAGAAACACAAGGACGTGGCCGAGGAGATCTCCAGCTACCGGCCCGTCATCGACACCCTGCACGAGCAGTCCCGGACACTGCCACCTGAGAAGGCCAACTCTGAGGAGGTAGGACCTCAAACCCAGCTTATCTTCATTCAGCTGCTCGGGATGTTTGCAGATTTAAGCGTTGACGTGTCTGCAGGTTCAGAGCCGGCTGGCGGGCATCGAGGAGCGCTACAAGGAGGTGGCCGAGCTGACGAGGCTCAGGAAGCAAGCGCTGCAGGACGCTCTGGCTCTCTACAAGATGATGAGCGAAGCCAACGCCTGCGAGGTGTGGATCGACGAGAAGGAGCAGTGGCTCAACAGCATGGAGATCCCTGAGAAACTGGAGGACCTGGAGGTCGTCCAGCACCGGTAAGGAGCCTCATCACCCTCAGACCTGGACGTAGGAGTAGTTACTTAGATCTATCAACATTTTGTGACCCAGGCCCAGTGGAGAACGACCGCTCTTACCTGTATGAAGTCATGGAAAAACAACTGATAATCTTTAGTTTTAGTTTCAGTTTTTAAAACTTTAAAGGCTCCAGATTCTGAGCAGAAGAAAGAATGAGACTAAACACAAGACAGAGATGTGAAATAATAAATTCTGCATGAGGGAAAAACTAAAACATCAGAATCAACAGACCTTCCAGAAAACCTTGATTTCCATTTAATAAATCCTTAAACTTTAAATACTTCACAGTGGAGCGACTGGTTTTCCACTCATGAATGTTCCAACATTATTTTAACAGGGTTAGTTGAGTTTACAAAGAGTCAAAGAAGCGTTTTCTCCAGGTTCTTTAATCCGTCTGTAGAACGAAGCATAAACTGAGACCTCAGTCCTGGACTCTAGTGTCCAGGTTAAACAGGTCCAGGTGTGAACACTGATCTGGTGTCAGTCCACATGTGGAGGTGGTCTGGGACACATGTGACCTCCTTCCTTTGGTAGTGTGAACACACAATGAGTCCTGGGTCACATTAAAGACCACCTACTCAACAGGGCTGATCTGAGGAAGAGGAGTTTAACTCATTCATTCAACCACTAGTAGAATGATCACCATCCTTCCTTCTCTATAATAACTAACGTCAGAAATAAATCAGAACGTTAACGTGTGAGAGACTTTCCAACTTCTTCCATAATCTGGATCATGTCCCCAGATCCCTAACTCACCGTACCTCTGTCCCAGGTTTGAGAGTTTGGAGCCGGAGATGAACAACCAGGCGTCCCGGGTCGCCGTGGTGAACCAGGTTGCCAGGCAACTGATGCACTGTGGACATCCCAGCGAGACGGAGATCAAGGCTCAGCAGGACAAACTCAACACCAGGTAATTATTCTTTATTCTGATTAATAAACCTGAAAATCTGTTTAGTCACGTATCTGTAAGTTCTGTTAAAAGTAAAACTGTGCAACTGAACGGGGACGATGGTTAAAGACCTTGTATTAATTAAACAGGTTGTCAGAGTTTAAATAAACTGGTTTTAGACTAGAGGCTGGATCAGGTGACTAGACGTTGACCAGGTGAATGGTTCTGCTGTCGTCCTGTACAGGTGGAGTCAGTTCAGAGATCTGGTGGACCAGAAGAAGGAAAGTCTGAGCTCAGCTCTGGGAGTCCAGAACTACCACCTGGAGTGTAACGAGACCAAGTCCTGGATCAAGGAGAAGACCAAGGTACTGACACGACCGGAGCTCCTTCCTTTCTCAGCAGACGCTCGTTAGTTTCTTTGAGTCCTGACGTCTTGAGTCGTCTCCTGTCCTCCACCAGGTGATCGAGTCGACCCAGGAGCTGGGCAACGACCTGGCCGGCGTCATGGCTCTGCAGAGGAAGCTGACGGGGATGGAGCGTGACCTGGCCGCCATCGAAGACAAGCTGGGCGACCTGGGGAAAGAGGCGGACCGCCTGGCCTCCGAACACCCGGAGCAGTCTGAGGCCATCAAGGGACGTCTGGCCGAGATCACCGGCGTCTGGGGAGAGATGAAGGTAGGAGGAGGTCTAGATGATGATCTCTACATCTACATCTGGATTCATCAACTGACACCAAGAATAAAACACCTCTGTCCTTCAACCAATCAGACATTTAGTTAAATGTCCATCACCACATTAAGCCCCTCCCACATGGTCTGAGTGGCCCGGCAGATCTTTGCCCAACAGAACAACTTAACTCCAAAACTAAACATTAGTGGGCGGGGAAAGTTGGGTCTGGTTTTCTAACGTTATGGAAAGCAAGCAGACTCTGAAGTGTTGTTGTAGTAAATAATGTTACCCTGCAGAGGGCGTTAACGTCCCAGAGGAAACAGAAGGAAAAGAAACCAGTCTCTTAACAATAAGTTCAGCTTCAAAGTGGTCTGCAGGGATTGGCCCGGCTGATCTTTGCTGGAGCAGAATCAGTTCTCAACGGATCCAGATCAACTTTACCCCAACAATAAATCTGTGGGCGGGTGAAGTTGGTCTGGTGTCCAGGATATGAGTTATCAAGATTCAGATTTACAGTCATCAGTTTTATATGGGCTTATAACAACGTTGTCCCGTCTGCTCTGTTTACAGGACACCATGAAGAACCGGGAGGAGTCCCTGGGCGAGGCCAGCAAGCTGCAGCAGTTCCTCCGCGACCTGGACGACTTCCAGTCGTGGCTGTCGCGGACGCAGACGGTCATCGCCTCCGAGGACATGCCCAACACGCTGGCCGAGGCCGAGAAGCTGCTGACCCAGCACGAGGGCATCAAGAACGAGATCCACAACTACGAGGAGGACTACCAGAAGATGAGGGACATGGGCGAGATGGTGACGCAGGGCCAGACCGACGCCCAGTACATGTTCCTGAGGCAGCGGCTGCAGGCGCTCGACACCGGCTGGAACGAGCTGCACAAGATGTGGGAGAACCGGCAGAACCTGCTGTCACAGTCCCACGCTCATCAGCTCTTCCTCAGGGACACCAAGCAGGCTGAGGCCTTCCTCAACAACCAGGTAACGACGCCACGCACCTGGACCACCACACTGAAGGGTTTAGGACGTTGTTCCTGCAGAAGAAGTTAGGATTTCATGTCACAGATCATTAATTCTCTGATCCTGTTCACGACCACATGTATGCAACCTCTACCCAGGTGCATGCTGGGAAACAAACCACACCCGACCCCGTAGAGCTGGAACAAGTAGCCAGATCTTGTAGCTGTGAGCTGAGCTTTAACAGGAGAGCGTTATAGAGCAACATCATGTGCTGAAGGTTTCTTCTGGTAGAAGTCCTTCAGCCTCGTGTCTTCAATCTGTCTGACTGTGGATTATTTGTGGGTTCCAAACTCTTTAGAGATGGTTCTGGAACCTTTTCCAGCCTGATGAGCAACAACAACTCTTTCTCTGAGCTCCTCAGAAAGCTCCTTTGTCCACAAACATGTGTTGTGAAGATCAGACTGAGACAAATCCCTGATTTATTGAAACTAAACCAGGACCTGAACCACACCTGAGTCTCATTACATTGATGGAAACACTTCTGAACACATGGACTCTGATTGGATCCTAGAGGAGCTCCTCTCTGATATGTAATATTGGCTCATTTTAGTCTCATATCTTCATGTGTTCATTGGGTTCTCTTTGTTGACTTCCAAGACTCTTGTTGTATACTTGACGTGATCGTTGCAAAAAAAATAGTTTTTTTTCTTGAGCAAGTGAAAAGATTTTAGTAGAAACTTTCAAAATAAAATCACCATGACTGAAAACCCACCTTATCATCCTGAGGTCCGTGGCTGCCCTCAAGTGGTGGAAGGCTTCATTACAACAACATTCAGTTCATTCAGTTTAAGAACAAGAGTCATTTATGGATTTAAACCTGCAGCAACTTAACTTAGCGTCTAAACAGAGCTGCAGGATTCATTTAACATCAAACCTCTTGTTTTTTTTCCTATCTTCATATTTCATATGTCCATGTATTATTACTACCTGCTGCCCCGTGGTTGAGTTGATCCTCTGTGTTTCTGGATCAGGAGTACGTCCTGGCTCACACGGAGATGCCCACCACCCTGGAGGGGGCCGAGGCCGCCATCAAGAAGCAGGAGGATTTCATGACCACGATGGACGCCAACGAGGAGAAGATAAGCGCCGTGGTGGACACGGGCCGCCGCCTGGTCGCCGACGGCAACATCAACGCCGAGCGCATCCAGGAGAAGGTGGACTCCATCGACCAGAGGTGAATTTACTGACTTCAAATCATGAGAGTTTCCTAAATGTGTGTATAAATATAATAATGGTTTGTTTTTGTTGCAGACACAAGAAGAACCGAGCCGCCGCCAGCGACCTGCTGATGAAGCTGAAGGACAACAGAGACCTGCAGAAGTTCCTGCAGGACTGCCAGGAGGTAAAAACAGAGGAGTAGAAGGAGGTGAGTCCCGGTGTCTGTCGCTGTCAGAGGAGGTCATGTTGTGGCTCTGTGTCCTCAGCTGTCTCTGTGGATCAACGAGAAGATGCTGACGGCTCAGGACATGACGTACGACGAGGCCAGGAACCTGCACAGCAAGTGGCTCAAACATCAGGCGTTCATGGCCGAGCTGCAGTCCAACAAGGAGTGGCTGGACAAGATCGACAAGGTAGAGGAGGAGGAGGAGGAGGAAGCAGGAACTCAGTCTGAACTGTAATGAAATGTGTAGTTTGTGTTTCTGGCTGATGTCTGGTGGTGATAACATCCTGCTGCAGGTTCAGAAGACCTGATTAGAGTCATAAACTTTATTCTTATAGCTTCACAAAGTTGATGTAAGTGAATAAAACTCTTTAAGTCATGATCTGAAGGAAGTTCCTGGTCTCTGTTGTAGTTGACTTTTGAACGAGCTGCAGACGGGATGAAGCTCTGAGTCTTAAATGCATCAACGTTGACATTAAGAAATATAAAAGTTTGAGAGAGTCAAGTTCACTTCTTCTTCTCTGTGGAGCCAAATAAAAGTCCCTGACCTCTTCCTCTTAGTGTCTGACGGCCTGTTGTGTTTCCAGGACGGCCAGGCTCTGATGGCAGAGAAACCAGAGACGGAGGCCATGGTCAAAGAGAAGCTGGCGTCCCTGAAGACGATGTGGGACGACCTGGAGTCGACGACGCAGACCAAAGCCAAGTGTCTGTTTGACGCCAACAAGGCCGAGCTGTTCACGCAGAGCTGCGCCGACCTGGACAAGTGGATGGCGAGTCTGGAGGGACAGCTGCAGTCTGACGACTACGGCAAAGACCTCACCTCCGTCAACATCCTGCTGAAGAAACAACAGGTACGCTGCTTCAGAGCCGGGGATGGGTCCTGGGAAGCAACCGGCTTCCTGTAAACCGTTTCTCTTCCACTAATGTTTATAGAAGGGGAACTCCAGCGCAGGTTTAAAACAGTTCTACCTTTCAGCCTTTAACCCTTCACATCGAGGTGCTACCTGTTTGAGTCGCAGCATGCTAGTCACTTAAAACACATCTATCAAAATAAAAACATCAACCTCATGGTGAAGCTCTTAGATGGTAGAGGGACGTCAGTGTGTTCTTCCTGATCTCCGATGTTAGAAACCAGGGTTACGACATAATAACCACAGAACTGAACCAGCTCTAAAGCTACAGAAACCCTTCACATGTAGGTTAAAGGTTTCTGTTGGAGCCTCTAGTGGACGTTAGAGGAACTACAGCCTGTGTTCCTCCTTAAACCTCCTCCTGCTGAGCCTTGCAGTCACGTTTCAGGAACATTTATCCCAGGATTCAGTCTGTCAGGTAGCTCTTCCTCCACATACACGTCTCTAAAGCTCTAATTTAAATCCTGTCTCATGATGCAGATGAATTATCTTTAGTGTCTTTGATCCAAACCTTTTAAATTCCTGGAAGGAATCGAGTCAGTGCTGGAAAATCTCCATTTTTACAGTCAGAGAGCTTTTACATAATTCATCCACTGGTGCAAACACTCTCTCTCTCTCTCTCTCAGCAGTTATATAATCTCTCATTTGATGTGTTACGAGCCAACACTCTTCACAAAGATAGCACCAGGCAGATCATTAGTAGTGAAACACAAGAGGAATAAAAACTAATCGTCTTCCTGCTCTCACTGTGTCCAGATGTCTTCGTCTTCGTCTTCTTCTTGACGCCGTCTCTGCTGCAGACGATCTTTTTTGTTTTGAAGAGTTAAGAAGAGACGAGGAAGGATATTTCATTTTTGTAAAGCTGCATTTTCTGGCTTCTGTTTTATTTTTAATTATTTAATTTTGTTAATTTTTTTTAAATTATTATTATTATTTTTTATTATTATTTTATAAAATTAATAATAAAAAATAACATCTGAATATTTTTTTAGGATATTTAATTTTCTAAACATTTTTTTAACCTATTTTTTAAATATAACATTTATTATTATTATTTTTTTATTATTTTTATTTTTTTGCATTTTGTCGTATCTGAGGACATTTAATTTAATTCTCCTCGTTAAAATAAGTATTTAATATTTTTATTTTTATTCGATTATTCCTCAAAAAACCTAATTTAAATTCTTCTAATAAACATTTTAAAAAGCCTCATGGACAGTTTACTGGGTTGTCATGGATACAGCTCAGCTGATCTGAAGAAGTAGACGATGGTTGAAAGCTAAGAACTAGAAACAATGTCTCTTTGATTTTATTATATTTTACTCTGAAGTTTGTTCAGATCCTTCATCACTCATGACCTGATCACTTCCCTCCTCCTCCTCCTCTTCTTCCTCCTGCTGCAGATCCTGGAGAGCCAGGTGGAGGTGCGTCAGAAGGAGGTGGAGGAGCTGCAGGGCCAGTCCCAGGCCCTCAGCCAGGAGGGGAAGGGCTCGGAGGAGGTGGACGGCCAGAGGATCGGCGTGGAGAGGAAGTTCCAGTCGCTGCAGGATCCTCTGAAGAAGAGACGCGACCACCTCATGACGTCCAGAGAGATCCACCAGTTCAACAGAGACGTGGAGGACGAGATCGTGAGTAGAACGAGTCTGGGACTGAAACCGTTTAAAGACCTGAAACAGGAACCAGAACCAAGAGGTAGTGGGAGTCGTGCTGTTTGGAGCAGAAGTAGCAGCAGAGGAAGGATTACAGGAAGTGAGCAGAGAACGTTAAATGAAACTGAATCAATAAAAACAAAGAGTCACAGAGGTCGTCTCAGAGAGTCCTCAACTGATCACACTGTTTAAATCCAACCTCCAACACAGGTTCTGATCTGGTGACAGTGATGTTTCTGACCAGAGGAGATGTCAGATATTTAAACAGACTCACTGAATGTTGATGTGTCTCTTATGAATCTGATGTGATGTGATGTGTGGTTGCAGCTGTGGGTGGAGGAGAGGATGCCTCTGGCCACGTCCACCGACCACGGACACAACCTGCAGACCGTCCAGCTGCTCATCAAGAAGAACCAGGTACTGAACCCTCTCAGCTCTGAGTCATCAGGTCCAGGACCTTCCAAAGAGCCTAAAGTCTCTGATGCCTCTGCGTGACCTCTGACCTCTGACCTGTGACCTCTGCAGACGCTGCAGAAGGAGATCCAGGGCCACCAGCCTCGCTACGACGACATCTTCGAGCGCAGCCAGCACGTCCTGAGGGACGACTCCCCGATGGCCGAGCTGATCCGCCAGCGTCTCGCCGGCTTCCAGTCTCTGTGGGAGCAGATCAGGAAGGAGACGGAGAAACGCCACGGCCGCCTCAGCGAGGCCCACGAGGCCCAGCAGTACTACTTCGACGCCGCCGAGGCCGAGGCCTGGATGAGTGAGCAGGAGCTCTACATGATGTCAGAGGAGAAGGCCAAGGTGAGGAGGAGGAGGAGGAGGAGGAGGAGGAGGAGGAGGAGGAGGAGGAGGAGGAGGAGGCTGCTGTGAATTACTTTAACCCTAGAACACTAACGTCTGGTGATTTAATGGTCAGCTCGTCATCTCTCCCACGGTTGTCAGTGATGCAGGAAGACTGTCTTCACTGGACAAGTCTCACATGTCCCAGGAGCAGGTGGACCTAACTTCCAGTTCCTAGCTCCATTATTTATTTTTAAGGAGCTATTCCCTAGTTTTTCACTAATTTTAGAGCCATTATAAATAAGCCCACTGGTTTTATGAGACGTTTAATAGTTGAAAATAAAAGAAAAGTACTTCAATATATTTTGATGAGAAGTATTTTCTTATCGGATGAAATATACTAATGATGTTATTGACGGTGGTACTAATTATAAGGTTTTAGTTTTAAGCAGGAAACTATTAAAAAGATTTTAGTGAAGTAATAGATGTTAATAGAGATATGTCCTTGATCAAAATCTCTTATTTATATATTTATATATTATATTTATATAAAACAATATCTAGAAGAACAAGTTTGAGCTGAATCTTGTTTTAATAGCTTTAATAACTGAAGCGTGTAATAACAGGAGGTGTTTGTTCCTAATCAATGATTCTTGACTCATCTCAGTAGTTTCTTGGTTTAACTTCCCATTTCTCGTCTTAGTTTGACTTCACCTGTCGGTTCCTCAGTTAGTTTTCTGTTTCTCTTCGTGTCTGATCGTCCTCTGATCCTAACGCGTCGTTACTTTCCACACTGAAGCAGAACGTTTCTGTTTCTGTCTCTTGTCTCCTTCAGGACGAGCAGAGCTCCGTGGCCATGCTGAAGAAGCACCAGATCCTGGAGCAGGCGGTGGAGGACTACGCCGACACCGTCCACCAGCTGTCCAGCACCAGCCGAGGCCTGGTGGCAGCGGGACATCCCGACAGGTGAGGGCTGCCCCTTCCTTTGTTCTTGTTAGTGCAGGAAGTGAAGGTTGAAATGTGTCGCCCTGACGCTGTGTCGTCCCGCTGCAGCGAACGCATCGGCATGCGTCAGTCTCAGGTGGACAAGCTGTACGCCGGCCTGAAGGACCTGTCCGAGGAGCGCCGGGGGAAACTGGACGAGCGCTTCCGTCTCTTCCAGCTCAACCGGGAGGTGGACGACCTGGAGCAGTGGATCGCAGAGAGGGAGGTGGTGGCCGGGTCCCACGAGCTGGGACAGGACTACGAGCACGTCACCGTCAGTGCAACACCTTTCACTTCTGTTCATCACATCATTCACAGTCTCACATTAAACGTTTATCAGCTGGAGGATGATGTGTTTAGAAGGAAACTAGAGCTCCACATATCTACTGATCTTATTTTATATAAAAACTGTTTCAGCTGGAAGAACTCTGACTCTAAAACCTCCAACCAGTATCATCATGTCGTGATTTGAGAAGTTCTTTTTATCTAAAACTAAAAAGAAAAGGTTGATTTTTCCAGATGTTTAATGAAGGTGTGTTCCTCTTCCTCTCCTCCTCCAGATGCTGCAGGAGCGCTTCAGGGAATTCGCCCGGGACACGGGGAACATCGGGCAGGAGCGCGTGGACGGCGTCAACCGCCAGGCGGACGATCTGATCAACTCGGGCCACGGCGACGCCGCCACCATCGCCGAGTGGAAGGACGGCCTGAACGAGGCCTGGGCCGACCTGCTGGAGCTCATCGACACCCGGACGCAGATCCTCGCCGCCTCCTACGAGCTCCACAAGTTCTACCACGACGCCAAGGAGATCCTCAACCGCATCCTGGACAAACACAAGAAGCTCCCCGAGGAGCTGGGCCGCGACCAGAACACGGTGGAGACTCTGCAGAGGATGCACACCACCTTCGAACACGACATCCAGGCTCTGGGGACGCAGGTACGGGACTGACCCACGACTCAGGAATAAAACAGTTAAAACGTGCAGCGTGTCTGAAGCCTGGACCGTTTCCCTCTTGCAGGTCCGGCAGCTCCAGGAGGACGCCGTCCGTCTGCAGTCCGCCTACGCTGGAGACAAAGCCGACGACATTCAGAAGCGAGAAGGAGAGGTGAGCTTGGTTTTCGTCTGGACCGGCTCAGATCAGACCGGGTTCACGTTCCCTCAGTGTTTCAGCAGAAAGGCTTTAAAGGACCTGGACGTGTCGGCCTCATGCATGCTGCTCCGCTGCTGCTCCAACACTAACACTGGTCCTCAGGTCATTTAGAGACGAGGCTCCGCCTTTAGAGAGTAAAGTAACTCATTCTTAGATCTTACAGGGTGTGGTCAAAATACTGGAGACACCAGCTTCTTCTTCTCTTCTGCATCTTGGACGCTCAGAGACGCAGAGTCAGGGTTCTCCTTCTGATCTCATCTTAAGGTTCATATCAGAAGGAAAGGTGCTGTTAGCCTAGCTTAGCTCAGAGTCAAGAGGAAGGTGCCGTTAGCCTAGCTTAGCTCAGAGTCAAGAGGAAGGTGCTGTTAGCCTAGCGTAGGTCAGAGACCAGAGGAAGGTGCTGTTAGCCTAGCTTAGCTCAGACTCCAGAGGAAGGTGCTGTTAGCCTAGCGTAGCTCAGAGACCAGAGGAAGGTGCCGTTAGCCTAGCTTAGCTCAGAGACCAGAGGAAGGTGCCGTTAGCCTAGCGTAGCTCAGAGACCAGAGGAAGGTGCCATTAGCCTAGCTTAGCTCAAAGACCAGAGGAAGGTGCCATTAGCCTAGCTTAGCTCAAAGACCAGAGGAAGGTGCCGTTAGCCTAGCTTAGCTCAGAGACCAGAGGAAGGTGCCGTTAGCCTAGCGTAGCTCAGAGACCAGAGGAAGGTGCCATTAGCCTAGCTTAGCTCAAAGACCAGAGGAAGGTGCCGTTAGCCTAGCGTAGCTCAGAGACCAGAGGAAGGTGCCATTAGCCTAGCTTAGCTCAAAGACCAGAGGAAGGTGCCATTAGCCTAGCGTAGCTCAGACTCCAGAGGAAGGTGCTGCATCGTTCTCGTCCTCCTGATCTTCTCTGGATGTGATGACGGTGGATTGTTGTTGAGTGTTTCTTCTCTGATGGCGTTGTGTTTTGACCATTCCCTGTATGTTCGTTTCCCTGCACCATCCTCTGTCCACCCAGAAGAGAAAGGGCGAGGTGAGACCCCGTTCACCAGAAGCATCAGCTTTGCATCAGTCTTCATTTCTGGCTGCAGTTTCAGACTTTCCTTTCGATCCTTCAGACTAAAATGTCGATAGACCTTAGAGACATTTTAGTCGTTGTCCACTAGCTCCGGCCTAGAGTCAGTAACAGACCTGGAGCTTTGCAAACACTCGTGCCGTTTGTTTGTTTGCGTCCCGGCTGGGCTGCAGAGACGGCTCAAACAAACGCACGTCGGTTTGCAAACACAGCTCAGGTGTGTTGAGTCGGTGAAGATGAAAAGCTGAAATGTGCAGTGAAGCGTAGTGGCTTGGTAGTCGCTTGCAGGCGTCTGCAGCCGAGGCTCCATCAGCCGTGTGTCAGACCGTAGAACCTAGAACCTAGAACCTGCAGCTCTCCTGACGTTTAGGAGTCATTTCAGTGTTTGTGTCTAGGAATGAAAGTGAAGGACTGTAGCTTTCACCTGAGACTTTAGAAGATCAATAAAGATCAATAAGCTTAGTTTGTGATGCAGAACAGATGTATAGATGCTGGACCACGGGCAGATCCTGCTCCCTCCAGGACTCTGAACCCCACATCAGTCTGGACCTAAACGTGACCTGAGCACCAAACCTGCAAAAGGTGCTCGTTAAAAAACAAATAGCTTTTTTAGCTGCAACGTTAACGTCAGATGTCTGAGCAGCTGTTGGCTTAATGAATGGCGTAGAAATAAAATCAGTTATTGCTTCAAAGCTTCCTGCTTGCCCCAGGCCACTCACTGTTAAACATCCAACAAGATATAAAGATGTAGTGATATTTGCCAGATCTGTTGCTTTGTTGCCCTCCACCTCTGTGGTTGGAGCTTCTGCCGCTGCAGCCTGCACGTCTGAATGTTTTTATTTGCTTCGGTCCCATTGGTTTATTTCCCCGGCTGTCATTATGTTCCTCTGCAGCTCATTACAGAGCAGAACAGCTGAGATCAACGCAGCAGATTATTAGTCAATGAATGAAGAGTCTGCAGGAGTGCTGTTTGTGTGGGAGGAGTCCAACATCTGGTCCCTCAGGTCTGAACCCCGCTGTGTGCCGTCTCGTCCCCTCTTCAGGTCCTGGAGGCCTGGAAGAACCTGCTGGAGGCGGCGGAGGGCCGGCGGGCGAAGCTGTCCGACACCGGAGACAAGTTCCGCTTCTTCAGCATGGTGCGTGACCTGATGCTGTGGATGGAGGACGTCATCCGCCTGATCGAGGCGCAGGAGAAGCCCAGGTAGGAGGTCGGACGTTAACACCGATTAGTCTGTTTTTAGCTGATGTCTCCAAATGTCTCCATCAGCATGGGTGTCATTTAGAGCTAACCAGCTAGCCTCAGCTAACAGAGAAACACTCAGACAAACTTTTTATTTCTCAGTCATCATGTCAGAGTTTCTTCTTCTGTCTCAATATTTCATCAAATCTAAAAACAACTGACAACAAATGTATCTGATATAGTTTTATTATCTTCTGTCCTTTAGAGTCTATCACGAGATTCTACATCAGCTATGAACCACATGGTGACTTGACTGATAGAATCTAAATCATACATGGTCCTCTACCTCCATCTAGTGGTCTAATGGTGGTACTACAGATAACAAATACAATATAGCCATCTTGTAATGACAGTTAGCTTAGCATTGATATGTAGCATGCCTTGGTGACTGGTTCCCCTGGGGAGTTCCATGTGTGAACAACATGGAGGAAATCTCCATCTTCTTCTGGATTGTATAATGATCACAATGGTAGAATGTGATGATGTCCAGGAGAAATAAAATGTCCAAAGGTTGAATTGTGTGTACGTTGCCTCCTGTAGTGGAATCAGTAGGATTTTGTAGCCAGATTCCCTTTCAAGAGGTAAGAACCCAACATGGAACACTTTGGGTTCTTTGGTTCTCCACATGTCCAGATGGAGAGTGGGCCTGGTTCTATTGTTACTAGAACCTTTGTGGTATTTCTCTAAACTCTTGGTCCAGTTCTAGTCAAGGGGTTGCTGAATGAGTTCAGAATGATATCATTGCTACCAGGGTGTTTTCTACTATCTGATCTAGAGGACGTTTTAATGATCTAGCTAACGAGGCGTCTTGTTCTCAGGGACGTGTCGTCGGTGGAGCTGCTGATGAACAACCACCAGGGCATCAAGGCGGAGATCGACGCCCGCAACGACAGCTTCACGGCCTGCATCGAGCTGGGCAAAGCCCTGCTGGCCAGGAAGCACTACGCTTCAGAGGAGGTGGAGACGCAGCAGACGTCCTTTAAAAACTAAAGAGTTCTAGTCTGATAGTTTAGACTTTAACTGATGTTAGTGGACGCGCTCACAGTCCTCATCCTTCAGCCACAACTGGATTTATTTAAATTAACTTCTGGTTTCCAGATTTTCCATTTTGAGAACCAGTATGGAAAAATCCAGTCACTTACCACTTCATTAGGTACACTAAATCTAAACTGGAGGTGGAGATAAATAAATAAATAAATAGCTTGTGTTAGTGTCTTAAACGTGTCTGATTTCAGTGAAAGAAAGACTTAAAGCTGGTTCTAACAACAGTTTAACAGAACCTCAGACTCCACTATCATCATCCAACTTTAAAGTGAACATTAGAAGGGAGGTTTAGTCACTGGTGTACCTAATGAACTGGCCAGTGAGTGTTCTAAGTGTGGCTTCAGTTTGACCTTTAGTTGAAGGTTTCATTTAAAAAGGTTTGAATGTGATCACTTCCTGTTTCACTTCAAACCTTTAAATACGGTCTAAATTAATATCTGGGAAGGTTTAAATTATATTTTTGTGTGAATTCAAACAACGTTGGTTTCTATTTGCTGAAATGTTTTCTCCTCACAGATTAAAGAAAAGTTGCTTCAGTTGACGGACAAGAGGAAAGACATGATTGACAAGTGGGAGGACAGATGGGAGTGGCTTAGACTGGGTGAGACTCCTTCACGTATAAATGGTTTCTACTCTGAGGAGAGTGAATGTGGACTAACTGGTTGGTCTGGTCTGGTCCAGTCCTGGAGGTGCACCAGTTCTCCAGGGACGCCGGCGTGGCCGAGGCCTGGCTGCTGGGCCAGGAGCCCTACCTGTCCAGCCGGGAGATCGGCCAGAACGTGGACGAGGTGGAGAAGCTCATCAAACGCCACGAGGCCTTCGAGAAGTCGGCCGCCACCTGGGAGGAGCGCTTCTCTGCGCTGGAGAGGCTGACCACGGTGAGGCTCTCAGGACTTTATCAGAGGACGTCCGAGAGCGACGGGACGTCCGATAGTGACGGGATGCTGACGCTGTGTTTGTGATTCCAGATGGAGCTACTGGAAGTGAGAAGAAGGCAAGAGGAAGAAGAGAGGAGGAGGCAACCACCGACAGCAGAGGAAGACGCTGCAGTACAGCAGAGGTCAGACCACACAGCAGTAAATACACTCACTGGCCACTTCATTAGGTACACTACTGATCAGCTTTAGTTTCTAATAACGGAGAGAGATGTTGATTCAGCTGTGGAGGATGTGACTGAAGAACAAAAACACAACCTCCATCCTCCTCAATCATCATCAGATGAATCTCCACCTCCCCGACTCTAGTTCTTCATCAGCTCAACATCAGATCATCAGTGATAAACATTAATATGTTCTGGAAAGGTTAAGACATTGTTTTAAGAAATGATTTAAACAACTAATTGATTGTCTTAATGATCGTGTCAGTCCCACTCAAAATAAATATCCAGAGCTGTGTCCTTCAGATTCATCAACATTAACATCAGCCAATGAGAGAGAGGCCTTTAGCTGCTTAGAAGTTCCCCTGGGTTCCTCTGGGACCTCTCAGACTATTATGGAGTGATCTTTGTTGGTGGACCACTCCTGTGGAGGGGAACAGTCGTCTTCAATCTGTCTGACTGTGGATTATTTGTGGGTTCCAAACTCTGTAGTCTTTGATTGGGTTCTCTTTGTTGATCCAAAAAGTGTTTAAAAAGCGTTCTACTGGTTGTTTACACAAACAAGCTGGGTTCTGATGGGTCACCCACAGAGTTTCCTGTTCAAACCTCAGACTTCCCACCAGTCCCTTAGAACTGAAGAAGCTACTCTGATCAGTGATGAAATGTCTTCTCAAAAACTCTACAAGTCCAGTTTTTTAAACACATTTTGGACGAACCATGACCTGGATGACTGAGAACCTTCACAGACACATTCTCTTTGTGTGAAATTCTGCTTTGAGTCATTTTCATTCAGAACTGTAGAGGTTTCTTTATATAAAGTCTCATTTATAAACTCATTCTGATAATAATTGTGTTGTGTGTTGTGCGTTTGCAGGGAGAGTGAGCCGGTGTCTCAGAACGGGCTGCCGTCCGACCAGGAGTCTCCCAGGGTTAGTTACCGTTCTCCTGCCTACCAGAAATACAGCAGCACCCTGCAGAGCCGCAGGACCACGGCTGCACCCTGACACTGAAATACAACAACACACATCACAACAACACACACCTGACTGAGCTCTGAGCTCGTACAGTTTATCTGTGACTCTGTTAACCAGATGTGCTGTTTGTTCTTCCTCACATACGCTCATCGTATCCTTGTGTTCATCACTGATTAATAATCTCTTATTTTATAGTTAGAACAAGCTTTGAAGGTTTCATATGAATCATTGTTGTTTTAAGATACTGATAGAATTAAACAGGAAATCACTTAAACAGCCTCGGAGGCCGGGAAGCACTGATTGGAAAAGTGATCTTAATTTTAATTTAAGAGGGTTTTATTTAAAGACCTCCACGCCCTCCTAAATCCTTCTTATTGTTTTTAATCAAATGATTCCTGCTGTTCAGAGAAAGGTTGTGGTGTTGTAGAGTCCACATCTAGTTGTGACCTTTTAAATGGTTTATGGGATCACAAACACACACACATGTTCACCAGAAACAAGCCAGCACCTTCTTCTTCGATTCATTCCTCTCCTCCTCCTCACTTCTTTCCTTCCTCCTTTCTCCCCCATGTCTTCCCTCAGCTCGACTCCCCCGTCATCCTCTCCCCTCAGCTCTTAATGTTTCTGCTCGTGTACGTCATCCTTTATAAGCTCACCCTGTGGAATATGAACAGCTGAGGAAGCCGCCAACGAAATAGATTCCCTCTCAGGACACAAACAAACCCCCCAAAAAGAAAATCAGGTTTTAAATGAATCAGATGAATCAGAGACATTTTATGGGAGAAATATGTAAATTGCGGCGTCATCATTGACACATACAGTGAAATAAAACTGGAAAAAGATGCTAATTATTAATCCATAAATAACCATTAAAACACTGTAATAATCTCTTAAACAGAGCAGTTAAATGTCTTACTGTTGTTGTCTTAAAATAAAAGATTTTAAGCGAGATAAAGTTTATTGGAAGAAATATATTCTCTAATATAAACCATGGCGTCATCAGCATATTGTCACACATGGTGAAACAAAACTGGAAAAAGACATTTATTAATCCATAAATAACAATTAAAACATTGTAATATTTGTTTAAAATAACAGATTTTAAGCAGCTTAAAAGTTTAATGTGGATCTTTATGGAAGAAATATATTCTGTTATGTAAACTATGGCGTCATCAGCACATTGACTCACACCGTAAAACATTTATTAATCCATAAACAACCATTAAAACATTGTAATATTCTCTTTTACTGATCAGAAAAATTACATCTTATTCTTATTGTCTTAAAATAAAAAAAGCACTTTATTAAGTTTAATTTGATCCATAACTCTTGACATTGTCAGTCTGTATATTAACTGTGACTGTATATACAATAAGAAGATCTGTTTGTTTTTGTAGAGGGAGAGTATTCCCAAATTCAGCAAAAAAATAGCAGAGTAACTCCCACATCCCAAACGGTCATATTCACCATCTTCATATTGTACTAATACACATGCAGCATACATATACATATGTATATGCAACAATCCATTCCATGTACAATCATGTTTGCATGTTAAACTTCATTTGATGTCTAATCTGTTGTGGAAACTTCAGATTAGTTTTTCTACATTCCTGTAAAATAGAATAAATCTAAAATAGATTCACAGTTTAAATCAGAGAAATGGACCAAAACTATAATTTAACAGTAGAAATAAACATAGTTTTCTTCTTCTTTCACAACTTCTGTTTCTAAACTTGATAATTTACGACTTTTAAGGAAAAAACGACCAATTACAAACCAAGTATCTACAAGTTTTATTGTTTAAACGTGACATTCAACAGTTTTCCTCAGAAGTAAAGTTTATTCTTTGACATGGTCTTTTCTCTCATAGCATCATTCTACATATTGACTGTAATCCATTTCTGAATCATTCCTCGACTTCATGTTAGAAAGTTTAGCCCCACGTTTCCCAGGATGTGTGTGTGTTTGTGTTGCTCCTCTGTGCCTCTCCTCATTATATTTATTCAGTTCCGGTTCATTAACATCTTGTTGTTTTCTTGGTTTCTGTTGCATGTCCATCCAGCTCCTCCAGTACTAACACACATTCCCAATAAACCGTCACAATCAGTCGGTTCACTCTGTTCTGGTTTGTCTCCGTGTCATGTCTCCATGTCCACACTCTGGGTTTTTATGTGGAGTTGCTGCTGTTGCATGTTGTCACCTTCATTAGCATTTCAGTTGGAGTTTCTGTCACGATTCTTCATCTCATCTTCTTCACCAGCTTTCATCCTGAGACTTTAATAAGTAGACAATCTATCTGGATTATTTAAGCCATGAATGTTTAAAACAGAGAGTATGTAGACGTTTACCACCCTCAGATTGTAGTTGTTGTTAGTGGTGGTTTCAATTTTTGATATTGTAAAAAACCAGCAATGTGGAGATCTTCAGCGTCTCATAACTATGTTAAAGCACAACAGCCAATCAAAATGTCTGATCTGAACCGTTTAGACACTCGACTCGTGACTTTCACATCTTTATTTCGTTTCAGTGCAATCAAGACAAAGTTCTTTCTTGTCTTGCAAACTGTTTTGTGATTGGTCATGACTTAGCAGAAACAATTGGATTTAAGGAAACAATGACCTTGTCTCAGGCCCCATTCAGACTCTGTCCTGATCTGGTCTGGTCTTTAGTGTCCGGTTAAACAGGTCCAGGTGTGAACACTGATCTGGTGTCAGTCCACATGTGGAGGTGGTCTGGGACACATGTGACCTCCTTCCTTTGGTAGTGTGATGTCTGTTCATTAGTAATGAGAGCCTTTTAAAAGATTCTGGCCTTAGAGCTGAGAACCAAACTAAACTAGAAACTAAACTGAACTAGAGTCAACTCTAAAATAAATCAGATCTTAACATGTGAGAGTCTTTCCATCTTGTTCCAACATCTGGATCATGTCTCCAAGTCAACCAGCAGCTGTTGATGGTTCTGATCCAGCGGTAGGTAGAGATCCATTAGAGACAGCAGCTGCTACAATATTCTACTGACCACATGATGGCGCTGCTGATTTACAGACACACAAACTGAGATCAGATCTCAAGTGCTGGCTGGGGACGCATGTGGAGACACATTTAGATTAAGACCAGGTGGAGACACATTTAGACACAGGGACTTAGAGATGGACAGGTGAGACCAGATGTTGATGTGAGGTCTGAACAGAGTCTTGGATGATGGCCTCATCAGCTTCTCATCTTAGTTCAAATATAACAAATAGCAACATTAGCTTGTTATTTGCTGTAGGAAATGATTTCTACTCAAAGGTCTAAACCCAAACATGTAGGTTTAAATGAGATTTAAAGGTTCTTGGGTTGTTGGTTCAGTTCTTCAGTCGCTCAGTGAGACGCCCTCAGGGATGTCAAGATGTCCCAAAGAGAAAACAAAATGTTCTCAGAGTTGATCGTATGTTGGAAGAATCCTTGATAGTCCAAACTTTGACCATCGCTCTCTGGTCCAACGCTCAACATGTGGCACCAAAACAAACCCAAGTGAAGCCCAGGTCTCAGTGAGGATTAGTCCATACGTCCTCTAAAAAGCTCCCGGGACGTCTCCAGCTCCTGCAGCCGTCCGTTAAAGCTCCCAGGATTCATCCAGCCGACCTTCGAAGAGCTCAGTAACGGGGTAATGAGCATCCGGTTGGAGTGGGTGTGGTGTGAAAACATAAAATCTCTTTTGACACTTGGCCAATGGCATTCGCTCCTCCTCCCCACCAATAATAAGAATAATAAGAATAATAATAATGATAATGACGCCCAGTAATGAGATTCAAGCAATTTTGTGGATAATTGTTTGAGATTGTTTTTTGTGTGGTGTCTCTTCTCTCTCTCTTCATGCATGACATGACGTGAAACATGTGATCAGTGCATGTTTGGAGCGTGTTCCTTCTCTGTGCTCTGACGTTCTTCTAATCACTGTTTAAATCTCACTAATCGATTAAAAGGCTGCTGCAGCCGACGTCTGTGGTCTGATGGGCGGAGTAGTTTCAGTTCTGTGTTAGATTAGTTCAGAGTCAGGAAGTTTGGGAACTTTGTGAAAGTCAAGATGTTATCTGCTGTTATTCAATTCAATTCAATTCAATTCAATTTTATTTATATAGCGTCAATAACAATACAAATCGTCTCAAGACGCTTTACAAAAACCCGGCCTGAAACCCCCAGAGCAGCCTGAAGGCAACGGTGGCAGGAAAAACTCCCTTTTAACAGGAAGAAACCTTGAGCAGAACCCAGCTCATATGGAGGGACCCATCTGCCTAAGGCCAGCCGGGTAGAGACAGAAGAAAGAGAGAAGAGAACAGCAAGATAAACATACATCTGTCATAGATACACATATCTGACTAAAGCGTACATGTGGAATCTTATCACAGTACATTAATAACTTTAAATATTTTAAACAAGTGTATTATTTAACATTTCTTACACTAAACACATGATGTTGAGGTTGAGGGTGAACGTTGAGGACCTCATGTTTTCCTTTAGTTCTTTAGTTCCTGGGATGGTGCTGGGGTGGGAAGGTGCCCTGAGCTCAGAGGTTTATTGAACCAGGTCTAGATGAAGTTAACTCCTCTGATTCTTCTCTGCTCTGCATGTCGCGTTTCTGATTCACAGCTTCTGAAAGACATTCATCCTCCTCCATCCGTCCACAGTCGTCCTCTAACTCCTCTGTATCTGCTCTGATTCCAGGAGAACGTTGAAGGAGCGGAGGTGGTGAACGGGACGTCGGAGCCCAGTCCTGCGGGGTCCCCCGGGGCGTCCCGTAAAGCCAAGCCCAGCCAGGCGGCGACCCTTCCCGCCAAAACTCAACCGGACGCTCCGACGTCCCAACTGGAGGGCTTCCTGCACCGCAAACATGAGTGGGAGGGCCACAACAAGAAGGCTTCCAGCAGGTAGAGACAAACACTCAGTCTTTTGTTTATTGTGCACATTTTAGAATCCATAAGACTATGGTTCACAGTCCCCACAGAAAAGCACCAAGGCATGTTACATAATGTTGTAAAGGTTCATACAGGATGGCTACAGGGTGTTTATTATGTGTAGTACCACCATTAGTCCACTAGATGGAGGCAAAGGATCATGTATTAAACTAAGGCTCAGGGCTCAGATTCTATCAGTCCAGTCACCATGTGGTTGATAGTTGATGTAGAATCATGTGATAGACTCTAAAGGACAGAAGATAATAAAACTAGATCAGTTACATTTGTTGATGAAATATTGAGACAGAAGAAGAAACTCTGACATGATGACTGAGACATTCAGAGTTAGCTGAGGCTAGCTGCTTCTGGATTCATCCGCCTTGAACCAAATCAAGTCCAGATGTTGATGGTGCTTGCTGTGTCGTCTCCCTGCAGGTCGTGGCACAACGTTTACTGTGTGATCAACCAGCAGGAGATGGGTTTCTATAAGGACCAGAAGAGCGCCAGTCAGGGCATCCCGTACCACAGCGAGATCCCCGTCAGCCTGAAGGACGCCGTCTGTGAGGTGGCGCTGGACTACAAGAAGAAGAAGCACGTCTTCAAGCTGAAGTGAGTTTAATCTCAGATGCTGACTCAACTCTCTCTCAACTTTTTCATTTAAACTACAGATGTTGTTTTATTCTGTTTAAAGCTGCAGCAGCTGAAAAAGACATGAAATAAATGTGCTGGAGTTTAAACGTCCTGTAAATATTAATTCATCTCTGTCCACAGGATCACTGACGGGAATGAGTATCTCTTCCAAGCCAAAGATGACGTAAGAATTCAATTAATCCTTTTATATAGAAATATGTTTGAAAGTTGATTTTTAATATTATATTTACTTTGGTTTTGTGTTTTATACAGTGACTCATACAAATGACTCAAAACATCAACAGATTTTAACACAAGTCCTGAAAGTAGACAAAGATGAACCCAATGAACATGAGACATTAGATTAGACTAAAGTGAGCCAATATTACATATCATGTCCTCCTTGTCTCCAGTATCTGCTGTGACCTCCTTGTCACTAAATGTTTCTGGTAACAGCTGATCAGTGGTCTGCAGCAGCTTGGAGGAATTTTAGCCCATTCCTCAGAACAGAACCACTTCAGTTCTGAGATGTTGGTGGGTTTCCTCACATCAACTGCTTGCTTCAGGTCCTTCCACAACATTTCTATTGGATTAAGGTCAGGACTTTGACTTGGCCGTTCCTAAACATTCATCTTGTTCTTCTTTCCAAACTCTTTAGAGATTGGAAAGACTGAGACAAATCCCTGATTTATTGAAACTAAACCAGGAACTGAACCACACCTGAGTCTCATTACATTGATGGAAACACTTCTGAACACATGGACTCTGATTTAATCCTAGAGGAGCTCCTCTCTGATATGTAATATTGGCTCATTTTAGTCTCATGTCTCTGGTTCATGTGTTCATTCTTTGTCAACTGTTTTGAGTCACCTCCTCATACTGACCTGCTCCATCTTTCTCTCATCTTTCTTCATCTTACAGGAGGAGATGAACACGTGGATCTCGGCCATCTCAGCCGCTGTGTCAGGTGATAAGTTGGAGGTGACCCCCAGCAGCCACAGCACGCCGGCCCCCGCCGCACGCGCCCAGACGCTGCCGGCCTCCGTCGCCACGCCGGCCGCCGAGTCCAGCCCGGGCAAACGAGAGAAAGACAAGGAGAAACGCTTCAGTCTGTTCAGCAAGAAGAAATAGACGCTCCTCTTCCTCTTCCTCTTCCTCTTCCTCTGGGGCTGTTTGGGGTCACTCCTCATTATCAACAGAATATTTGATTTAGAGTCTGTTCATAGCAGCTTCAAGTGTAACTCCACGTTTAACAATCTGTTCTGATAACTTTAGCAGCTCAAACCCCAAACAGCTGCTCTTCCTCTTCTTCTCTCCCCCCCTTCCTCTTCCTCCTCCTCCTCTTCCTCTCAAAGCGTGACTCCAGCATGCAAGCTCCGAGCCAAAACTCTCCACTCTGTGCCTATCAACCGTCCGGTCCGGCTCAGAGCTACAGTTCAGCTGCAGCGCCTCCACCTGTCTCCTACTTTTTTCAGTTTCTCATTATTTTTATTTTTTTTGTAAAATAAGCAGCAGAAGAAAAAAATAATAAAAATTAAAAAAACAAAGAAATTAAAACAATAAGGATCTGGTTGAAGGAGTGTGAGGCAGCTGCTGTTGTAGAAATAAATGAAAAGCCAGAGTTTGAACAACAACGACGCCGTGATGTAGAGGAGAACGTCCTGCTTTACTCTTCCTCCTGCTTTTCCTTTGTGTTTCCTGTCGTCTCTGCTTTTCCCTGAACGCTGCCTCCGGTGGGTTTTTTGGTTTAGTCCCTGTTTAGGCTCCATCCTCAGTTTTTTTGCGAGGCCTTGTCTTTGCAAGATGACGTGTATCCCTCTGTCCTGGGGAGACCACAGCGGGGTAACCCTCTCAAATTACACCTCAGCTTCTCCAACCGTCACGCTTTTTATGACGCACTGAACCGCTCTGCAACCCAAAAGCTACGGCGTCGTCTACTTCCTGCACCGACAGGAAGCAGGAAGTAGTAATTTGGAGCGTTACCCCGCGGTGCTTTGAACTGTATGTATAACTTGTGTATAACAAAACTGTTAAAAAATAAACCTGTGTTTAATTTCACTTATTATTCCTTCTACTAATGAGCCACCGGCCGTAATAAGCTTCGTTTGAGTAGAACTTAATAAATCTGAAGGAGAGAGACCAGTGAGAATGTTTAAAGGTTTATTTTCTCCAGCTGAGCTACGTCTAAGGTTTATTTAGTGTGTAGATGTTAAAGCGTTGCCGTTCACTCGGTTCTTTTAAAGAGGATTTCTTTCCACTGTCGTCGGTGGAACCTGCAGAAGTTCTTCAGTGACAAGAAACCCCACAAATCTGACTCTTTCTAGTTTTATTTCCACAATCTTCTATAATAAGTTGAAACTAGACTGAATTTATTTATCTCCATCACGATGAAGGACTTTGTGTTTTTAATGCGTGGAGGAACAACAGCAGCACTTAGAGCTAGCTTCTTCTGGTTCTGACAGATTGTGGATCTAAAGCTGTTAACGAGTTTAAAGTGAATGAATCTGAAGCGTCAGTGATGATGAGTGAAGGTCTCAGACTTGACTTAATCGTTTTCATTTTGTCCTTAATGAACCTCTGTAGCTGCCACAGACGTGAAGCAGGTGGGTGCGTTTGTTTTGCCTCCACAGCTGCAGGTGGCGCAGGTGGCGCAGGTGGCGCAGGTGGCGCAGGTGGTGCAGGTGGTGCAGGTGGTGCTGGTGGTGCTGGTTTAGTGGTGAAACACTCGCTGATTGGCTCTGACATAGTTTTTCTTTTCTTTTTTAATTTTATTATTTTTCATTTCTCTCTTTGTGCTTCATTCTCTGCAGATTTGATAAATATCGTGTGAAAATCCTCTGTCACTGTAACCATAGTAACGAGATATTTCTTCATACTGCACAATCAATAAATAAAGCCACGATGGGGTGGGGTGGGGGGGTCAGGGGGGTGGGGGCTGTAAGCCTGGTGGGCGGGGCCAGGGTTTGTAGGTAACGTGGACCAGGGGTCACTGCTAGTTGATCTGCTCCCGTAGACTTGTCCCCGTCTCTGTTACATATGTGCGAAAAGCCATTAAAACGCTTTTAAAAGGAAAAACACGAGTCTGAATGATTTCTCTAAAAGGTTTAATTTCTGACACAAAAAAAACTATACTATAACTATACTATAACTATACTATATCATATTTGAGTCCTTAAAATAAAAATCCCCTTCATGGAGTCAGGAGACTGGATTAGACTTATAATTATATATCACTGCTGTTTAGTGTGTTTTCATTTAGTTTTAAGTATAAATAAAATAAGAATATATTAAACTATTATATATATATATTATATATATTATATATATTTTTTATATATAAAAAAAAACAGCCATGCAGTATAAATATAAATAAAATAAGAAATAATATCACAATATATAAAATTATATAAGGTATAATAAGAATATATATATATAAACCTAGCTGTGTATAAGTATTAAAATATAAGAATATGGATTCTTTATTTATCTCCAGTAGCTTTACCTCCTCAGGTATTTAAAAACCCTCGACGTGATCTCAGAAATCTCGCGAGAGTCCACCTGCCTCAAGGTAAGATTTGGAAACATCCACCTGATACAAAATAAAACCTTATATTGATTAATTAATGAGTTTAATTCAGTCATTCAGTCATTATCTTTAATGATTTGTCTCATTTTCTAAATGTTCTGTTTTACTGTTTAATGTGACGTCATTATTATTTAACTCTCACTTTCTCTGGTCTGACTCCTGACAGCCTCCTCCTCCTCCTCCTCCTCCTCTCTGCCGCTGCTGCTGCTGGGATTTGTAGTTTTTAAATCATTTTCTGATTGAAACGCGTGGATTACGAGGATCCACCTCAAAGAACACAAAGTCCCAGAATGCTCTGCGGGCCGTGCGTCCTCTCCAGGGGAGCCAGGGTGTTTTCCTCTGCGCGAGTCCTGGGAGGGCGGAAATGAGGAGGCTGGGATTTCAAAATAAAACACCGAAGTATAACAATTAGAAGGATGTTATATTCTACCACAGATTAAACTTTTCAAAGTGTGAATTAATAATAAAAATACACGTTTTAATATTTTCTATGACAGGATTCAAAATGATGGAGGTGTCACTGAACGGGGCCCCGGGGCCAGAGTGGGTGGGAGGCCTCATGGAGCTGGATACAAGTTAGAAGACACTGTAGGAGACAGAGAAGACAACAACAACACAAATAATAATGATGACTAGACAGATCTGAGCAACGTTAAGATGTAAATGAGACAAAAACACAAATAAAGTCAAACACATCCTGAATGAACGCGTCTCATCGTGTCACCTTTGGTCTGAATCAGCTGTAAAGTTTACTTTAAGAAGATAAAACACAGATGATGGAGAATAAAAGTCATGTCTGCAGGTGGAGCTGCAGGAGCATCCCAGGCTTTTATTTTTTAGGCGCCACACCGGAAGTGATGTACATCCACGCGCTCTGCTCCTCTTGACGTTTCTGCTCGTCAGTCCGAGAAGGAGCGAGGCAGCGTCACTGAGCTGAGCCTCGGCGGTCTGGGAGGGTCTCCATCACCGCCTCTAGTGCCCCGCTGCCCGCCGGACCCCCGCCCGCTGTCCGTCCGTCCGTCCGTCTGTCCCGGGGTGGAGGAGCCTCGCTGCGGCGGGATGGGGATGCTCTCCTCCGGCCTGGAATCAGGACTTTCCTCCGCCGTCATCCGGCCGGGATGCTGCGGTGTGAACCCGGGGCTGCTCCCCTCCTCTGCCCGCTGAAGTTGGATCATCTGCGGGGATTAAACATTAGTTCGTGTCGCTGTCCCCCCCCCTCTCCCCCCTCTCCCCCCTGTCGCTCCTCTCGCTCTTCGGCTCTCTCCGGATCCACCCGAGCCTCGTTTGACGGTGGAGGAAATAATCCGCTGCTTTTATTGTGTGGTCCTGGATCCTCGGACACCCCGTCCTCCTCCTCCTCCTCCTCCTCCTCCTCCTCCTCCTCCTCCCTCTGACTCCCCCTGACTCCTCACCGGCTCCCGGTTTGTGAAGGAGCCGCTTCCCCGCCGCGCGCCCGTCCTCTGGAGGATGGAGATGATGTGAGCGCACGGGCGGATGCAGGAGGAGAAACGCCCGCTCTGTGGAGCCGAGGTGGAGGATTAGTGTGAGGAGGGATTAGAGCTCCAGGAGAACAATCCTCCATCAGCTGCTGTGTTTATGTTGTTGTTTGGTGTGTGCGGAATTGTTGCGTCTTTGGGAGAACTTTCCAGACGCGTAGGGACGTCTAGAGCCTCCTCTTCTCCTCCTCCTCCTCCTCCTCCTTCTTCTTTATTGCTCAGTTTTAGAAAACCTCCAGTTCAATCTCCTGCAGGTGGAGGCAGAAACTGTGAGTGAGGCTCAGAGCTGCTCCTGGTGGAACGTGGCTACTAAAAGTTCCTGGTGCGTCCTAATTAACCGTTAAAGCTCCCTGTGGAACCCAGGAACCGCTGCAGGGACATCAGCTGAGACCACAGAAGAAGAAGAAGAAGAAGAAGAGAATCTAATAAAGGAGGTCTGATCTGGAGGAGGAGATGATTTAAAAACTAAAATCAGAAGTTATTAAAACAATGAGAACTAACTGAGAAGAGTCTGGACCCGGTTGATCAGGTTTAAGGAGGCCAGTCACTCCCAGTCTGATATAAACTGATCAGAGTCTGGGGGGGACCAGGAGGAGGAGCAGGGGGGTGCAGCAGGGTGAAGTGGACCGGAGGGGGGAGGAGGAGGAGGAGGCGGACACGGCGTCCCGTCAGATGAGTGAACATGTCGGACCGGAGCGCCCCGGGCTGCCGGCTCAGACTGGACTGGGTGTACGGGTACCGGGGCCACCAGTGCCGGAATAACCTGTACTACACGGCCGGGAAGGAGGTGGTGTACTTCGTGGCCGGGGTCGGAGTGGTTTACAACACCAGGGAGCACAGCCAGAGGTTCTACCTGGGACACAACGACGACATCATCAGGTAAGGGGGGAGGGGGGGGGGGGGGGGGTACCCCGAATTAATCCTTATGAGCTGACTTTAGTTTTTAATCATGAGATGTTGGATAAATATCACTGAGTTTATTTGATACCAAAGGAAACTTTAAAAGCTGAAGATTGTCAGTGAAGTTCTGCATGGACCTCACAGATAATGATATCCTGGGGAGGTGTGACTGACACTGAATCTCTAAGTGTGTGTTCCTGACATCTGACACAGAAACAGATAATCTGACCTTTAATGACCTGGACATGATGACGTGTAAGCTAGGCTAACACAGAGAGACCAATCAGAGACATTTCAGTCTGGAGTAAATACCCAACAATATTTATACTACAGTAGAAACACAATAGATTATATCAGATCAGTGTTCACACCTGGACCTGTTTAACCTGGACTCTAGAGACCAGATCAGTGTTCACACCTGGACCTGTTTAATCTGGACTCTAGAGACCAGATCAGTGTTCACACCTGGACCTGTTTAATCTGGACTCTAGAGACCAGATCAGTGTTCACGCCTGGACCTGTTTAACCTGGACTCTAGAGACCAGATCAGTGTTCACGCCTGGACCTGTTTAACCTGGACTCTAGAGACCAGATCAGTGTTCACGCCTGGACCTGTTTAACCTGGACTCTAGAGACCAGATCAGTGTTCACGCCTGGACCTGTTTAACCTGGACTCTAGAGACCAGATCAGTGTTCACGCCTGGACCTGTTTAACCTGGACTCTAGAGACCAGATCAGTGTTCACGCCTGGACCTGTTTAACCTGGACTCTAGAGACCAGATCAGTGTTCACGCCTGGACCTGTTTAATCTGGACTCTAGAGACCAGATCAGTGTTCACGCCTGGACCTGTTTAATCTGGACTCTAGAGACCAGATCAGTGTTCACGCCTGGACCTGTTTAACCTGGACTCTAGAGACCAGATCAGTGTTCACGCCTGGACCTGTTTAACCTGGACTCTAGAGACCAGATCAGTGTTCACGCCTGGACCTGTTTAACCTGGACTCTAGAGACCAGATCAGTGTTCACACCTGGACCTGTTTAACCTGGACTCTAGAGACCAGATCAGTGTTCACACCTGGACCTGTTTAACCTGGACACTAGAGACCAGATCAGTGTTCACACCTGGACCTGTTTAACCTGGACTCTAGAGACCAGATCAGTGTTCACCCCTGGACCTGATTAACCTGGACACTAGAGACCAGATCAGATCAGGTCTGAATGAGGCCTCTAGGCGTCTTCTGGTTCTTCTCTTCATTATTAGATAAATAAATCTGACTTTTATAAAAATGCTTTTGAATGAAACGATTTAAAAAATAATTCAGCACAACTGAATAAAAACAAGAACACACACACCTGGAGTTATTCAGCCTGTGAGTCATCAGCAGCAGCAGTGTGTGTGTGTGTGTGTGTGTGTGTGTGTGTGTGTGTGTGTGTGTGTGTGTGTGTGTGTGTGTGTCACATTCTCTGACAGGACTGTTGAACTGGACTTTGAGCCAAATGATCCCTCACAGCTGACTGCAGGATTCATGACACTCCATCAGAACCACCTCCACGTCTCATCTCAGTTTATTTCTCACGTCTGTTCCTGAGTTGATTCCAAAAAATAAAAAATAAATAAATAATGGAAATTAAAATAATTAGTCACTGCTAAGTCACATATTCAGCTCAGATCTGGGATCAGCTTAAAATACTACAGTTTATAATGATATATATAAATATAATAATTACTAAAAATATGAGTAATTTAATATGAAATATATATATTTAAAATATGTTCATAATGTCTGAAAAATACCAAATTCCTTTGTTAAAAAATAATAAAAATATATAATAAATAAATTAAAATAAATTAAAATAAATTTTATAAATATATTTTATGAAACATTAGTAAAATTTCCCCCAATTTCTATTTAAATAACTACAATACATGAAAACACAGATTTTAAAAATATCCTAAAATTACCACAAAAAAGACACAATATGTAAATTATTTTCTAACATGCAAAAGAAGCTGATTTATTTATTTATTTATTTAATTCTACCTTAAACCCATGAGGACCGTCCACACTGCGTCCAGATGAAACAGAGCAGGTCAGACTCGTCCAACCTTCTGCTCCCCGTGCGGATGTTGTGGTTCAGGTGGTATTTGGGTGAACTGTAGCTGCAGGACATGTCGCTGCCACTGGTCCAGTCTGATGCTCCGGCCTCTTCATCACTGCTGGCACCATGGAGCCGTTAGTGGAGATCTGCCAACACGATGGAGACGAGTCCAGGGCTCAGATCAGGACCCAAGAACTTCACAACATCCTCAGAACACATTAGACTCACTTTAAACTATTTACTGACACGTTTTATGATGGTGAAGTAACATCTGATAAGCTTGTAATTTCATATATTTGTAGTTTATTAGTTAATAATAATTCTCAGAGCTGGAGCATAGATGACATGAAAGAAACAAACGGCAGACGGCGACTTCTGTCTCTTATTCTCAGTATCGATGTTTTTTAATTAATCAGAATCATTTTGTCAACGATGAGATGTTTGGAATTAATATTATTTCACCAGAAAAACTGAGTCGCTTAAAAGTTTCTATGCCCTTCAGAGTTTTCTACATTTTTTCATAAAAATGACTCAAAACATCCTGAAAGTCGACAAAGAACCCAATGAACACATGAACCAGAGATATGAGACTAAAATGAGACCTGTTTTCATTGATGGACCAATGAATTGTGAATTCTACCAGTGAACTCTAAAAGAAAATGTCAGGACATCTGTCCATGAGCTGAATGTGAAGAGAAACTGGGTCATGCAGCAAGACAACGAGAACCAAGAACACAAGTGGTTCTACAAAAGAACGGTTAAAGAAGAACAAGATGAATGTTTAGGAACGGCCAAGTCAAAGTCCTGACCTTAATCCAATAGAAATGTTGTGGAAGGACCTGAAGCAAGCAGTTGATGTGAGGAAACCCACCAACATCTCAGAACTGAAGTGGTTCTGTTCTGAGGAATGGGCTAAAATTCCTCCAAGCTGCTGTAGACCACTGATCAGCAGTTACCAGAAACATTTAGTGACAAGGAGGTCACAGCAGATACTGGAGACAAGGAGGACATGATATGGAATATTGGCTCACTTTAGACTAATGTGTTTGATTGTGAGTCATTTTTAAACAGCACCGTAGATGCTTCATTAGTTTATTGAACATTATCACATTTTCAATAAACAAGTCAGTGATACTTTAAGTTTCTGCAGCGTCTTGTCTGAATCATAGTCGTCTGATTGCAGGCTCCGTGTTGACGCATTAAATCCATGTTGAGTTTCTCTGAAAGGAGAGAGAGAGAGAGAGAGAGAGAGAGAGAGAGAGAGAGAGAGAGAGAGAGAGAGAGAGAGAGAGAGAGAGCATCTTTTCCTTTCATTGGCTCTTTTCATGGAGGCCTCCCGCAGGGTGATGAGCCTCCTTTATGCTCCTCTGCAGCGTGGGGCTGAATGGCAGCGTTTATTATCAGAGCTGCTGCTGCACCGCTCACATTTCTCTCTCTTCAGGGTTTCATCTGTCTGGAGTTCAGATCCTTTAGTGTTTGTTAAGTTGAATTCTCCAAACCTGAAAATTTCTCTCTGAGAATTTACCTCAATGAAGAAAGAACAGAAACATCTCAGCTGCTGGTGTTTTTATTCAGTATGTGATAAAAGATTAGAGAAGAAGAAGAAGAAGAAGACGTAGTGTGTCCTCCTCCTCCATGTCCTCCTCTATGTCCTCCTCCAGTCCTGAATGTGTAGAGTCTTAGAAAACGACCAAGATGTCTCCACGTCTCCATCGTTGTTGTCCACATGGGTTCCAGCTTGGTTCATCCTCTCAAACAAGGGAAGGTGGAGAAGAAGAAGAAGAAAATGAGGAGGAAGACATGGGGAAAAAGTAGAGAGAGGAGGGGTATGATGAGGAAGAAGGACAAGAAGAAGAAGGAGGAAGTGAAGTAAGAAAAACTAGGAGAAGGACGAAGATGGAGGAGGAAGAAGAGGTGAATGAGGAGGAGAAGTCATTTTCCTCCACGTCAGTGTCCAGTCCTGAATTAGAAGAAGAAGACCAAGATGTCTCCATGGATTCCAGATCCACTCTGAGGACTCGCCTTTGTCACAGGAAACAAAATGAATCGAGTTTAAAATAGAAAGCAGGAGAAAAGACGTTTTTAGATCAGTAGAAGAAGAAGACGTCTGATGACACGTAGATACATCTTCTTCTTCTACTCTGTCAATCCAGGAGATAACAACACTCCTTTATCTGTTCTCCTCCTCTTCTTCTTCTTCTTCAGTTCTATTTCCAGTAGATGTGATGCTCCTCTTCATCAGTAAACGTCGACATTGATTGATGTTCTGATGTAAACTCACTTTATTTTAGTTTCCATGGAAACAGGTGATCATAAACTCTTTAGGGATTAGAAATCAGCTTCATGAGTTGTTGTTTTTTTTTTCCTTTGTTCACTCAACTCAACATCATTTAGATTAGAACAACTCTACTGGTGTACCTAATGAACTGGCCAGTGATGGATTCTGGGTAAAAATAGAGTGAAAGTAAAGTCCTGAGTGTTGCTCCTCTTCCTCTGATATAAATCATCTTCTAGACGCTGGTTGAAGGATTTCATGGTTCCATTAACTGTTAGCATGGCTGTTAGCATCATCATCATCATCATCATCATCATCATCACTAGACCAGCCAGTTCAGTGTCTCAGAGCTGAGATTGGGACTGGGACGCCTCAGGCTTAACTGGCTGGAGCTGATGAAGATGGGTGCTAACACTGTTGTTGTTGTTAGCGCCGTTAGCAGCTAACAGCCCGGGAGGAGGCTCATTGGTCAGCGATGCGTTCAGTGTCGGCAGAAAGCTGCTGGCGGCCTGGAGGCTGTCGTGTGAAGTCAAGTTTGTAACAACTGTGCTGTCGTGTAGTTTAAGACACGTCTCATTGAGTCGGACATTTTAGTTTCTTCCTGAACATTTGTGACTTTTTTAGAGACGTTTGTCAGCAGGTTGAAAGTCTGCAGTCGTTCTGATTGGCTGATGATCTCAGAGAACCAGAACCAAATCCACAAATATCTTCACAACAACATGATGATCTAGAACGAATAAAGAGTAGACCGACTGATCGGCTGATTCAGGGGAGGATAGCTCTGTATCACACTCAGTAACTCTTCCTAGCCTCCTAGCCTCGCAGCTAATGGTTGCGCTTGTAGCTTTATAACCTCCCAGCTAATGGTAATTTAGCTCTTCCTAGCCTCCAATTTAATAGTAGCTCTTCATAGCTTTCTCAGCTTCCCAGCTAACAGTGGCTCTTCCTAGCCTCCCAGCTAACGGTAGCTTTTCCTAGCCTCCTAGCCTCCCAGCTAATGGTAGCTCTTTCTAGCTTCCTAGCCTCCCAGCTATCAGTAGCTCTTTCTAGCCGCCTAGGCTCCCAGCTAATAGTAACCCTTCCTAGCTTCCTAGCCTCCCAGCTAATAGTAGCTCTTCCTAGCCTCCTAGCCTTGCAGCTAATAGTTGTACTTCTACCTTTATAACCTCCCAGCTAATGATATTTTAGCTCTTCCTAGCCTCCAATCTATTAGTAGCTCTTCCTAGCTTCCCAGCTAACAGTAGCCCCTCCTCGCTTCCAAGCATCTTAGCTAACAGTAACTCTTCCTGGCCTCCTAGCCTCCCAGCTAATGGTAGCTCTTTCTAGCTTCCTAGCCTCCTTGCTAATAGTAAACTTTCCTAGCCTCCTAGCCTTCCTGCTAACAGTAGCTCTGCCTAGCTTTGTGGTGCGTTCAAGCGTAGATTCTTCCTTTCTTGTAGTTTTTTGTCTCTGGGCCTTGAAGCATCCTTCCACAGATCTAAACTTAACGCCACGGTCGGCTGGAAGCTCTGTTTCTTGTCTTCCACGACAGATTAGCGTCTGAGGCCTGGTGTCTCTGAGGATTCACAGCTCGCTGGTCTTCATTAAGCCGATGACTCAGAAATGATCTGTCCAGCATCCCACCGCCAATCTGCCCCTCGGCCGTGACTGTTCCCACGATCTGCTCAGACACAAGCTTCTTAAAGTCGCTCATCATCTTTAAAGATCCTCGGTTTAGAAAGCGGTCCCAGGCAGTTATTTGACTTTTTATCCGTTTCTCCTGGAGGCAGATGATTCAGTTTCTTTTCTTTTCTTTTCTTTTAAAGGAGACAGTAAGAAGTGATATTTCCTCAGGAGTTTTCCCTCCGTGGAGGATTTCTGCAGCGCTGCCAGAAAACATGATGATTTCTTGTTGAATGAATTTGTTTCTTGTCCTGATTAATGGACTCATCGGAGCAGAACTCCCCTGGAAGCCTCCACCAGACTCTCTCTGAAACTTCTTCTTCTCCTCTCCCCCTCCTTTTTCCTCTTTCTTCTTCTCATCCTCCTCTACTCCAGTTTACTTTGCTTCATCTTTGTTTTTTATTCTTTAAATATTTATCTATTTGAATGATTTGTGAATGATCTAGTGTTTGATTCATCTTGACGCTCTGTGTTTCAGTCACGTGTCAATCAACTACATCAGCTTCATCCATTGGTCGAGATCAGTTCACCTTGGTCCCGCCCACTCCACGCCTCCAAACTATAACTCTCATCAGCATACATGGTCAAAGTCTGGTGTTTTATTGACCTCCTCCTCCTCCTCCTCCTCCTCCTCCTCCTCGTCTTCTACCTCTATGAGTTCATCATGTTTTTTGTCTTTGACTGAAAGATGAATCAGTCTTTTTTCTGTTTGTTTAAGATACGTCTCGTCTCCATGGCGCCAGAACAGATAACAGATGATATAAACTATGATCACCTCTACAAGGTGGAGCGGGGGAAACCAGGCTTTGTTGAATAAACCCGGAGGTTCAGAGAGGAGGAGTTTCCTCTGAGCTTTAAATAGACGCTGGCCTGATTTCAACAGCTGCTATGAATAGAATCACCTCCACTGAGTTTACTCTGAACCAACATCATTAGAGACCAGATCGATGCCTGGCTGGAATAAATCTATTGTCTCTGAGCATGTCTGCTCCACGTGGGCTGAACATCAGGTGAGGGACAGAAACATGGAGACGAACCAAGATGGGATCCATGTGGACGTTGGAGACGTGGAGACGTGGAGACATCTTGGTCGTCTTCTAAGACTCTACTCATTCAGGACTGGACCTAAACTAAACTCAGCCTCATACAACTAAACACTCCAAACAAATCCCAGTGGTCCATTCACTGACCAGGAAGGAGAACCGTTCATGATCTCCTCAGGATGAACCGTAGCCACTCATCACACAGAACTACAAACTCTCCCATGATGCTCCGCTGTAACTTCAGGGTTCATGATTAATGTCTAATCTTCACACGTTCTCTTTCAGAACGTCTTGTGTTCTCAGGTTTTACACTTTTGATCATTTCGTTAAGTTTCTGATTAAACAATCTACCATCTGAATATATTTTCAGAATAAGAGCGTCGTCGGTGAACTAAACAAAATAAGAGCATGGTCAGGTGTCGTCCTCCAGCAGACAGAGGTGTGTGTGTGTGTGTGTGTGTGTGTGTGTGCGTGTGTGTGTGTGTGTGTGTGTGTGTGTGTGTGTGCGTGTGTGTGTGCGTGTGTTTGTGTTTTGTGATGTTTGACCTTGACTCTACATTTGTCGCGTTCGGTCCTCGGCTCCTGTGCCCTTGGCGATGCGGTCGCCATGGCAACCCAGCGCCCAGCTAGCCGGCTGATTGGCTGGCAGGTTGGAGGAGGAGGAGGAGGAGGAGGAGGAGGAGGAGTGTGTGTGTGTGTGTGTTTGTGTGTGTGTGTGTGATCAATGAGGCCAACACACCTGTTTCTATTTCTGCCTTCTGCTCTTGTTTCATACAAAGTCAACAGCAACACACACTTCAAGCATCACTACACCAGGTGTGTGTGTGTGTGGGGGGGGGGTGTGTGTGTGTGTGTAGGACATGTATTTTTAGCCGTGGCCCTCCTCAGGAGAAGACAGGTTGATTTATTTTTATTTATTTGATCTAAGAGTTGATGTGAGGAGATGAACTCGTCTCATTTCATCAGAGTCATTGCTGTTGTTTCAGACGTTTGTCAGATTTCACACATAAAGAGGATTTATCTGGATCCATGGTGACGACTAAACCAGATAAAAGACATGATGGAAAGAAGTCATAAAAACAAACTTTAAGTCGTTCTTCCAGCTCCTGTCACTGCGTCCAGTTACATACTGAAGCTTATTTAAACGTTAGATTTCATATCTCTTAACTTAATTTAACTTATATTAACTTAACTTCATTTAGCGTAGCTTAATATAACTTAGCTTAGCATAGCATAGGGTTGCTAATCAGGGCATAACAGAACATAAAAAACTTACTGATAATAAAGTTCTGCTTCAAGTGTCTCACTGATGTGATTATGAAATGATGTTAAATATAAATATATTTTGCCCCCCCCCTCAGCCTGGCGTTGCATCCAGAGCGCTCCCTGGTGGCGACGGGCCAGGTGGGGAAGGACCCCTTCGTCTGTGTGTGGGACTCCTTCACCGTCCAGACCGTCGCTCTGCTGCGTGACGGACACACTCATGGCATCGCCTGCCTCACATTCAGCGCCGACGGACAGGTGACAAAACATGAAGTTCATCAGATTCCATCAAATTAATCAAACTCTAAACCACAGACTGTATAAAGATAGAACAGCTCCTCTAGAGTGAAGCAAAATCAAGTAGAGCTCCCCCTGGTGTCTGGCTGCAGTATAGGTCATAAGCTCCACCCCCTCAATGTTAGTGGGCGGGGCTTAGGCCGAACTAAAACACTAAAATACACGTCAAATATATTGTTTCTGTCATTTTAGGCAGTTAATACAATGTTGATGCATGTTCAAGTGTCAGTTTTAGTTTTAGTTTTATTTAGTTTTATTTGACGCAACAGAAACAGGATGTGACATAATGGTGACTACCAGTTGCCATGCCAACCACCATGAGAGTTGCAAGAACAAAAATTTATAAATCAGTCCAGAGTATAATCCATCATGTCCTTGTAACAGGTGGAGGTAGAGCAGAGCGTAGTATTAATTAAACTAAAACATGAGTGAGTCTGGAGGAAGTGTGGGCGGGGCATCAATATCACGGCTCCACGTGGCTCCGCCCTCAGACCGTACTGATCAGACTCTGGATCCAAACAAGATGGCGCCGCCCGTATCCCCGGGAACATAGAGTCAGTTTGACCAATGAGAGGAAGAGGAGACGTGGCGTCCATATTTATATACAGTCTATGCTCTAAATTCATTTTTAGTTGATAAAATCTCTTAAACATACGGGCCCATCATCGATGCTGTTTTAAAACATAAACATGTTTATCAGGGGCCAGTGTGGCCGTCAGGACGTTAATCTGACTGGTGAGGATTAATAATATAATAATCTGATCCAGGAAGTAGACCGCTCTCTGAGTCCAGCAGATGGTTTTTGTTACTAAAGGACAAATGTGCATCAAACTAAAGGTCAAAGAAGAATAAAACGGTTAGAGGACAAAAGAGAGGGAGGAGGAGGAGGAAGAGGAAGAGGAAGAGGAAGAGGAAGGGGAAGAGAAGGTCACTCGTCTTCTGCATACGACCTGTAGGAGGCTATTACAGGACGTGTTGGTTGGATTTAGACACCTTGCTTTAGTTTAGGGAAATAAAATCTCACTTCGTAGCCGATAGATGGTCTCTAGAGGACGTCCCGGGCTCTGGTTGCCTAGGTAACCGTCATAGATACATTGGTAGAGTATACGGGAAAATAAAACACCACCATCATGGAGGACGTGGTGGTAGGAACCAAAGTGGTGGACGGTGTTTCCTCCAGGGAAACGTTTGGGGGGGGGGACTGTGTTTGAGTCACATGTCAAACAGCTGGATCAGTCGCTCCCATTGGTCCAGATTAGTTCAGCTTGGCCCCGCCCACTTCACAGCATCACTCCAACTCTCTGGTTAGATATTTAAACGTGAAGAAGTTAGCAGAGATGTAAGAGGAGGAGTCAGGGTCATGGACCAGGGATCATCGTCTGTCTTCAGATCATCTTTCAGTTCTTCTTCATCCTGATCCAACGTTTAGTTCAACTGTGACTGAGTCAGAGCTTCATCTTTAAATCCAACCCGTCATCAATCAGTTCCATTCATTTACAGATACTGAGTTCTACTTGTTCTTTAATTTATACCATGACCTCAACGACTGAGAACCTCCACAGACATTTAAAGGTTTCATTAGTTAATAAATAAATCAGCAGAACTCTCTGAGAGCAGCTCCAGGTCCAGTTTTCAGAGAAATGACTGATGAACAGATTAATATCTCTGATCACTGGTCAGTTAACCTTAAATCAGACAGATTCTCAGGCAGCTTCTGAACTGTCAGGTTCTCCCTTTAAACAATGCAGCAGCTTCATGTAGTCTCTAGGTGATGGAGTCGTGTTTCATTTGGGTGGAAGTGGTCGTTCTTCATGTGTAGGTTGCTACATGGTTAGCATAGCATAGCATAGCATAGCATAGCATAGCACACTGGTTCTTTGGTTCTTTGGTTCTTTGGTTCTTTGGGACGACAGCTGAATGAAAACACTGAACCAGCTTCATCCTTCAGTCACATCTGTTGCTGGTGTCGACCCAGCGCTGCTCAGCTGTTCACACCAGAGTCAAGTGAACGGAGCTGAGTTGTGAAGTGACGTGGTGAATGATCTCTGCTGCTGAGTCATCAGTTTGTGCTCTGGGTCGGGAACAGACCCAACAAGGAATCAATAAAATAATCATCAATCTCTCTGAGCAGCCTCTGGCTCCTCCTGATTTATACTGAGTCCAGTCACAGTCTCAGTCAAATATATTTATCAGCCAGGAACTCTGTAATCAGCTGCTTCCTGCTGCACAGCTGATTACATCAACAGAGACCACAGTTAATAACTGGCTCTCAATCTGTCCTTTACTTCCTTCTTCTTCTTTGTGTCTTTACTTCCTTCTTTCCTACTCCCTTCCTTCCTTCTTTACTTCTCTCTTGGCTTAATTCATTCCGCCCTTCTTCCTTCTTTCATTTCTTTCTTTCTTCTTGTTCCTTCATCACTTCGCCCCTCCCTTCCTTCCTTCCTGTTTTCCTTCTTTCTTCCTTCCTTCCTCCCTCCCTCCCTCCCTCCCTCCCTCCCTCTCTCTCTCTAGCGTCTAGCCTCGGTCGGCCTTGATGCTAAGAACACAGTTTGTATCTGGGAGTGGAGGAGGGGGAGGATCCTGGCCTCGTCCAGTGGACACTCTGACAGGGTGGGTGAGGTTTGTCTTTAGTCTTTGTCTTAAATCAAAGTTGTCTTTGTCCATTTACACCTGGTCCATGTGTCCTCCAGATCTTTGACATCTGCTGGGATCCGTTCCAACAGAACCGTCTGGTGAGCTGTGGAGTCAAACACATCAAGGTAAACTGAACTGGACAACATGAAAACAATGTCCTGAGAGTTTGACGTCCAACGTCCACGTCTCTGCTGATTGTCCTCTCCAGTTCTGGTCTCTGTGTGGGAACGCTCTCACTCCGAAGCGAGGGATCTTTGGGAAGACAGGCGACCTCCAGACCATCCTGTGCATCGCGTCGGCTAAAGATGACATCACGTACTCTGGAGCGCTGAACGGAGACGTTTACGTCTGGAAGAACCTGAACCTGATACGAACCGTCCAGTCTGCTCACGGGGTGAGACACGGGACTGTAGAGGAATATATAGAAATATAGAAATAATGTCCTTCCTCCCCCTTACTTCCTTCCCTCTTTCCTTCCTTCCTTCCTTCACTTCCTCCCTCTTCCTTCCTTCCTTCCTTCCTTCTTTCACTTCCTCCCTCTTCCTTCCTTCCTTCACTTCCTTCCTTTCCTCGTTCACTCCCTCTTTCCTTCCTTCACTTCCTTCCTTCCCTCCTTCCTTCTTTCACTTCCTTCCTTCCTTCCTTCACTTCCTCCCCCTTCCTTCCTTCCTTCCTTCCTTCACTTCCTCCCTCTTCCTTTCTTCCTTCCTTGCTTCACTTCCTTCCTTCACTTCCTCCCCCTTCCTTCCTTCCTTCCTTCCTTCCTTCACTTCCTCCCTCTTCCTTTCTTCCTTCCTTGCTTCACTTCCTTCCTTCACTTCCTCCCCCTTCCTTCCTTCCTTCCTTCCTTCACTTCCTCCCTCTTCCTTCCTTCCTTCCTTGCTTCACTTCCTTCCTTCCTTCCTTCCTTCCTTCCTTCACTTCCTCCCTCTTCCTTTCTTCCTTCCTTCCTTCACTTCCTCCCCCTTCCTTCCTTCCTTCCTTCCTTCACTTCCTCCCTCTTCCTTCCTTCCTTCCTTGCTTCACTTCCTCCCTCTTCCTTCCTTCCTTCCTTGCTTCACTTCCTTCCTTCCTTCCTTCCTTCCTTCACTTCCTCCCTCTTCCTTTCTTCCTTCCTTCCTTCACTTCCTCCCCCTTCCTTCCTTCCTTCCTTCCTTCACTTCCTCCCTCTTCCTTCCTTCCTTCCTTGCTTCACTTCCTCCCTCTTCCTTCCTTCCTTCCTTGCTTCACTTCCTTCCTTCATTCCTTCCTTCATTTCCTCCTGTCCTTTGTTCCCTCCTTCTGTCCTTCCTTCCTTCTTTCATTCCTTCAGTCCTGAAAAGCATAGATCTGTAGACTCTGGAGTTCTGCATGCGTGGGTTTGTGTCAGCAGATCTAAGTTCTGTGTTTGTGTGCAGGCCGGTATCTTCAGCATGTATTCCTGTGAGGAGGGTTTCGCTACGGGAGGCAGAGACGGCTGCATCCGACTGTGGGACGTCGACTTCAAACCCATCACTAAGATCGACCTGCGAGAGGCGGAGCAGGGTTATAAAGGTACGACACGAACACAGGAGCAGAGTCAGGACGTGTGTCAGCCAGACACACAGGTGACGTTTAGCTTGTAATATATGTACGTAGCTGTGATGTTTTTAATCACGTCTTTATTGGACGTAAAGGAAGACTTCAGCGTGTGTGTCATCTGCTGCAGTGGGAGCTTAAAGTCATTTATTCACCTGGATAATAGAGCGTGTTAGATGAAGACGTGGGCGGAGCGATGGCCTTCATGCTTCTACTAACACTTTAATACAGCGCTCAGTTAAACCCAACGAACCCGCACAGCTTTAATATCCAACCATCTCTGAACAGAAAGTCTCTCTGTCTCTGGAGGAAACATTTAGAAACTGAAGACACTTCTGTCCATTGAAGGTCTTTTGTCTCTTGACTCGTTGACGTCAGCAGCTCAGGAAGCTCACTTGTTCATCGTTTCATTATATACCTCCTACTTTTTATTGGGTGAGACCTATAGACCCTTTAATGTTGGAGAAAAAAAATATGTGACAGCTGTTAAATTTGTTCTTGTTCTTGGTCAGGTCGTTTATACTCTGTACTAAACCATAGACAGTAGAAAGATAGAACTGCTCCTCTACAGTGAAGCCAAATCAAGTAGAGCTCCCCCTGGTGTCTGGCTGCAGTATAGGTCATAAGCTCCACCCCCTCCATGATAGTGGGCGGGACTTGGGCCAAACTAAAACACTAAAATACACGTCAAATAAATTTTCAAGGATGGTTTCTGTCATTTTATGCAGTTAATATGATGTAGATGAATGTTTTGTTTTAGTTATTTGACGCTAAAGAAACAGGATGTGACATAGGCCTAATGGTGACTACCAGTTGCCATGACAACCGCTACGTAAAGCAGACTGTGAGAGTTGACACGTCAACCAGGCAGAACTTTTTATCATATCTCAGCTTGTCTCATTTTATCTCAATTTAACTCAAACTTATTTTAGCACTTTGACTTGACCTATCTCAATTCTTCTTATCTTATCTTAAATTAAATTAGCTTAGCTTAGCTTAGCTTAGCTCAGAGGAGTGAGTCAATGAACCCAGGCCCTCCTCCTCCTCCTCCTCCTCCTCCTCCTCCTCCTCCTAAATGTTGCTCCCCAGCAGGAGGTGGAGATGTATTCCTTTCTGAAAAGCTCCGTTAAGAGCCATTAATCTAATGACTTCTTTATTAACGCAGGTAACTGTTTCTTCCTCTTTCTCCTACATCTGTGTTTAGTCTCGTTCTTGGTCTTTAGTGTTTTCTGTATTAAACGTTTCTTTCCTCCGGCTGGTTCAACATCCAGCGCTGAGTCCTGCTCATTAGACTTCACATGAGTTTAACATTAACTCAGGTCAAACAGCTGCTCTCCTCCCTCCAGTTAACTGATAAAACATGACGGAGACTCAGGTCTTAGCTGAACTCATTCAACAGTTCAAAGATTCATCAGGTCTCTATAGTTTCAGAACATACAGAAGAAAAAATAAATCAACCAATGATTGATGAGAGAGGGATGACTGGTAGTAGTAAAATATAACATAACGTACGTAGCCTCATCTTATTGTAACATGTCGTCTTTTGAAGTCGCCCTATGAGGAACTAGATTTAACTTCTCAGTCTTTATGATCTTAAATGTTTTTAGTTTGAACACGTCTGAACTAACACTCGTCTAAATCAAGTCCACAGGAGACGAGTTTATGTGGAGTCTGGACACAAGTGGAAGGAAACTTTAACTATAACTGGTTCCTCCTCTTCCTCCTCCTCCTCCTCCTCCTCCTCCTCCTCCTCCTCTTCCTCCTCCTCCTCTTCCTCCTTCTCCTCCTCCTCCAGGTCTTTCCATTCGTAGCGTCTGCTGGCGAGCCGACCGGATCCTGGCGGGGACTCAGGACAGTGAGATCTTTGAGGTGAATTAATTCTCCGTCTGTCAGATGGAACCATTACTTCAGGCTCAGCTCTCTGGACATCTTTCTGGTCTGTGTGTCCCGGGGCAGGTGATGGTGAGGGACCGGGACAAGCCGCTGCTCATCATGCAGGGACACAGCGAAGGCGAGCTCTGGGCGCTGGACGTTCACCCCAAAAAACCTCTGGCCGTCACCGGCAGCGACGACCGCTCCGTCAGGTCGGTAGAGACGTGGTGTCCATATTTATATACAGACTACGGTAAAAACTCAAGACGTCTGTCCTGAGGAGACCGTTGTTTGTGTGTTTTGGTCTCAGGCTGTGGAGTCTGGTGGACCACGCCCTCATCGCTCGCTGTAACATGGAGGAGGCGGTGCGCAGCGTGGCGTTCAGCGTGGACGGGTCCCAGCTGGCTCTGGGCATGAAGGACGGCTCCTTCACCGTCCTGAGAGTCAGGTGACACAAACACAACAACAGCTGTGACACTAACCCGTCAGGCTCTGTGGTGACACGGCGTTAACTGGACGTTTGTCTTGGGTCCGTCTCAGAGACATGACGGAGGTCGTCCACATCAAGGACAGGAAGGAGGTCATCCACGAGATGAAGTTTTCTCCAGACGGAGCGTACCTCGCCGTCGGCTCCAACGACGGACTGGTGGACGTCTACGCTGTCGCTCAGAGATACAAGAAGGTCAGAGGTCAGAGGTCACGGCTGTGTGGACGTTTACTGCTGAGTGTAGGACGTCCTGACCGTCTCTCTTCTCTGTGACTGAGGGCAGGTTGGAGAGTGCTGTAAATCTTCCAGCTTCATCACACACCTGGACTGGTCCCTGGACGGGAAGGTCCTCCAGACCAACGACGGGGCCGGAGAACGCCTCTTCTACAGGATGCCCCGTGAGTCTGTGATTCCTCAGACACACGACTCAGACTTAGACTCAGACTTAGACTCCGACTCAGACTCAGACTCAGACTTAGACTCAGACTCAGACTCAAATTTAGACTTACATTTTACGTTACTTCCAGTAAAGTAACGTAAAATATAATCTAGTAAAATCTAGTAAAATAAAATAGTATAAGCAAAAAATGTACAAACTAACTAATAACATAGGATGGATTAATAATGTTCATTAACATTAATATTAGGACAGTGAGCACACTTTAGGATAAAGGTTCAGGGAAGCTTTAAAGAAAAATAAGAATTAAGTCAAAATAAATGCTGACAGATTATTTCATATTTATGTCAAGAAAGTTAAACTCTTGGGACGTTTCTTTTAATCGTGAGACTTTTGTTCATTTTTTAGTCGTTTTTATGAAGAAATGTAGAAAATGATGAAGGATCCTCAAAACCTTTTAGTTTATCTCTGATTGTCGACTGAACGCTTCGTTTTCTTGAATTTCTATTAAATGAGGAGTAGAAAACGACCTCGTCTGAATGTCAGGACGTCCTACAGTGGACCTCAGTCATGTTAAGAGACGGTCTCAGACTGATTCCTCAGCGTCCCAGAGGACCGTCCACGTCTCCTGTGATGGTCGTTGATAGAAACCTTTCAGAAATGTCCGTGTGCTCTGGTTGTGTGTTCTCAGTGGGGAAGCCGGTCGTCAGTAAGGAGGAGGTCAAAGGTCAGCACTGGGCGTCCTGGAGCGGCGTCCTGGGCCCCGAGGTCAGCGGCATTTGGCCTAAATACTCCAACATAACGGAGGTCAACGCCGTGGACGCCAACCACGCGGCCTCCGTCCTCGTCACCGGGGACGACCATGGACTAGTAAAGCTGTACCGCTTCCCCTGTCTCAGGAAAGGTCTCCGTCCCTCCGTCTCGTCCTCAGCTCGTTTTTATTTAAATTTATTTTTGGTTTAACGTGAATCGTTTATTTTCTCCAAGGAGCCAAATTCAAGAAGTACATCGGCCACTCGGCACATGTGACCAACGTCCGCTGGTCACATGACCTCCAGTGGGTGTTGACCACGGGCGGGGCCGACCACGCCCTCTTCCAATGGAGGTTTCTACCGGAGTCGGTGATGAACGGAGGTCTGGATGTAAACGTCCAAGGTAAGCGGAGTTTATCAGTCTGGTAATAAACTATAAATAAACCAAACAGAACCAGAGGACGCCATGACACCTCCTCTAGTGAAGCAAAGGAGGTGGAGCTCCCCCTGGAGGCTGGAGGCTGCAGTGTAATGTTCATCTAAAACCTTTAAAACAAGTTATAAAAGATTATTAAAACAAAGAAGAATTAACTTTGATTCCAGATATTTCATCTTAGATCAGCTGTTGTGTCTCTGTCTCCTCCTTCAGACAGTCATGGAGACTCCAACAGTGAGGAGTCGGACAGCGACGTGTCCGACGTCCCGGAGCTCGACTCCGACATTGAGCAGGAGACGCAGATCAACTACGACCGACAGGTACGACCCACCTGTCCATCTCCTGTCCGTCACCTGTTCGTCACCTGTCTGTCTCCTGTCCATCTCCTGTCTGTCACCTGTGTGTCTCCTGTCCGTCTCCTGTCCATCTCTTGTCTGTCACCTGTGTGTCTCCTGTCCGTCTCCTGTCCATCTCCTGTCCGTCACCTGTCCATCACCTGTCCTTCACCTGTCCATCACCTGTCCGTCACCTGTATGTCACCTGTCCATCTCCTGTCTGTCTCCTGTCTGTCTCCTGTCCGTCTACATCGTTGAGCTGTAGTCTTTTACTTCTCTCCGTGTCCTGACGGAGGTTTCTCATTCCCATCAGCCTGCAGGAGCTCTGTCTTGTTGCCATGGTGATCATGAAACACACCTTATCTCCAGCAGCAGACGCCACCACCAACGCTCAGCAGCGTTTTCCTTCCATCTCACGTCCGTCCAAACATTTCTTCACCTTCATTATTTCAGAGTCCACCTCTGTGGACAAACCTGAACTATCTGACGCCACCAACCAGATAAATGATCTAAATACAAATGTTAGCATCAGCCAAACATGTTTAGCATTTAGCTCATGTCTTAGTCTTGTTTCAGCTGCATTAGTTGAAGAGAGACGTGTTAAATGTCTTCAGGTCTCACAGTAGATCTGTTTTTATATCATATTTTATATTTATAGTTTATATAACACAGTCCAGACTCCTGTCACAGTTAAACAGTCGGTGACTCTCAGCTCTGATCCACATATTATTTATTTATTTTGTAAAGCAGAATGAAAAAAGTGGAGCGCTGCCAGACTCATGTGAAACCCAGCGACTCAGCCTCAGCAGAATAATTTACCTGAGGAAGAAGGAGGAGGAGGAGGAGGAGGAGGAGGAGGAGGAGGAGGAGGAGGCGTCTCTGCAGAGTTTCAGCTTCTAACTAACACACAGCGTCTGAACCCAATGAACACATGAACCAGAGACATGAGACTAAAGTGAGCCAATATTACATATCAGAGAGGAGCTCCTCTAGGATCCAATCAGAGTCCATGTGTTCAGAAGTGTTTCCATCAATGTAATGAGACTCAGGTGTGGTTCAGTTCCTGGTTTAGTTTCAATAAATCAGGGATTTGTCTCAGTCTGATCTTCACAACACATGTTTGTGGACAAAGGAGCTTTCTGAGGAGCTCAGAGAAAGAGTTGTTGTTGCTCATCAGGCTGGAAAAGGTTCCAGAACCATCTCTAAAGAGTTTGGAACCCACAAATAATCCACAGTCAGACAGATTGAAGATGACTGTTCCCCTCCACAGGAGTGGTCCACCAACAAAGATCACTCCTAAAGTCCAGAATAACTGAAACAACATTTATACAAGAAGATGTAAAGCGACGGATAATAACACGTCTGTCAACTCATTGTTTCATAATCTGCAGAGTCCTTGGAAAATGTGAAAATACAAAACATCCAGAGTAACAAACTGTGCTGCCTACATGTCCCAGGATGCATTGTGCACAGACAACCTGGCATTTAAAAAAGACGTCAGAAACACTGTGTGTCTGTGTAAGTAGCTCCAGAGGACGAAGCCTTGAGGAGTAACACCAGGTGTGGTTTTCTCCTCCAGGTGTACAAGGAGGACCTGCCTCAGCTCCGACAGCAGAGCCGAGAGAAGAAGCAGCAGGTTGGATCTCTGAAGAGACAGAAGGGACCGGAGCAGGGCCTCCGACTGCAGTTTGTTCACGGGTAACCATAGAAACGCTCCAAGAGATTAATGCTGCATCCAGAAAAACTGAACACGTCTCAGTCTGGATTTATAGGAAAATAATGTTCTGGGTCCTACAACTGTTTATAGGGTTGGTTTAGGTTATAGGGTTAGAGGGGTTAGAGGGCTGGGGGGATTAGAGGTTAGGGGGGTCAGGATCTAGGGAAGCCTTTACGTCAGTGGGAAGTCCGTCCAGAGAAACCTGACTTCCTGTGTGTGTGTGTGTGTGTGTGTATGTGTGTGTGTGTGTCCAGGTACCGTGGCTACGACTGCAGGAACAACCTGTTCTACACTCAGGGCGGGGAGGTGTTGTACCACGTGGCGGCGGTGGGCGTGGTCTACAACCGACAGCTGCACAGCCAGCGCTTCTACCTCGGCCACGACGACGACATCCTGAGCCTCAGCATCCACCCGCTGAAGGACTACGCCGCCACGGGACAGGTGAGACTCTGACGTCCAGGTCCGGTCTGAGGCCATCGCCCTGAACTGAGCTCGACCCAGTTCCTGATCGGGGAATGTGTCTTGTGTTCAGGTTGGGAGGGACCCGGCCATCCATGTGTGGGACGTCCAGAGCCTGAAGTGTCTGTCTCTGCTGAAAGGGTTTCATCAGAGAGGAGTGTGTGCGCTGGACTTCTCAGGTCGGTTTAGTCCAGTCTTACATGAATTAAATCCTTCCTATATATATATATACATATTGTCCATAGACAGTATAAAGATAGAACAGCTCCTCTACAGTGAAGCCAAATCAAGTAGAGCTCCCCCTGGTGTCTGGCTGCAGTATAGGTCATAAGCTCCACCCCCTCCATGTTAGTGGGCGGGACTTGGGTCAAACTAAAACACTAAAATACACGTCAAATAATTTATATCAAGGATGGTTTCTGTCATTTTAGGTAGTTAATGTAATGTTGATGAATGTTCAAGAGTCAGTTTGTTGGATAAGTTTCGTTTTAGTTATTTGAAGCTATAGAAACAGGATGTGACATCATGGCGACCAAGATGGCGCCGCCCGTATCCCCAGGAAAATAGAGTCAGTTTGACCAATGAGAGGAAGAGGAGTTCTAAATAATAGATGATGAGTTGTTGAACAGAAGCTGCTCATGATGAACACGACACAAAGAAAACACTGAAGGTCACATCTCTGGAGCTTCTTAGCAGACACTGTCGGTTTTCTCTTCCTAAATAATTTAATAAACAGTTAGAGCTAGAACGATACTGAAGGTTTTAGATGAACTAGTCTGAGTTTCTTATTTCAAGCGTGTGAACAGTAAAAACAGATAAACTTGTGTTCAGGGCTGAGGTTTGGACAGATTGGAGACATCATCACAGAGCTCAAGATTATACTCGTCTCCACCAGGAATGAGCTGGCGTCTTTTTGTCCATCATCCATACATGGATTTAGACATAGAACACCCAGAGAGAGCTTTGTCTTATAGCCATTAGCTTAGCATTGAAGATCAGGAAGTTGTTCTTTCTTAACGATCTGTTCAGTTCAGCCTCTGGGTTTAATTATTCAGATTTTAGTCACAGATTAACATTTAAAGGCTCTTATCACACGGTTCAGTCCTCTATAACTTTACGTCACATTTCACATGTTTGACCCCAAACTTTCTTAAATTCAGATCTGATCTCCTCTAGAGACGAGTGTGTGGAGGTTGAATCATTCAGGTTTTTCTGTTTGTCTCCTCACAGCTGACGGGAAGAGTCTGGTTTCAGTCGGAGTCGATGACGAACATTCAATCGTCCTCTGGGACTGGAAGAGAGGAGAGAAGCTAGCCACGGCCCGGTACAGCTAATGCTACGCACCGTTTACTGCTGCTCCTCAATGCTGCCGTCTGAAATGATCATCTGTGTTAATGATACGACCTAAAGACGAACCAGCGATGGAAGGAAACATACAGATTAATCCTAGAGCTGCAGCAGAATACAAAAAAAGATGAAGTCCAGTCTGTGACAAGCTCTCAGAGAAACAGAGACCAGTCAGAGAGGGTCTAGATTTAAATCAGAGTCTGTGTGTTCAAGTGTTTCCATTAATGTAATGAGACTCAGGTGTGGTTCAGATCAAACTCTGCAGCAGAAGAAAATAAGAACGGAGTCAAGTTCAAGATCAGAGCTTTCAGTTTTTCAAAGTTTCTAACATGTCAGCTGTAAACATTTAAAAGTTGGTTTAGTGTTTTTATTTCTTCTCAGAATAAAATGTTGTAGTTTTTATTCCTTCACATTTATCTGAAGCTTTAGTTTCTCTACAGAGACGATGCTTCATGATGATGATGTTTCTTCTTCTTCTTCTGTCAGGGGTCATAAGGAGAAGATCTTCGTGGTGCGGTGTAACCCTCTGCTCATGGACAAGCTGGTCACTGTGGGAATCAAACACATCAAGTTCTGGCAGCACGCAGGTAAAACAGCAGCAACTGACCAATAAAGACGTTTATCTTTGTGCTTTTAATCATTATAACGGTTCTAATGTGGCGGCGGCGGCGTCCAGGCGGGGGTCTGACCTTCAGGCGTGGTGCGTTCAGGAGCGTCGGCCGTCCGGAGACCATGATGTCGGCGTGTTACGGCCGCGGCGAGGCGCTGGTTTTCTCCGGCGCCGCCACCGGAGACGTTTACGTCTGGAAGGAAGCTCTGCTGATGAAGACGGTGAAGGCTCACGACGGACCGGTGTTTGCCATGTTCTCCCTGGACAAGGTGACGAGGACGGGGGACAACGGAGGGACAGACAGAGGACACTGCTGCTTCTTATTATTAATGAGAGGAACGCTTGTTCTCAGGGCTTTGTGACGGGGGGGAAGGACGGAGTGGTGGAGCTGTGGGACGACATGTTTGAACGCTGCCTGAAGACGTACGCCATCAAGAGGACGGCCCTGTCCCCCAGCTCTAAAGGTGGAGGACGGAGGAGGGACGGATATGTTCTTGGAGATACAGTAAAACTGAAAACATGTTTCTTACTTATTATCTGTCTCTGTCTCTGTCCAGGTCTCCTGCTGGAGGACAATCCGTCCATCAGAGCCATCTCTCTGGGTCACGGTCACATCTTGGTAGGAACCAGAAACGGAGAAGTTCTGGAGATCGACAAGACCGGACCCATGACCCTGCTGGTCCAGGTCTGTGTGTTAGTGTGTATTAGTTGTCCTTTGGGGACATGTTGTCCTTGGGGGGACATTTTTCTGGTCCCCACTCTTACAGGATAATAACTGAAAGGTATGCAGCCGTGGCCCTGAGTAGTGTTTCCAGGCGATCCTCTCCGGCTGCCTGGCAGACCAAACCCAGGGCAGAGACGGTGACTGACCCTTGTTCTTCTTCTACTCTTCTTCACTTCCTGTGGATCTGTGTTTCTGACCAGGGTCACATGGAGGGGGAGGTCTGGGGTCTCGCCGCTCACCCCCTCCTCCCCGTCTGCGCCACCGTCAGCGACGACAAAACCCTCCGACTGTGGGAGACGTCGTCCAATCACCGCATGGTGGCCGTCCGCAAGCTGAAGAGAGGTCAGATATGAGCCGTCCCTCTGAGACCGGTCCAGACTGAGACATGGACGGACTCTAAGGCTCAGCTGTTCTTCTTCCAGGCGGGCGCTGCTGCTCCTTCTCCCCCGATGGGAAGGCGTTGGCGGTGGGTCTGAGCGACGGCGGCGTCCTGGTGGTGAACGCAGACACGCTGGAGGATCTGCTGAGCTTCCACCATCGCCACGACGCCATCTCTGACATCCGCTTCACCCCAGGTACAGACACACAGGAGCTGACCTTTGACCTCTGAACCCACATCAGTTCATCTCTGAGTCAAAGTCAACGTTGGCGCCAAATTCCCTGAAGGTTCCTGAGATTGGTCAACAACACAATGATCTAGCAGTAGCTCCTCCTAGCTTCCTAGCCTCTCAGCTAACGGTAGCTCCTCCTAGCGTCCTAACCTCCCAGCTAACGGTAGCTCCTCCTAGCTTCCTAGCCTCCCTGCTAACGGTAGCTCCTCCTAGCTTCCTAGCCTCCCAGCTAACGGTAGCTCCTCCTAGCGTCCTAACCTCCCAGCTAACGGTAGCTCCTCCTAGCGTCCTAACCTCCCAGCTAACGGTAGCTCTTGTTTTCTTTCTGTCCTCTCAGACTCGGGTAAATACTTGGCCGTGGCGTCACATGACAGCTTCGTGGACATCTACAGCGTCCTGAGCAGCAAGAGAGTGGGGATCTGTAAAGGAGCGTCCAGCTACATCACACACATCGACTGGGACGCCCGAGGTCAGCCAATCAGAGCTAATGTCCGTCCAGTCCATCTTCTCCCTCTAGTTTCTCATCATCCAACTCTTCTCTGTCGTCAGACTTCTTAGATCCTGACGCTGCTCTCAGAGTTCTGTCATGATCTAAGATTTCTAATAAAAAGAATCAGAACTGAATCAGAAAGTGTATTATTTAAACCCAGCTCTGTAATAAAAACATTTCTTTTAGATAAACTCTTAATGTCACGTCCCTCTGCTTCCCCATGTGGCCGTGACGTTTTATTACAGGTGTAGATATAAATAGACACAGACGCTCATCTCACCTGTTTCCCTTTATTAGATCTAAATCAGTTGTAGTTTAATAAGTTGTTGTTGCTCTTCGTTGCAGGTAAACTGCTGCAGGTCAACACAGGAGCCAAAGAACAACTTTTCTTCGAGGCCCCGAGAGGAAAAAGACAAACCATCAGAAACTCTGAGGTCAGAGTGAAAATACAGCCTTAGTTAATATTTAAAGTTAAACCTTTTGTAATAAATGACAAAAAGTTATTTAGACTCCTCCTCTTCCTCCTCTTCCTCCTCTTCCTCCTGATGTAGCTCCCCAGGGTAATGAGTCTCTAAGGCATGTTACACATCAGAGTGTCACTGTGTTATTATCTATAGTACCACCATTAGTCCACTAGATGGAGACAAAGGACCATGTTAAAGCACAGGGCTCAGATTCTGTCAGGCGAGTCACCATGTGGTGGATAGTTGATGGAGAATCATGTGGATTAAATTCAGTTGCAGGACTGTTCCACTAGAATACATTTATAAGTGTACCTAATGACCTAATGAAGGCGACTGCCTTCATCTTTGTGTATAATCAAGTGTGTGTTTGTGTGTTTGTGTGTTTGTGTGTAGCTGGAGAGGGTGGACTGGTCCAGCTGGACGTGTGTCCTCGGTCCCAGCTGTGAGGGAATATGGCCGACGCACAGCGACATAACCGACGTCAACGCCGCGTCGCTCACCAGAGACCGGACGCTGCTCGCCACCGGAGACGACTTCGGCTTCCTCAAGCTGTTCAGCTACCCCGTCAGAGTACGACGCCCAGCATGGCTTTAAATGATCAGCCACAACATTAGGACCACCTCCTGACTCTGTGCTGTGGTATCCACTGACTGACAGGAGTCATGAGACTTCACCAGTCAGTGGTCATAATGTTATGGCTGAGCGGTGTGACTGCTTTCTTTCCGTGTGAAGCATGTTTCAGGTCTTTTGTGTCGTCCCTCCCTCCAGGGTCAGTACGCTCGGTTCAAACGCTACGTGGGACACAGCGCCCAGGTGACCAACGTCCGCTGGGCTCAGGACGACTCCGCCCTGCTGACGGTGGGCGGGGCCGACACCGCCCTCATGATCTGGGCCAGAGAGCGAGGGGGCGGGGTCAGCGTGGAGGGGGAGGGGCCCTTGTTGCGTGACAACCGACCGCTGGTGGACAGCGAGGAGTCGGACGATGACGTGGAGGAGGACGGAGGTCGGGGCCCCTACAGTCTGTAAAGCGTCGGCCCGTTGCCTCTGCTGTAGTTTAACGGCGTCCTGTCTCTTTAAAGGCTACGACAGCGACGTCGCCCGGGAGAAGGCGGTCGACTACACCACCAAGATTTTCGCCGTCAGCCTCAGAGAGACGAGAGGAACCAAACCTCACCAACAGCCCAGGGAGGTCTCTGTGGACGAGAGGTACGTGGTGCACAAGCAAAACACGCCGTCGCCATGACAACGGGCCAGCATCACATGACTGGACTGGAGTTTAAAGCTCCACCAACTAAAGGGCCCTTTAACAGACAGATTAGCCCCGCCCACCAGCCTCTGAATGTAAACCTTTATATCCAAATCACGTCTCAGAATCTTCAGTGTGTTTATATATTTATAGATTTATACGTCCTCGCTCATTGACAGAGAAGTTCCCTGCTGATCATAAATGAGAACATAAACACCCACTTTACTTGTTTAGCATGGTTAGCATGGTTAGCACGGTTAGCATTGTTAGCATGGTATCATGGTTGCATGGAGGCATTTTGTTAGCATGTAGCCACGTATAGCTTCTATGAGGTGATCTTCGTTTTCTAAAGCTCTCTGTCTTGGTTCTGTCCCTCTGCTGTCCAGGGGATCCAGGTAACATCTGTCCTCACTGTCTGTCTGTGTCCCACTGGTATAAATGACATGAATGATTGATTGATTGATTGATTGGTTGATTGATTGATTGATTGATTGATTGATCCTTCAGGCCTCCAGTGAGTCGAGCGACGCCACAGCCTGAGAAACTCCAGAAGAACAACGTGTCCAAGAAGAAGAGACTGGTGGAGGTCTGTCTGTCTGTCTGTCCCTTAATCTGGTTATTATTATTTTAATCTGATTATTATTATTATTTAATCTGGTTATTATTATTTTAATCTGATTATTATTATTATTTAATCTGGTTATTATTGTTTTAATCTGATTATTATTATTTAATCTGGTTATTATTATTTAATCTGATTATTATTATTGTAATCTGATTATTATTATTTAATCTGGTTATTGTTATTTAATCTGATTATTATTATTGTAATCTGATTATTATTATTTAATCTGATTATTATTATTTAATCTGGTTATTATTATTTAATCTGATTATTATTAGTGTAATCTGATTATTATTATTTTAATCTGGTTATTATTTAATCTGGTTATTATTATTTAATCTGGTTATTATTTGAAGTCTCTCGTCCCTCTGCAGGACATGGTCTTGGATCACGTCTTTGGTTTTCGAGGCTTTGATTGTCGTAACAACCTGCACTACCTCAACGACGGCACCGACATCGTCTACCACACGGCCGCCACCGCCATCGTCCACAGCCTCAGCAATGGTAACCACGGCAACACGCCGTCTGACTCTGGGCTTGTGGAGCTTTGTTAGAGGAGGTTCTAGAGGATCTGAGCGATGTGTTCAGGTGTCTTTCTGTTCTGCAGGAACTCAGAGTTTCTACCTGGAGCACACGGACGACATCCTCTGTCTGACCGTCAACCAGCATCCCAAATACAAGAACATCATCGCCACGGGACAGATCGGTACGATGAGCGTCTGCTGCTGCATGGCCTCATGTCTCTACTAACTAGTCCTGCTTCTCTGTCCTCTGCTTCCTGTCCAACCTGCCACCGTTACTTTAGTCTCCACCGACAGAAAAGACTCTTTGCTTTGACGTCTTGTGTGGTTGTGATTCAGGTTCATGGTGCAGCAGCGTGACGTGAAGGAGGTTGATAAATTATAAACACAAAGAAATTACCATGAATATGTCGTTGGTGAAGGAACTTCAGCTTCATCTGAAACATTTTTCACCAAAGTGACAACATCTTGATTTGGAAATAAAACTAAAGAGCTGCTAAAAAGGTCCAGAACGTTCTACATGTCTGCATAAAAACACTCAGAACATCCTGAAAGTCGACAAAGATGAACCTTTTCCAGCCTGATGAGCAACAACAACTCTTTCTCTGAGCTCCTCAGAAAGCTCCTTTGTCCACAAACATGTGTTGTGAAGATCAGACTGAGACAAATCCCTGATTTATTGAAACTAAACCAGGAACTGAACCACACCTGAGTCTCATTACATTGATGGAAACACTTCTGAACACATGGACTCTGATTGGATCCTAGAGGAGCTCCTCTCTGATATGTAATATTGGCTCGGCTTAAGTTCTACTTTCAGGACTCTGTTGATGCTTTGACTGATTTTTATGAAGAGATGTAGAGACGTCTGAAGGACACGACCATGTGAACACCTGAGGAACACCTGGTAGCATACAGATCAGAGTGACTCATGTTTTCCTTTTTGACGTTGTCTGAAACTCACTGCAGCTTTTCATCTGTTTTTGTCGTTGTGGTGTTTTATTGGCTGGCCTCATTTGTCACCATCGCTCTCACCAGGTGACATCACTGAAGTCCCAGGTAAAGACAAGCCGCTCCGTCCTCCCATCACAGCAAACTCCCTGAGACCCAGAGACCACCGGCAAAACGTTTGATCCATGAGCACTAGAATGAGTTAGTGGAGGTCTCAACCTCACACCCTGCTGTTCTAACTGCAGCTGATTTATAATAACGTATGAGGAGAGTCTCTTTTCTGATTGGCTGACAGCTCTGGTTGGAAGTTGGACGTTGGTCTGGTTCTCAGGGAGCTTGTCGGCTGCTCTCGTCCTCTCCCTGCTCTGTTTGCTCCCACTAACGTCTTCTTGTTCCTCGCTGACGTCCATTAAACTCTTCCCGTCCTCCGTGGTCGTCCCCTTGCAGGCAGCACGCCGTCCATCCACGTCTGGGACGCCATGGGCAAACAGACCCTGTCCATCCTCCGCTGTCCTCACCCGAAGGCTGTCGGCTACGTCAACTTCAGCGCCACCGGGAAGCTGCTGCTGTCGGTCGGAGTGGAGCCTGAACACACCATCACCGTGTGGCGCTGGCAGGAAGGTCAGAGGTCATTCAGTGGAGCTCTACCTGCTGTTGGTTCAGAACCATGAACAGCTGCTTGGAACGGCTGTCACACCTTAAGTTCTTCTTTATTTCTGACATTAGTTATTTTAGAGAAGGAAGGAAGGATGTGATCATTTCTAATAGTGGATGAATGAGTTAAACTCCTCTTCCTCAGATCAGCCCTGTTGAGTAGGTGGTCTTTAATGTGACCCAGGACTCATTGTGGGCTCACACTGGTCATGTCCCTGCAGGATCCAAGGTTTGCAGCAAGGCCGGACACCCGGACCGGATCTTCGTGGTGGAGTTTCGTCCGGACTCAGACTCTCAGTTCGTGTCGGTGGGAATCAAACACGTGAAGTTCTGGACGTTGGCCGGAGGAGCGCTCATGTACAAGAAGGGCGTGGTGGGGACGGTGGAGGACGGCAGGATGCAGACCATGCTGTCTGTCGCCTTCGGAGCGGTGAGTTTTATTCTTTAATATCTGAACATGTTAATGTTTGCGTAGCTTCTTAGCCTCCTAGCTAATAGCTAACAGCAGCTCTTCCTGTTTCCTGTTTTGAATGAAGGAACTGCTCCTCTAAAGTGAAGCCAAAGCAAGTAGAGCTCCCCCTGGTGTCTGGCTGCAGTATAGGTCATAAGCTCCACCCCCTCCATGTTAGTGGGCGGGACTTGGACCAAACTAAAACACTAAAATACACGTCAAATAATTTTTCAAGAATGGTTCCTGTCATTTTAGGTAGTTAATATAATGTTGATGAATGTTCAAGTGTCTGTTTTAGTTATTTGACGCTACAGAAACAGGGTGTGACATAATGGCGACTACCAGTTGCCATGCCAACCATGGCAACTGGTTGGCATGGTAAAGCGGTCTGTGGGACCGTGAGAGTTGGTAAAAAATTAATTTATTAAACAAGTCCAGTGTCTAATCCATCATGTCCTTGTAACAGGTGGAGGTAGAGCAGAGCGTAGTATTAATTAAACTAAAACATGAGTGAGTCTGGAGGAAGTGTGGGCGGGGCATCAATATCACGGCTCCACGTGGCTCCGCCCTCAGACCGTACTGATCAGACTCTGGATCCAAACTCACAGGATGGCGCCGCCCGTATCCCCGGGAACATAGAGTCAGTTTGACCAATGAGAGGAAGAGGAGACGTGGCGTCCATATTTATATACAGTCTATGCTCCAGGCTGCTGCCACCTGCTGGTATGAAGAGTTATTGCGTTCAAGTGCAACATTTACGTCCGTCACAGTTGCCGTCCTCCGTTGCCGTGTGTTTTCAGAACAACTTGACGTTCACGGGCGCCATTAACGGAGACGTGTACGTGTGGAGAGACCACTTCCTGCTGAGGGTGGTGGCGAAGGCTCACAACGGGCCGGTGTTCAGCATGTACACCACGCTGCGGGACGGCCTCATCGTCACCGGGGGCAAGGAGAGGCCGTGAGTGATCCTCCGTTAACAGCTAATGAGACGGTGTTGATATTATAAATAATAAGCTTTTGTTTGTGCATAAATATATATTATTTAACTCTCATCCACAGAGCTGAGTCTGGTTTAAGTATTGTTCTACTGATGGTTGCTAACAGTGTGATGGTGACTCCTGTTTTCTTCTGGTTTATCTGACGACAGGACGAAGGAGGGCGGCGCCGTGAAGCTCTGGGACCAGGAGATGAAACGCTGCCGGGCCTTTCAGCTGGAGACGGGACAGCAGGTTGAGTGTGTCCGATCAGTCTGCAGAGGAAAGGTGAGTGCTCCTCTTCATCCTCCTCCTCCTCTTCATCCTCCTCCTCCTCCCTTTGTCCTCCTCCTCACCTCGGCCCCTCGTCTTCCTCAGGGTAAGATCCTGGTGGGGACGAAGGACGGTGAGATCATCGAGGTCGGGGAGAAGAACGCAGCGTCCAACCTGCTGCTGGACAGTCACGGCCGTGGAGGAATCTGGGGTCTGAGCGCTCATCCTGGTAAAGAGCTCTGCATCACGGCTAGCGACGACGCCACCATCCGGCTGTGGGACCTCAGCGACAAGGTACCGCCCCCAAAACACCTCCACGCCGCGCTAGCTACAGCTAGCAGCGTCAGAATAAGACGCCAAGGCAATTCATCCTAGCCTCCTAGCTAACAGTAGCTCTTCCTAGCCTCCTAGCTAACTCTAGCTCTTCCTAGCCTCCTAGCTAAAAGTAGCTCTTCCTAGCCTCCTAGCTAACTCTAGCTCTTCCTAGCCTCCTAGCTAACAGTAGCTCTTCCTAGCCTCCTAGCTAACTCTAGCTCTTCCTAGCCTCCTAGCTAACAGTAGCTCTTCCTAGCCTCCTAGCTAACTCTAGCTCTTCCTAGCCTCCTAGCTAACAGTAGCTCTTCCTAGCCTCCTAGCTAACTCTAGCTCTTCCTAGCCCCCTAGCTAATAGTAGCTCTTCGTAGCCTCCTAGCTAACAGCGCCATGATCGTTTTCTTCTCAGAAACTCCTGAACAAAGTTAGCGTTGGCCACGCCGCTCGCTGCGTTAGCTACAGCGCCGACGGAGAGATGCTGGCGGTCGGGATGAAGAACGGCGAGTTCCTCCTCCTCCTCGCCAACTCGCTCAAGATTTGGGCGAAGAAACGAGATCGCAGCGCCGCCGTCCAGGACATCCGGTACGAGACAGGACCAGCTAAAGACGTAGTGGCTAATATTTAAATCATGAAACAGAAATGTCTGAGGGGACCGGTCCGTGTGTTTGGGTTCAGGTTCAGTCCAGACCGGCGGATGTTGGCGGTCGGGTCCGTGGAGAACACGGTGGACGTGTACGACGTGAGCGGAGGACCGAGTCTGAACCGACTGGTTTACTGCAGCGACATCCCAGCGCTCATCCTGCAGCTGGACTTCTCTGCTGACGGCGGCTACATCCAGGTGATCATCATAGAAATAGAAGCTCTAGACAAACACTTAAAGAAAGACCATTGGTCCGTTGCCATCATACACTTCCACAGAGCTCCTCTCTGATATGTAATATCTGTACCCGGCTGGCCTTAGGCAGATGGGTCCCTCCATATGAGCTGGGTTCTGCTCGAGGTTTCTTCCTGTTAAAAGGGAGTTTTTCCTGCCACCGTCGCCTTCAGGCTGCTCTGGGGGTTTCAGGCCGGGTTTTTGTAAAGCGTCTTGAGACGATTTGTATTGTTATTGATGCTATATAAATAAAATTGAATTGAATTGAATTAATATTGGCTCATTTACTAACAGGTCCAGTGCTTGTGTTCAGGTGTCTACAGGTTCTTATCAGCGCCAGGTGTTTGAGGTTCCTTCAGGGAGGCTGCTCAGTGACCAGACCGCCATCGACAGGATCACCTGGGCAACGTGGACCAGGTAAACAATCAGGTTCTGATGACGAGTTGCTCCAGTGATGAATCCAAACACTTCCTGTCCGTCCGTGTCCTCTCCAGTGTCCTGGGAGACGAGGTTCTGGGTATCTGGCCACGAAGCGCCGACAAAGCCGACGTGAACTGTGCGTGCGTTTCTCACGCCGGCCTCAACATCGTCACCGGTGACGACTTCGGATTGGTCAAACTGTTTGACTTCCCCTGCACAGAGAAGTTTGTGAGTGTTGACATGGATGTTGAGTTTGTGTCGCTGTGATGGAGTCAGACGTGGAGCTGAAGGAGAGTTTATTGTTTCTGTGTTCAGGCCAAATACAAGCGCTACCTCGGACACTCTGCTCACGTCACCAACATCAGATTCTCCCACGAAGACAAATACGTGATCAGCACAGGACGAGACGACTGCAGGTAGGGACACATGTCAGGACAGAATTATTTCAGTTATTACAGACACCAGTCAGCCACAACATTATGACCACTGACAGGAGAAGCAAATAACATTTAAACCATCTTGTGACAGTTCAATGTTCTGCTGGGAAACTTCTGGACCTGGCATTCATTGGTGTGGATGTTACTTAGACATGCAGCCCCCACCTAGACCAGACCAGGCACCCCCACCCCATAGCAATGACACTCCTTGATGGCAGCAGCCATCCCCAGCAGGATGCAGCCTGACACTGACACACACACAAAAACACTTTAGGAACAACTAAAAAAAAAAACATGAAGAACAGCACAAGGTGTTGACCTGGCCTCCAGATTCACTAGATCCCAAACTGATCAAGTATCTGTGGGATGATCCACAGAGGCCCCTCCCCTCAAAGACCCCCCACTAACAACAGGACACCCTCAGAAGGCCCATGTCCATTCTCTGATGAGTCAGCTACATAATATTAACCCTCTTGAGTCATTAAGGACAGAAATGTCCACGTCCAAAAAACTGCTATAAAAATTTTAACTGATTTTTTCTGCATTAATCTCTTAAACTACTTCAGAACTTTACAAAACTACCAAGAATTCAATCATTTTGAGGATTTTATCTGGAGATGCACCGACATGAAAATTCTTGGCCGAAAACCGAAACACTAATAGAAATTACTATGACAGTTATTAGTTCCATTACATTTATGGCTCTGACTGTTTACTAACTTCACTAAAATCAAGGCATTACAATAAATTAATATTAATGTTTCAAAGAAAAAATCAATTACAAAATTATGAAAATATTTATTTAGCACATTCCAACAATGCACAATATAAAATAAAATTCTAAATCAAATGTTTAACTTGACTCCACTCATGTTAAATAATAATGGAGCAGAAGCTTTTACAGCATCGATCCACTGAGCAGTTAGACTGAGCATATTAGTTTTTATCTTTGTTTTTATCTTTATTAAGAAATAATTGGTTCACTGCACCTTTAGAAGAACAGCGTTGTCCCTTTAAGAAAGACGGTATCTTAACTGAAGTTGCTCATGGCTGTAGATGTGCCGCTGAACGGGCATGTCGCAATAAAAAGTGAAAAAAAATAGGTGAAATTTTCGGTGGCCGAATATTCGGTGCATCCCTAATTTTAACTCTTTGAATTCCATCTTGATTACTGTTGATTTTCTTTTTTTTTTTTTTTTTTTTTTTTTAACAAAAACAAAAAATTTGTAATTTTCCATCAAACTAATGTTGGAGGCTGGGGCTTTTCTTTTCAGATCAGTTTTGGATATGACCATCTGAATACTGACCTGATTACGTTATTAGTTCTTGTGTAACATCAGATTTAATATTTACTGTCCTCTTGTGTCCCATTGACTCCCATTTAACCACATTTATTAACATTCATTCTGTAATATTAGGGTTTTATTTGTTTTTAGTGTTCAATACTAAAACCACATATGCATAAAATGTTTATTTCATTAGTTTTTGGTGTTGTGACTGGTCTAATTCAGTCCCTGACTAAAACTAATAATGTAATCAGGTCAATATTTTAATCATCTTGGTCATATCCAAAACTGATCTGAAAAAAATGTCCCAACCTCCAACATTAGTTTCATAGAAAATGACAAATTTTTTATTTATTTATTTATTTTTTTGTAAAAGTACCAGCAGTAATCAAGCTGGAATTTAAAGAATTAAAATCCTCTAAATGATTGAATTCTTTGTAGTTTTGTTTTTTGGAGCCAGTTTTAAGTGTTGAAATGATTTAAGAGATTTATGCAGAAAAAAACAAAAAAAAATATTAATCAGTTAAATTATAATATCAGTTTTTTGGACGTGGACATCTCTGTCCTTAATGACTCAAGAGGGTAGAGATTATTTTCTTTTACAATTTTTTTTTATTCTTTTAATTTCAACATGTAGAGACCTTATTATAAAACACTGCACCACGTGCACTGACATGATGAAGAGGAAACATTTTCCCAAACGGACAAACATGTCTCTAATGATGCCTGAAGGTGGTCATAATGTTATGGCTGAGTCAGTGAATTAAATCCCTTCCTGTGTGTTTCAGTGTGTTCGTGTGGCGGTGTCTGTGATCACTGGGACCTAAAACGCCTTAACAGCACCACAAGTGGATCCAGAGGGACTCGAACCCACGACCAACAGGAAGCAGACGCAGACCGTCAGCTGATGTTTACAGTTCTACTACGGCGTCCTGCAGGGGTCAGACGGCAGAGGACACGTCCACAGGACACGTCCACAGGACACGTCCACGTTAACGTTTAGTCTTGTTAGTTTTACGTGTCCCTGAACGCACCATCAGCTCCTCAATCAAACTAAATAGAAACCAGAATAGAAACATTCCTGTCGTTCTTCACTTGGTTTGAATCTGGAACCAGTTGGTCCAGGTTTCCTTTCAGCTCTGATCATCAGTGATTCATGACCTCAGAGGAACCTGGAGAATGAAACTTGATTTATTTTGTCTTTCTAACCAGACGGAGCTGATCCAGACTAAAGTGCCTTCTTCGTTTCTGTCTTTTGTTTCTGGTGCTACTCTGAATGTTCATCCATGAAGAAGAAGAAACGTTTCTCTTTGCTGCTGCTTTTATTTTGAAACATCCAAAGCATGGTGATGGTACTGATGTTGTTGACGCCGTGACGATGTTTTAACTGTGAAGACTTGGTTTGTTTGTTTGTTTGTGTCGAAAAGAAGAAAAAAATAAAGTTTACACTAAAAATCTGATTCATTGATTCACTGACGTCTCACGGTCAAAACAAACGTATCCAACAAAAAGACACGTGAACATTCATCAACATTATGTTAACTACATAAAATGACAGAAACCATCCTTGAAAAATTATCTGACGTGTATTTTAGTGTTTTAGTTTGGCCCAAGCCCCGCCCACTAACATGGAGGGGGCGGAGCTTATGACCTATACTGCAGCCAGACACCAGGGGGATCTCTACTTGATTTGTCTTCACTCTAGAGGAGCTGCTCCTTGATCAGGATTTACCAGATGAACCATGTAAACAGGAAGTGGGGAACCTTCAGAGAAGGTCTAAAGAAGTTCACATCAGCAATGAAAACATGTTATCCAATCAGAACCGTCCGTCTCTGTCAAGGCCCCGTGAGCTGGCTCGTTAATTGGTTAGGACTTCACGATGTTCTGGTTTGGAGAGTGACGGGGAAATTGACCAATCACGGTTTGATTTCAAGTGGGCGGGACTAAAACAAAAGATCGTAGGCCTTCCGGAAGTCCGAACATCGGAGTCTCGGCAGAGTGGTGAGACTCAACCGCTCACATTATTATTTTTACATTTAATGTAAACCTTTATTGAACATTTGAAAAGTACAGACAGTCAGATGATACCTAGACACAGATAACTGGACTCAACCGCTCAGAGTTAAATGGAGGCAGATGAGAGTGACGTTGTAGCTTGATAGCGTCACCTTTCACAGGAAAACTTCAAATAATAAAACACTGAAGACCAACTCCAGAACTGGAACTAAAAGAAAAGGTTAAGAAAGTGGAAAGGCATTTCAAGACCGGAAATGATCAGTGATATCATGGATGACGGGCTGTAATAAAACAAACAGGCTGTAGGCTGCTGCTGGAGTTATTTACTTTACACCTGAAGTCATCACCTGGGTCAGTCCACCTGGGTCAGTCCACCTGGGTCAGGGAGGAGTGGTCAGCCTCACAAAGTCAGCCCACCGACATCCAGATTCTGCGGCACACCTGCAAGCGACGGTCACCTGTATCGCCTCACCTGCCTGGTGCTGTGTCCCCGTGTCCACCTCCTCCGTGGAGCGGACCGAGCGGCTCTGGAGCGCATCAAGACGCAGACCAGGACCAGTACTGGACAGGACCTCCTGGGAGCTTTGGCGCTGATGTCCATAGAGACAGGACTTCTTGATGACGCTGCCATCGCCCACTTCACAAAGACACACCGACCAATGGACTTGGCTGTCACGTGAGGTAGGCCTGTGTTATAAGCCTCCTACTGGCCAGGTGGACATTCAGGAACTTGTCTTCATTGCGGAGGTTGTCTGTAAACGTCCCAGCGCAGATTGTGTGATGTCATAGCGGTGTCCATGGTGATGAAACGAGCCTCGTGTCCGTGTCAGCAGCGTCACGCGGTGACGTTCTGGGTGACCTCATTTATATTTTCAGATTTTGTCTTTAGAGTAGACTGTGTTTATTTAATGTCAACTATGTAGCCTAAAGTTAATGCTGAGAATGTTGTTGATGTGATGGTCTATTTGGTTACATTATTATTTTTAATGCAAACCTTTATTGAACATTTGAAAAGTACAGACAATCAGATCTTTTTTTTTTTTTTTTTTTTTAATTACATTGAAACAATAAATACAGAACACAAGAACACAAAAGGAAAATACACACACAAAAAGGGACACAATTCATTATCCTCAGTCTTTTAAACTAGGCCTTAGTGCATACCATTTTCTTTCATACTCCTTGGTCTTTTGCTGTCTATTTGCAATAATACCCTCTAACTTAAAATAATGTTTCAAAAGGGAGAGAAAATTAAACAATGTCAAAAATTCTTTTCCTTTCAATTCAAAAATAAATCTCTTACCCAGTAAAATAACTGTATTTAAAACACTTGGACATCCATTTCTTAATTCACCAAAGATAATTGTTTGAGGGCACATTGAAAATACAAGGGAGTTTAAAGCTAACCATTTTTCCAGGGTCATCCAAAACATAGCCACATGTGGACAAAACCAGAAAAGATGCAAAATATCTTCAATTTCAGTTTTACAGAAACGACAGTTTTGGTCCTCTTGTAACCCCCAGATGCAAAGCATTTTTCTTGTGAGCAAAATTTTATATAGAATTTTAATTTGGAAATATTGAGATTTAGTATCTGTAATAGAATTATAAATTAAATTATACACCTGTCGCCATGGCAAAGGGGTATCAAATATCCCCTCCCAATAAGATTGAAATCTATCTGGGTCCTTCTTCAAATTATATGCCCTCAAGAAAAACTTGTACATAAAGGGGTTTATCTTTTTCCCTTTAAGCCACAAATAATTTTTTATAAGAGGTTTACATACCAGCAATTTTCTTTTTGCGTTTTTAACTTTTCTCCTCCAATCAAAGGGAATTGCAGCTACCAACTGATAATATCTAAATTCCGAACACAATTTACCAAATAATTCACAGAAATTTTTATATGAATAAATATTACCATTCAAATCAATTACATCATTTACAAAGATAATGCCTTTTTCAACAAAATGCTCCCACAAAATAGGTAATCTGTTAATCAGTATATTAGAATTAAACCATATCATTTGTTGCAAGATGGCATCCACAGACTCAGGTGGAAAATACTGAAAGTGTAGCCATGCCTGTATCATACCTTTAAAAAAAGGTGATAGATTTATAAAAATATTTTGCAGACACTGAAAGTGGATATTTGAAATCTGTGCAAACATAAATAAATTATACTTAAATATTGGGTGTATATTACGCAAGAAGCATGAGGAACTCCAATTAGGATTACAACATATTTTTTGTACCCAAGACGCTTTTAAGGACAGATTCAGTGCCTTGAGATTAATTAATTTAACACCTCCTTCATCCAAAGAATTATATAAGTATTTTCTCTTAATTTTTTCTGGTTTATTATTCCATATAAAATTAAAGACTAATTTATTATACTTCTTATAAAAAACCTCATCAGGGGATGGAAGAGACATTAACAAATAAGTAAACTGAGAGGTACACAATGAATTAACAAGGGTGACTTTCCCAAATAAAGATAATGCTGTTGATTTCCATGGACATAACACTTTTTCAAGTTTATTCTCAAAGTTTATTTTTTAGCAATTCGTCAATCCTTTTTGGAATATGAATACCAAGTATATCTATTGGTCCATCTGACCACATCAGTGTTGAATTACATGAAAGTTTGAATGTAGTTCCATGTAATGAGCCTAATCGAAAAATAATACATTTATCATAATTTGGCTTCAAACCAGACAGTTCTGCAAAGTGATCCAAATCTTTAAGTAATGCATTCAAATACTTTTCTTTGGGTGATAAAAAGAAGATTATATCATCCGTGTATAACGAAAGCTTTGATTCTACCCCATAATTACTCAAACCTTTAATACTAATATTATTCCTGATTTTTATTGCTAATGTTTCTATTACCAACAAGAACAAATATGGGGAAAGTGGACAACCCTGTCTAACTCCTCTAAATAATAGAAAACTTTGTGATAGATGGCCGCTGTTTATAATTCTACTTGATGAATTATTATATAGTACTCTAACCCAATTTATCAAAGAAGTTCCAAAGTTGAAAAATTCCAAACATTTAAAAATGTACTCCCATTTCACTGTATCGAAAGCTTTTTCAAAATCGGCCACAAAAATTAAACCAGGTTTCTTTTCTTTCTCATAAAGTTCAAGAATTTCTAAAAGATGTCTTATACTATCCCCAATAAATCTACCCTCAATAAATCCATTCTGATCTTTATCAATAATTCCATGCATAACCTTTTTAATTCTAGAGGTGATACATTTAGACAATATTCTGTTATCACAACACAATAGGGTTAAGGGTCTCCAATTTTTTAATTTAACTGGATCTTTATATCGACCATTTGCCTCTTTACTTGTTTTAAGAGAAGAGAGATCAGTCCCTCCTGCTGAGTTCCAGACAATTTACCAACCTCAAAAGAATAATTGAAAGATGCTAGAATGGGATCTTTTATATAATCAAAAAATATTTTATAAAATTCAATCGGGATCCAATCTTGTCCAGGACAATCAGATCTTACATAGAAACAGATAAGTGGACTCAACCATAGACATATATGTCTATGAACTCAACCGCTCAGAGTTAAATGGCGGCAGACGAGAGTGACGTTGTGGCTAGCTTCCTGTTGGTCACTAAACAGGAAGTGGATCTAAACACAATGTTGACACAAAACTGAAGAAGAAGAAAATAAAATCTCATTTAAATGAAACTTTTTATTTATTTTTTGCAAAATAGAAGTAATGATACAAAATACAGTTAATAAAGTGAGTACGGTAAGGTACAGATTACAAACATTGCCAGAGGGTATATACCACATACAGAACTTTAGGAAAGAAATATGTTGAATAATATACATAAATCGAGGGTTTTGAGAGCTTTGGAGTTCTTAGAGAATAGTATACTCTTGATGTTTTGCTTGGATTCTCGTTCAAAAGCTGTAAAGGAAGGTTTGGAACTAGAACATTTCATTATGTGTATATGTGCTTTTGCTAGTATTAAAATTAGATTAATAATATAGAACTGGTTGGATTCAGACGTCTGGGAGGGTATGAGGAGAAGCCAAACAACACATCTTTAAGAGATAGAGAGGAGAAAGAGAAATCAGAGAGAATGTGTTGAGAGATGAATGAACAGAGATCTTACCAAAAGGTAGAAGAGTGGGGACAGGACCAGAGTAAAGGATCAAGGTTCTCAAGGTTCTCAAGGTTCTCAGGAGCCTGTTGACAGAACGAGCAGTCTGTAGTAATGTCCTTTTTGAATCTTTGCATAAAAGCCTTACATGGGTAAATGGATGGATTATTTTAAAAGACACTTCTTTAATTTTATTTGTAATCAAATATTTAGAAGATAAACACCGTACTTTCTTCCATTCTGTGTCAGGAAATAGGTTATTCCAGTGTGAAAGCGCTGTTGGGATAGATACACTGTCTTTTAGAAACAGAGTGCGTATGTTACGGTTGTTATTTCTGTTATTAGTAGAGAAACAGATTTGATCTCAGTAACAGTGGGATTCAAAGGTAATACAGAGGAGTCATGGAAAGAATTTTAAGAAGAGAGAGAGCACCAGAGGGGATAGCATCACAGACTAGAGCATACTGCCTGGGAGGAACAGGAATATTATACTTGTGTAGAAGTTCAGTGTAGGACTTTAACTCACCACTAGAGCTGAGCAGCTGAGTCACCACATAAAGACCATGACCAAACCAGTTTTCTAAAAACAATGTTTCGTGTTTATATAGCAAGTCTCTGTTATTCCAGATATAATATCTGTGTGGTGAGAAGTTGTGTTTATATCTCATGTTCCAGGAAAGAAGCATCTGTTAATGAAATTAGAAAGACTTCAGGGAATTTGTTCAATATTATAATTACACAATAAAAGAAATCTGAGGCCACCAAGTCTAGAGAATACGTGATTAGGAATGAGGTTCCATATAGAGTTAGGGTTCATAAGAAACTGCTTCATCCAATTTATCTTGAAAGTATTATTTAAGGTGGAGAAATCAAGGAAGTGAAGGCCACCGTGTGTGTAGGAGTCATCTGGAGCCACTGATTCAATCTTTTCTGTGTTTTTTCTATGATAGGACTAAAGTTCAGAGAGCATCAGGTGTCTTGTTTACTGTTGATAGAGAGCTAGACCAAGGTCAGTGACAGTCTCTTTAATATGGATGTTAGAGATGGATGGACTATTATAGGTTTTAAGGGGGAGCAGCTCACATTTATTAGTATTTAAGTACAGCCCAGAGGCCTGAGAGAATAACTTAATTGTATTTATGGCTATTGGAATCTGTGAGGCATCCTTTAAGAACAGGGTAGTGTCATCTGCAAACTGACTGATGATGATCTCCTTTCCAGCAACTGAGATACCCTGTAAGGGGCTAGTTTAATAAGACCAGAGAGTAGCTGAGCTCAGATCAGAAACAAGTAGGGGGAGATAGGACAACGCTGTCTGACACCACGATTAACCTCAAACCTAGGAGAGGTCCCAGAATATCATGTAATAGAGCAGTTTGCATTTTTATACATAGTTTTAATATGCACAAAAAAAAGACCAAAACCAAATTTATCTAAGGCCTGAAAAATGAAAGTGTGCTCGACTGTGTCAAAGGCCTTACAGAAGTCTAGGAATAAAATGTAGACCTGTCGTTGTAAAGGTCATGTAATCTATAAGGTCCAGTACCAGTCTGATATTGTTAGAGATGTGTCTATGTCTCAAGAAACCAGACTGGGTTTCATCAGTTATATGATCCACGGTTAATTTTATTCTTTTTGCAAAAATCTGAGCTAAAATTTTATAGTCGTTATTGAGCAGACAAATTGGTCTCCAATTATCAATAAGTAGGGAATCTTTCTTAGGATTAGGATTAGGATTAATAATCCTTGGGAAAGAGTAGGTGGGAGGATTTGATTTTTAATGCTTTGTGTGTCCAGACCGTGGAGGAGAGGGGCTGGTTGTTCCACAGAAGCTAGCCCATCAACACCTGGACATTTGTTGAGTTGAAGACGTTTAATAGCCAGTAGGGTTTCATCAGTTGTTAACGGAGCGTCACAGAGATCTTTCATGTCGTCTGAAACTGATTTTGTATTAGAGAGAAGGTTTAATTATAATCTGACGTATAGAGGTTTCTGTAAATGAAGAGCAGTAGTTTGCTATCTTGCGTGAGTCGTCAGTGATGTCTCCGTTAATGTTGAGTTTCCTGATAGAATTCAGTTTGTTCTGGATCTTTCTAGTTGGAAGAAGTATGCAGTATTCTGCTCTCCTTCCTGCAGCCATTTGCTCCTTGATCTTACAAAGGCTCCTTCAGCTTTCTCTCTGTATATTTCATTTAATTCATCTTGTGTAAATTTAAATCTTCAGGCTTAATTTGGGTAAGGGCAGTTGTGTTAGTAATAATTCTTGTTTCATCTTTTTTTCTTTCTCTGGCTAAAGTGGATCCATATTCTCTTAGGAATTTTGAAACCTCAAATTTAAAGAGTTCCCAGTTTATCTATGAAGGCCCTGTTTGAGACATACTGTATTATTTCCTGGATCTTCTCAGTTACTGACGCATGCTTTAGGAGAGTTATTGAGTTTCCAATAAGAGCCTCTAAATGTCTGGGTGTAGTTAGCTTTAAAGGATACTTTATGGTCTGTTAAAGGCCTTGTTATAATACGCAGTCTTAAGTTCTATCTTCGTTGGTATCTTTCAGCTTCGTTGATCTGCAGCTCTAACTCTGAGAGCCGTTGAACGTTGTTTGTGCATTCTTCACTGATACCATGTCAGTTTTCAAGTCACCAATTTCAGTAAACACAAAGTCAATTAACTTTTTTAAGGCATGGATACTGACGGTGTTATGATTGATCAGCACGCTCATTTATTACAGCTGTAATGTTGTAAGTCTGTGAGCATTAATTCACCTTTGGGTCTCTTCCCCTCAGGTCTGGTGGGACTGTCAGGGTCGTTATCCAGGACGGGTAACAGCTCTGGACTCTTGTCGCGGGTGCTGGAGCCGGTGTAGTTATGCTCAGAGATGGTCTGAGCAGCAGATGAAGTTTGGTTACCGTTTGTAGTCTTCATGTCTTTGGGAGAGATTGTCGTCGTCGTCGTCGACTTCGGGCGCTTTACACCTTGCTCAGAAGATGGATCACACAGCACGAAGAGCACGAAGAGCACGAAGAGCACGCTGGAGAAGGCGGTAAGAGTTGTTTTATTTAATTAACTGTAGGCTAAGCAAGCAGGACACAACTATTTGGAACGGTTGGTATGCACTAAATGAAGCGTCCTTTGATTAAGTGACACAGGTAGTTTCCTCACTTTTACCTTTGACGTCTGAAATATGAAAGAACAGACAGGACAGTGAGGTTTATCTTCAAACGATAGATTTAATGAAACAAATTTTATTTTAGAACAAACAAAAAATAATTAAAATATCTATTTTTTATTTATTTTTTTATTTTTCCTCAAACAGGATCCTGAACATTAAATTGAACAGTGTTTTTTGTTAAATTGTGATTTCCTTCAACAAAATTACGTTTGTATTATTCATCTGTGACTCCCTGGCCACTTCATTAGGTACACTAATGCTCAGCTTTAGTTTCTTATAACACAACTGTTGATTCGACTCCGTCCCGTTTTATTTATCAGGATTTAAATTAATCATTGAAGATTTAATGTTAAATTAAACCAAAGACTTTCTGAACTTCTACCAGAAAAACCTTAAAAACTCATTTATTTATTTATTTATTGTCGTCAGCTACGGGAGAAGACACCAACCTTTAACCTTTAATCTGCTTTAAGAGGAAATGATCTTTTATTTATTACAAATATTTAACTTTTCAACCTTTGGGAAAAAAATATTTAATCACATATAATTTGTAGTTTGTGAATAAGAAGCTGACGTCAGATTCATGTCGAAGATATAAAGAAATTCACATAAGATGGACATGAACTGATAGAAGCTAAAGCTAACATGAGCCACTATAAGCTAAGAGGAGCTAACAGAAGCTAACAGAAGCTAATATAAGCAGCTAACAGGTGCTACTAAGAGCTAGCGGACAGACGAGGAGGCGGGGCTTGGTCTTCGTCTAGAAGCTTTATTGATAATTGTTTACATCTCACAATGCATTCCACAAACACGGCTCCCAGCTGGAAGCTTTTTATCGTCACAATTGAAGGATGAAGTTTATCATTCACAATTATACTTGCATAACAAACAGATGCTCCAAGGTTTCCCACAAAGTCACGTCAACCTGTAACTTTATTAAGATATATCGGCTCCACAGACATCATGGTTATTTCATTTCTCTGTTTTTTGTCTTTTTAAATGTTTTATTTTTATTTTCCGGTGGATGAATGTAAACGTGATCGTCCAGAGTTTCACTACAGCGATGACGACGATGGAAAGAACGACTTCATGTGATGAAGGTGTTTTAATTGTCTGCCGAAGGTTTTTCTAGAAGTTTCTAAGCTAAGTTACTCAGAAGCGATGAAGTTTTAAACGGTAGAACAACCCCCCCCGCCCCACAGCCCTCCCCCCCGCCCCACAGCCCTCCCCCCGCCCCGCTGCCTCAGGAGTCAAAGACGTCGTTCGTTAATTCGTCGTTCGTCACATCGAGGCAAAAACCAGCAAACGAGCTCGAAGCTTCAGGGACACGACAGGAAAACCACCAAACTCAGAAAAGATTCATACAAAACAAAAAGAACTTCTGCTCGCGCTCGACGATAAAAATCAAAACAACTAAAAGCCCTCGCCCCCGGCTGGAGGAGCCCCGGACCTCCCAGGACGCCCCGGGTGGAGGGAGGGTTCAGCTCCACGTTAAAATAAATCTGAGGCCGACGTCGTCGTCGTCGTCCGCTCAGAGAACACAAAGAAACGTAAAAAGGAATCTGAACTGAAAAAAAGGTTTTTATTATCTTGACAAATACAGTTAGAAGGGCTGCGTCCACGCCACACCCCTCCTCTTCCTCCTCCAGCCTTCCTTCAACACCCCCCCTCCCTCCCTCACCCGCTCCCCACCCTCTAACCATCCAGCTCAGGACGTCCTGAATCCAAACTCCAACTTTCTGTTGCTTCACTCAGTTTTACGCTTCATGCCGGGAACCTTGGCCTGGACCCTGAAACACAGGAAGTCAAACGTTTTATTTCTCCTGGACATCATCACGTTTCATTATACAATCATGATGTTCACACATGGAACTCCCCAGGGAAACCAGTCACCAAGGCATGCTACATAGCAATGCTAAGCTAACTGTTACTACTAGATGACTGTGTTGTTTATTATCTGTAGTACCACCATTAGACCACTAGATGGAGACAAATAATTAAAGCACAGGGCTCAGATTCTATCAGTCCAGTCACCATGTGGTTGATAGTTGATGTAGAATCATGTGATAGACTCTGAAGGACAGAAGATAATAAAACTAGATCAGTTATATCAGTATTAGCTCCAGCTACGTGATGCGTACGGGGCTAAAGGATGTTTAACTTCGTAGGTGTGATCCTGAATCAGTCAAACCCAGAATAAATGATCAGAAGTGATTCTACTGGACGCCTTTAACGTCTGGTGAAAGCGTCAACTTACTTTCCAACGACGTCTTTGATCTGGTTGTTGACCAGACCCACGTAGTGATCGATCTGAGTCTGGAAACATGAACAGAGAGTCAACGTTACACAGAAGTATAAGAGCTTTATTTCTCTGAGCTTGTTTTTATATTTCAAAAGGCTTTTATTAATCAGACGACGTTTATCTCTGAGCTTTTATCGATTGAAAAGTTTTTCTGCTGAGAGGAGATCACTGTTTTTATCTGGTTTCTGTTTGGCTTCATGCTTTAAAGAAAAACTAAACGAACATCAGACGACGTCCCGTTTGTTTTTATACTGATGAAGGTCACCAGCTCTTTTAAACAGAGGAAGCAGAGGTGCATTGTGGGTAAAGAGGGGCTCCTACCTGGTGTTTCTCGTAGACGATCGGGCAGCAGAACGCTCCGATCAGACCTGAAGAAGAAGAAGAAGAAGAAGAGTTGATCATCATGTGATTCTTTTATTTAATGCTGCAGTGCATGATGGGAAATATAACGAGGCTGGAGCTCACCCAGGATAATAAGAGTGAGGCCGTTGAAAAAGGCACCGACGTAGGTCAGGATCCACATCAACACGGCGAACTGAAAGGACAGGAGGCGGCCACTTCATTAGGTACACCACAGACTAAACCTGCATCCATGACTCTTCAGATTTAAACATCTATTTATCTATTCAGAGGCTTAAAATCATTTATTAGTTAATAAATTATCAAAAAAAACAACAAAACAGAGAGAAAACTAAGAAAATTATTAATTGTTTTTGTAAATTTTAAATGATTAAAATCACTAAATACAAAATAAAGAGTTAATATTTTATTTCTGGAACTAAACCAGAGGACGAATGTTTAATCAGAGTGAAAATAACATGCTGTAATAAAACCTGATTAACTATGAAACATTAAAATCAGCCCTGAGCCAAAATGGCCGCCACTCGACACACACAGTCCAGTCTCTGGCAGCTGGAACACGACACCAGAGCTTCAGATCTTAACATGTGAGAGTCTTTCCATCATGTCTCCAAGGCAACAAGCAGCTGTTGATGGTTCTGGTCCAGCTGTGACCACATGGTGGCGCTGCTGATTCACAGCCACACAGACTGAGACCAGGTGTTGACGTGTCTCACCTTGATGGAGTCCACCAGGTCCTCCACCAGGAACAGACGTCTCAGTTCACAGATGGTCTTGTTGAGTCTGGCCAGAACGATGTCACTGTACTTGTGGACCATGTCCTCGGACAGCGCCACCTCCTGGTCCAGGTACTGCCTGAGGGGGACAGAGGGACAGAGACGGTCTTAGAGGAGACAAACTCTAGAGGACAGGGTGGACACTGTGGAACCAGAACTAGAGATGTCTTCCTCTATCTTTTTTTTTTATGATTAACATTTTTTTTGTTTTCATTATTTCAACAGAAACACTTTAACAACAACAACATTTTAATTTATCATCTGTGAATGTGGTCGATCTGCAGCGAGGGAGGAAATGAACTCTGGAAGATGTTTCTCCTCGACGCTGTCTCTAGGAAACTGTTCAGGGACGATCTAAACCTAAAACTCTGGATGCACCGGTCCCACACAGAGGGTTCATCCTGGTGGGGACTCACTTGAAGGGGTGCCCCTCATCAGACTTCTGGATGGCCTGCAGGATGCCCTTGTATATCCTGAAGCAGATGGTGACCGACAGCAGCGCCAGGCCGATGTAGGAGCAGACGCTCACGATGCTGCACACCGTCAGGGAGAGGAGCAGCAGCAGGGCGGCGCCAAACACCACGCCAGTGGTCTTCACATCCCGCCAGTAGACCAGATCCACCACTGTAGAGCAACACACAGCGTCAGTCACAGCAGATGGTCTGAATGTCAGGGAGCAGCTTCAGTCATCTGTCAGGAGGAATCTAGAGGTTTGTCTTTAGCAGCAGAACCAGGAGGATCACAACAAGGCTAAGATTAGATTAGATTAGATAGATATATATATATATATATATATATAGATTATACGTCAGACAAACCTCAACTAAAACCTAACTGACTCACATATGCTTTGGTGTTAAACTTTATTCTGAGTTAACAGAGACGTGGTCAGAACAGAACCACTTTATTCTTCAAGCTGTATTTTTAATTCAGCATTTCTTCTTCCTCTTGTTGTTGTGTTTCTATGTTTTATATGTTAGAAGCTTTGATTCTAATTCAGTTTTTTAAATGTGATTTAGACAGAAACTGACATTTACAAACTCTTAACATTAAATAATCTAAAAGTCAAACTCAACTCTTTAAAGTTTAGTTTATATGACACTAAACTCTGAACACTGAACCAAGTTCATATCATTATTATTAGTTTACATACTTTAAACATCAGTGACCATCGATCAAACGTTAACGGACGGAGAACAACGTGTTTAACTGAACGTATCCAGAACCGACCCAGAACCTGATGGACCTGAAACGTCCTCCTTCGTCCTCCTGAAGGACGACTTGACATAAACGACGTCAAACAACAGACGCTGAGCAGGTTTTACCTCCTCAACCTCTCCTCCTCTACTCCTACTCCTCCTCTACTCCTACTCCTCCTCTACTCCTCCTCCTCTACTCCTCCTCCTCCTCTACTCCTCCTCTACTCCTCCTCCTCCTCCTCCTCCTCCTCCTCCTCCTCCTCCTCCTCCTCTACTCCTCCTCCTCCTCCTCTCCTCCTCCTCTACTCCTCCTCCTGCTCTAACCCAGACTGGGATCAGGTCTGAAACAAACATGGATCCTGATTTCAGCTGTAGTCCACATCATCTTCCTTGTTAAAGCCTGGCGCCTACATTACCCACAATGACTTGGTGCGTATGGACGCTATAAGGAGCTAACTTGTACGACTCAGCTTCTTCCTCTGGAGGATTCTCATTTATTGAGGATTTAATCAACAGAACGTGAACTTTTATAAATGAGTCAGAACCAGGAGACGATCATGAGACGAGAGAGAACCACTGGTTAGATTTAACGGATCAATTGGTTTTGGTTCAGAGTTTAATAAAATGAATGAGTGTTCAGTTGACGAGTCCTCGGGGAGAATCGTCTGAAACCAGAGTTAACGTTTCAGCTCCGTGGTCGCTGCATGTGATCGTCAGAGGTCAGAGGTCAGAGGTCAGAGCCCTGCCGCCTCTGACTCAACAGCTTTATTCCTGAGTCCAGGTTCAGGTTCTTGTAAATAAACACCAGCTCCATCTCTGCGCTCCTCGGCTTCATCACAGTTTAATCATCAACAAAATGGCTGCCAAAGAAAAGGTGTGAATAAGGAATCGACTCATAGAGAAAAGAGAACGACGAGATTAGAGACGAAGCCACATGAGAGAGAGACGAAGGCACATTCTCACCAACTTAAGCTCAAACTAAAGTTATAGCTTCATTATCCAGACACTGGTCAACAACGTATTCAGAGGCAGCCGACAGCGTTTCACTATTTGTGCTAAAAGACGAGTGAAACGTTCTTTTCATCTCCTGCATCTCCCACAATGCTTAGCGTGTGGCGCATGCTGCAGGGGGAGGAGTCTCTGGTGAAGTAGAAATGACCTGACCAGAACTTTGTTCTTGCTCACCTCGAGAACAAGAACTAACTTCTTGTTTCTGGTGGAGTATGTCACCAGCTCTATAGGAGGTGGAGACGGGGGGGGGGGCGTCCTCCTGAGAGACAGCTGAGCTCACGACCTGCGTCCATGCTTATATTACAGCAGGGGATTCCTGGCAGGTCAGTGGACAATATTAGCCGTGAAGACGTTTCCTCTGCAGAGCGACAGTTAACGTTCCTGATAACTCAGATCATCACCAGCTGTAAAAGTATAAACCAACACACACACGTTCACAGCAGCAGCTTTAAAATGCAAAGCCAGGCTTCACAGCTGATACTGAGACACAATGGACGACACTGTGGAATAAAATATACTGAAAACACTTTGATAAGAAGTCAGTGAGCTTTAAAGACTGAGAGCTTTCATCAGAGTCAGAGAGCCGATGACCGTCAGGCTGTCGAGTTAATATTTATTTAATCAAATGAACACGTCAGTGTCAAGAGAACAGAAGTCTCTGGATTATTATTTAATGTTTAAAATGTTTCAGCTCCAGTGAAGTTAAGATCTGTTGTTTTAAATGTTTAATTCTTCATCAGATCAGATTCAAACTATGAACCATCAACCATCATTCTGAGTTAATGTATAACTAATAAAAAGACGTGGAGGGTTATTTTAATGTTAAATCAATAAATTATTAATGAAATCTGTCTGAACTCTTAATTTAATGTCAGATAAAAACTAAATAAATAGAAGCTGATTAAACCTGATAAAGACCAGATCTATTTCAGTCTCAGTGGACATTGACCCGTTAAAGACACTCTAATTAATTAATTAATTATTAATGAGTCTATTTTATAACATATATTTATAAGAGGCAGAAACAATGGAGCTGGTTGTTTTTCGGGAAGCTTCTGATGGAGAGAACGTGTGGGCGTTGACAGCTAGCTTAGCCTGATGCTAGCTTAGCCTGATGCTAGCTTAGCCTGATGCTACGTTAGCCGGGAGCTAGCCGTGCTCCGTTATCTACCGTTTAGCATGCTAGCCCGGTGTTAGCTCTGACAGCTAGCCGGTACTTTTTGACAGAACGCCGTTAGTCTGGTGTAAAGACGAGGACCGAGCAGCTATCATGACACGGAGGAGGAGGAGGAGGAGGAGGAGGAAGAGGAGGAGCGGGTCCAAATGTGGCCGCCTGGCTACATATGGTAGCAGGGAGCTAGCAGCGCCCGGAGGCTGCGGGCTAAAAATAGAGCCCGCATCACGGCGAGCTAAAGCCCGGCCGCTGATCCCGTTTCACCGCCCCGCTGCGTTTTAATCCGGTCTCTCCTTTTAACGGGCACCGTCCCAAACTGCTCTACTATCCTCCCGGTGGGGTACCGTCTGACAGCCCTCCACCCCCCCACCGGGAGTCGTGTTCTCACCGCGGGGACGAGACGTCAAACCGTCCGGCATGACCTCCGCAGGCAGGCGGCCGTCCCGCCTCCGACCCTCTCCCGGCCCGATCCCGGCCCCGCTCCCGGTGCTCATGCACAGAACCACACCGGACACGAACGACACAGAACCGAAGGTAAATGACAGGCTGATGAAATAAAAGCGCGGCGGCCGGTAAACAACAGATTAGGAGCAGACTAACCCCGTTTGGCGTCCATCTTGAACCTCCGCTAAGCATGCAGCAGCTCGGCCAGAGGAGAGAGAGAGAGTGGGAGAGAGACACCGACGGGCAGTAGGGAGAGAGAGCCGCGCATGCGCAGCTCGGTCCTCAGCCGTTTGAACTGAAAGCTGCACATTCTGATTAAACTATGATTCTACTGTTTTTATCCACATGGTAAATAAAACAGAGAGAAAGGCTCCGAGCTACAGAATTATTAAACATAAAACCACATTAACTTTAACACACTGGACTTTAAATCATAGTTTAATTTAATAAATACTGTTTCCCTCAACAAAATCACCAACAGACTGAGTTTATGATGATAAATGAAGTTACTCCTCTCACTCCAGAGGCAGCAGACATCATCTAACAGCTGGTTGACACAACAGACTCACCTGAACAGGTAGAAGCTGCTCAATAATCATCACTATTACTGCAGCTACACTGAGATATGACAACGATGTTAAACAGATGACGTAGAAAAAGGAAGTGTGACTTAGTTTCCTGAGAAAAAGTCATAATTCAGAAGAAAATGATCTGATAAAGAAAACCAACGACTTAAAAAGACAAATATATTAATTATTATTTAATGAATGAGTAAAGAATCTATGGAAGGATTAAACTGATTCTGACCACATAATGTTCAAAGTTCAACCGAGCCAGACGGACATGAAGGAGTGTGAAAGGGCATCTGTGATGAAGAAATGAGTTTCTGAGGAGGAGGAGGAGGAGGAGGAGGAGGTGGAGGGGGGGTGTTATACAACCTGGCTGTAAAAGCACAGGTGGGTCCAGAGATACCAGCAGAAGAAAAGATCAAAGTTAAGATCCACATCAGTAATCTGCCAGACTCCAAAACCCATAAACTACAAGCTGCCCCAGTGCATGATGGGAAAGATGCTGTCCACAATACAGCTCCTTAAATGTGAATATAAACTATTTATCTATTATTATATTTATTATAGAGACTAGATTCATAATTAAGATGATGCTGCTGCAACATTGAGTGTTAGCATGTTAGCATCAGATCATGACCACAGGCTAACACCGTCAGTGAAGAAAGAGAAGGAACAAAAGAAAGAAGCAGAGGATATAAGAAAGAATGAAAGCACAAAACAACAGAAAGGAAAGGAAGAAGGAAGGAAAGAGAAACAAAGACAGAATGAAAGCTGGAACAAACAAACCAATGAAAGGAAGAAAAGAGGAAGAACTAAAGACAGAAGGAAGTAGAGACAGAGTTCAGCTCCATGACTCCAGTAGAAACTAGAGACGAACGACTCAAACATGAACGCTGATCAACTGATGAACCAATGAGATCCAGAGCTGAGTCTGTACAGGAAGCTCCCAAACATCATTAACCAATCATTAACCCTCCAGATAACCTCCTCCTCCTCCTCCTCCTCCCGTCTACCTTTGGTCACAGTGACCGACCAGCTGATCGTCCAAAGTTCCTCCATGTCAGAGACACATGAACAGAAACCTGACGTCTCTAACGGTTCAGAGGAGACGAATAAAGCAAATAAAGCAAATAAATCAGATTTACTGATCAGATGTACCCTGCTCTCTCAAGGGCTTCACAGCCGACTCCTGTTTGTCCACGCTGATGTTGTCCATGCCGTCCGATCAGCTCATTCCACCAGGAGACACCCAGCAGAGACAGAGACAGAGTCAGGAGAGAGTGATACTGCAGGAGGAAGAGGAGGAGGAAGAGGAGGAGCAGGAGGAAGAGGAGGAGGAAGAGGAGTAGAGCTTCCTCTGTTCACTGCAGAGAGCAAATGAAGTCCGTCCTGCTGTCAGCTGACCGTCTGCTGCCAACGCTCTGACGCAGAACCAGCTCCTCCTCCTCCTCCTCCTCACCCCCCCCTCCCTCACCCCTTCTTCATCTCACCCTGCTTTGTCATCCCTCCTCCTCCTCTCATCTTAAATCTGCTGAGGAGGCAGACGAATGATTCTGTTTCCAGAGAAATCTTCAGACTAAAACGTCCTCAAACTAAAACCTGAGCTCAGGTTTTCATCATCATCAATAAAAGTAGAAGATCAGAGTTTTATCTGGCCGACGCCCAACGCGCCCATTAACACCGACCAAACATCAGCCTTGTTCAATAACTCGACTCATTCTATATCTTTGAAAAATGGTGGTTTTAAACTCAAACAATATTCAGAAACCTCCTAAAAGTCATAGAACCAGACGCTTAGAGCTACAACATTAAATAATCTCTGGTTTAAATCTGATCTAACTGTTGTTTCTGAGCAGGGATGTGACATCCACATAAAATGATTCAGGTTGTTGCTTCTGCAGCAGCAGGAGATGCTTCCAGGCTTTATCCACTAGATGGCACCTGTCTCTTTAGAATAAACCCTTCTTCTGTTTAAAGGATTTGAGGCGTTGGACAAAGACTGAGAACCCTGAAACAACCTAAAGACGGCTGAGTCAGCCTGGGCGGCTCTGGTGTGACCTTTCACCTTCAGCTGAGTCACAATAACGGCTGCTGTAACTGATAAACAGCGACGTGAAACAACCACGGTCAATATTTGCAGATGACAATTAGCCTGTGGAGCTTTTCTAGGGCGTTTCTCTGCTAAATTAAAGCTTTTTAACAGTTCACGTCCTTTAATCAGACAGGACTAAAGTTATTTATTAAACCTTTTGGAAGTCACATAGTTTCTAAGATATGGATTTATTTATTTAACAGCTGCTTTTAGACTAATGTGTAGTTAATCTAGTTTATGAGGCAAAAATGTAGACGGCAGCATCAAAACACCAAACACCTACCTAGTTATTATTATTATTATTATTATTATTAGTCTCTCAGCAAGTCACACTTATTCCTTTATATTCAACGGTTTTAAATCTTTTTTTTCCCAGTTAAATAAATATGAGTTATACTTTTAATTTAGTCAGTAAATTCCAGTATTCAGGTATCATGTAAGTATTTGTAATAAGTTATTCATAGATAAAGTTCCAGTAATCATTTTAAAAGGTCCACTGTTTAGGACTCATGACCCCTAGTGGTGAGGTGACAGACTGCAGTTGTAAGGCTGCTGTATAAACATGGAGGACTACCTGCTCCCTCCGTAGATATTAAATCAATCTAACCGCAGGAAAACATGATCATTCTAGTTTTTAAGTTAAAATAAAATAAAGATTCTCAGCTTTAACTGGATGGAACATTTTAAAGTGTACTTCTTTACTTTATATTGGAGCTGATATTACTTTAATTCTTAGACAACAAAATGAAATGAAATGAAACAGAAGGTAAATAAAGTAATGAGTGAAAGTCATCCAGACAGTGAGCCGTGTTCCCTGTGTGAATATTTCTGCTCCGACGCTGGAGCTGCACCTCCAGTTGCATAATGAGGAACATTTGCTGAGTGGTTTCTGGGTCGGAGAACCCTTTGTGGGGCTGCCAGTGTCGCAATGCAGACAGGAGGAGGAGGAGGAGGAGGAGGAGGAGGAGGCTTTAATTAACAGGAGGTCCCTCCAACATAAAGGCCTACTGCTCTAATTCTACAGTCTCTGTCTGTCCCGGACACACTGGGGATGACAGTTCATTTATTATCTGAGTCATCCATTAACCTCAAGGCCTCATCCTCAGACTCTGATTATATCTCAGCAACTACAAGGTCTGTTGGTGTCAGACTCTGGTGTCAGACTCTGGTGTGAGAAGTGGATGAATCAGCTGAATGTAGAAAACAATAACATCTGACTGCTACCTGCACCAAGTCTGATGTTCATGAAGTGGAGCAGGGAGGTTTTAGAGAAGGTTGGAGGGTGAGGGGGTCAACCAAGTAAAAACACATTTATGTTTAATAGAAACCAGGTTCTGGGTTCTGTCTTTGTTACTGGAATCTGTCAGACTCCCATATATTTACCAATTCAAGGAAAACTATCCAGGAACTGAAGTTAATGTGTTGTTTTGGGAGACTGACACCTCTATTCAAACATAAGAGCTGAATCCACCAATTACAAAAAGGCAAATGTGCTGTGTTCATAATATGGGTTCTAGTGATTATACATTAGAAAACTACTGCAGGAACAAACACATCCTGGTAGTCATCAGGAATCATTTCAGTGGGACACACTGTGTGTTATTCACTTGAAAACAATAAAGTAAAAGTTCATTGTTTACTATTCTTTGGCAGGTAAAGTTTATATTCTATTTGATGTCTGATTCTAGCAGAATCATTACTTATTTTAAAAAGCAGCAACTAAAATATAAATTCTTCTTTAGGGCTGTAGATCAGTTTATTATTTTATACAGTTTTCTGTATCAGATCAATCGTAATAGAGTTAAAACTACTTTAAATCTAATTTTGTCTAATTTACAGCAACTTCAATCTTCTTTTCTTTATAGTAAATAACAGAAAACTGTTTTTTGTAAGCTTGAGATTTTTTCACTGCTTATCCTATCTAGTTTATGTCTGTGTCTTCATATTCCAGAAACAACTAGTAAAAAGTAGACTTGCAATAACTAAAGAGGAAATAACTGAGCTAGAGAAGAATGGCCTCTAAACTGATTGGACACCGAGGTTACGACTAATGTTTACGCCTGGGGTTTATGTAATCTGATGCAACCATATATGATGTGTGTAGTAGAGATAACCTATTGAATCAGTACGTTCAGTAACAAGGCGGGGCTGCTACGACTGACGGTAATTAAGTGGTGCTGGGTTTCAGATTTGCATCTCAAGTTATTTCCGGTGCAGACAGAAGCTAAAACCAGAGCGTAAGGTAATCTGAACCCAACGCTCAGTGGCTCGCAGGACGTTTAAACGGAGAATCACATGTTACCGCATTTTAAAATAAAATGAGCAGGGGTGAAGTTATTCTACTGAGACGGAAATGCACAAAATGCAGCAAAAACAACAAACACAACTAGTTAAACTAGACTTGACAAAATGCAAGAGTTAATGTTCAACGAAATGCAAAGAAAAAAAAAGGGACGATGCAGGAAAGGGGGCAGGTGACTGAGGAGAGTGATGGGATATAAATGAACACTGGTTGACTGGTTGGCTGAAAGAAAACGACTTGAGGAGAACAAAAGATGGAAATGACTCAAGATGGAAGTGAAAACTGAGAGGATGAAGTGGGGGATGGTTTCCATGCCAGAACTGGTTTATTTTACCTGCTCTTATGTTCAGGTTTGGCATCTTAAAGAGTTTTCCGCCCTCCACGCTCTTCTTAGCGACCGGCTCCTCTGGTTTGCAGACCGGGGAATGGGTGACAGGAGCTTGGGGTGCAGGCGGCTGCTGGATGTCCAGTTTCTCCAGCTCAGCCTTGCTCTTCTGGGGGGAGGCCTGGGTGAGGAGGAGGTAGGAGCTCTGGCTTGGAGGCTCTTCTTCAACCTCTGGGGATATTTTTGTTGGCGCCACATCCTTTAGCCCGAAGCTCAGGTCGTCATCCATGGGTATCTCTGGGGGCTTGGAGGAGGCGAACTTGGAAGTATCCAGGGCTTCAAGGAACTCGTCAATAACACCCTTCGGTGGTCTTTCAATGAACTCAAACTCCTCAGAGGACACTTCATGCTCAGAGACCTCTTCGGCTACTTCTGGCTCCTCCTCCACTTCCATCTTCAGGTCCTTCTTCTCCATTTCCACCTGGAAGCTGGCGGGATTCTTGGCCATGGCTTCCAGGACCGGAGACAGCGAATCTGCAGTCGCCGACTCTGAATCCGAATCCTCAGCGAACGTCTTTTTGTTCTGGAAGTCGAGTGGCTCAAACTTTTCGGCCATTTTGGGAGATTCGTGGCTTGAGAACCAATCTTTCTGCTCGATCTTCACAGGTTCCTCTTCTTTGACCTTCGTTGGGGTCGTTTCCTCGGCTTCCTTAACAAGATCGAAGGCACCGAAGTCATCTTCCACTTTTACCTTGTCTGCAGCTCTCACCTCCATCTCCTCAGCCATCTCCTTCAGCAGGGACACTTTAGCATCAGTAGCAAATGGGTTGTTAGCAGACAGATTGATGGGAGGGTTGGGAGACTCCATCATCCGCCGTTCAAGGATGGGGCTCTGCTCCTCCGGACTTCCCTCGGAGGACCCAGAGTCAATCTTGTCTGGGTTCAGAGGGGAAGACTTCAGGATGTCTGGAAGCGACGGCGGCAGTGCAGAATCCTCCTCTTCATCTTCTTCTTCTTCATCATCATCATCTTTAAGACCAGATGAAAACTGGGTCATTGACTGCATTTGAGAGTCGGCCGCCATCTTGCCGGTCTCAAATGTTTTCGCCTCATCCAAGAAAGATGGCGGGCTATCCTGGGATTCCCCGGTCTGTCCGTACTGGACCAGATCCGGAGTTGGGCTCTCTGACATTTTGGACGCCCTGCTATCGGACTTTGCTTCTCCAAAATGGGAATAGCCGCTGTCTGCCAGAGGAGAGTAGCCCTCAAACGGGTTATTGTTCTTCTTCACCTCGTACATCAAGTCATCGTCTTCATCAGACTGGTTGCCATGAAGGTTTGCCTCAAACCTGGAGGAGCTAATGGAGGCTGTGTCCTTTTGGAAGGAATCCATGGAGGCCTTGGAGTTGTCTTGAGATGTTAGGAATGGTGAATCCCAGTGCTCTGTTGGGTTAGAGGAGGCAAGGTCAGACTCAAGGACCATCACCTGGGGATTCACAGGAGAGGGGCCGGTGGAGGACCTGTCTGAGCTAACGAGCTTCTCGTCGGGTGAAAAGGAAACGCCGCTGTCTTCACACGGATTATGGGGCCCTGGGTCTTTCCCTAAACTCAGGTAAGGGCCAGCTAACGGATCTAGGAGGTCTTCCTCATTCTTACTACGACCCGATCCGGAGTCACCCTCTCTGGGCATATCCTTGGAAAGAGTAGTCGGGGGTTCAGCGGAGAAGGAGCCCAAGGGTGCAGAAGATCCCGAGGTAGGGGGCTGGTTGGGACTCTCAGTCAGAGAGAGCTCCTCCAGAGAGTCGGGGGAGTGGAGAGGGGAGAGAGGGGAGATGGGAGCAGGGGAATCACCCCTCTGCCCAAGTGCTTGAATATAGAAAGGGAGGAGGGAGAACGCAATACAGCACATATCAAAGACATACTCCATTCCTTACAGTGCTCACCATACCTGGGTAAGTTACCGACAACATGTTGAGAAAGCTTCAGAGACCAGGACCAGACAAATGCTGCTTGGAGTTGGCTGTGGCTGGTTTTAGGAAGTGCTCAGGTCTGTTTATTCCAAAGCCTATGAGAGGTTGTCTAATGTTGCGTCCACACTACTGGCAACAAAACCAATGTCAACCAGGAAGCGGGTCGGACCCTTGGGCCATGTCTTCTAGGACTGTCTGAACTGATGTTTGATTGGTTGATGAGTCACTGAAGTGAAGCAAACTCAACTTTGATATGTAGTGCGTCAAATAGTGACAAGTGTTGGGCATCAGTTTGCTGTCGGCTTCCACCAGTGTGAACGCAGCATTAGCTCTGAGGACTAACAAACTATTACATGTTGAATTATGGGTGTTTTGTAGCCTTATTTTTGCTAGGCAATATTTACAAAAAAAAGCCACGAATTGGCACCGCATCTTTAATTCTTGTTAGCCGACAAAACCTACAACACAACTCACTTATAGAAGCTAAGCATGCTAATCACTCGTAAGGCTCTTGTTTTGCTTCTAAAGTCTGGGAATAAACAGAACTACAATGAGTCCTACCTTCCAGTCATGACCTGGCAGCATTTGTCTGGGCGTTGGTGTAAATCATAAATAATTTGTTGCCCCAGGTCTGGCGTCAATAAACCATGCCCAGTGTGCCAAACACAAACAGATAATGATTCCTCTCATAGAACTTCTTCTAAATGTTTAACAAACTCTATCAGAACAGTCGCTGAGAAGAATCATTATTAAACTACAAACTACTTGTGTAAGTTCATGTCAGTCTACTCTACAACAATCACACATGAGTGACGATGCAACACAAGCGATGGCAAACTCAAAGTTAGAGATTCAAGTAATCCCACAGGCATCCTGGGTAAAGGCTCAAAGGTCTACAGCAGTCGTCGAACATGCAATGAACTTAAATTAGGCGACAAACGGGGAGGAGTGAACTCAAGGAAGTGGAGAAAGGTGATAAACGATGGAGACAGGGAAACACGGCGAGCAGAGAGGACTTGCCTGTAGGGAATTGCATCAGAGGATGAGGCTGAGCTTTAGAAGGAGAAGGTACATCTGTGGAGGAAACCAGAGAGAGCAGCAGAAAGTGAGATTGTTTAAGCCCAGAAGGAAAAGACCAAAGGTAGAGGAGACAGAAATCAGAGCGTTAAACCTCAAAGGACTGGACAAGCACATCTTAATTAAAGGAAACCAAACAGAAGCCCACGGGGGGTGGGGGGGTTAAGTCTGAATGAAACCTCAACAGTATCTGAGGAGAAAGAAACAGCCAAGCATGAGATGTTGAAAGAAATGCAGCATGTCTGCATGGCTTACTCAACGAGCTCTGTGACTAAAGGTTCAAGGTTTCTATTGGTCAGAGAGAAGGATCGACAGAAAAAGTCGGTGAAGAGTTTTTTTCTTCTTGGTTGATCAGCTTAGAGAACCACAACCAAATATACCAACATGATGATCTAGAATCAGCTCTGTACAACAGTTTGTAGTAGCTCCTCCTAGCCCCTCAGCTAACAGCAGCTCCTCCTAGCCTCTCAGCTAATAGTAGCTCCTCCTAGCCTCTCAGCTAATAGTAGCTCCTCCTAGCCTCTCAGCTAATAGTAGCTCCTCCTAGCCTCTCAGCTAATAGTAGCCCCTCCTAGCCTCTCAGCTAATAGTAGCTCCTCCTAGCCTCTCAGCTAATAGTAGCCCCTCCTAGCCTCTCAGCTAATAGTAGCTCCTCCTAGCCTCTCAGCTAATAGTAGCCCCTCCCAGCCTCTCAGCTAATAGTAGCTCCTCCTAGCCCCTCAGCTAATAGTAGCTCCTCCTAGCCTCTCAGCTAATAGTAGCTCCTCCTAGCCTCTCAGCTAATAGTAGCTCCTCCTAGCCTCTCAGCTAATAGTAGCTCCTCCTAGCCTCTCAGCTAACAGTAGCTCCTCCTTGCCTCTCAGCTAATAGTAGCTCCTCCTAGCCCCTCAGCTAATAGTAGCTCCTCCTAGCCTCTCAGCTAACAGTAGCTCCTCCTAGCCTCTCAGCTAACAGTAGCTCCTCCTAGCCAAGTGCAACTTTTTGCCGTGAGGTGACATCACCTCAACCTATTGCTGGTAATTGAAGTCGGTTTAGCGTGTCGTCACTGTTAGAAGAAGGAACAACAGGACGACACACAAAGAAGCATTCACACCTTGTCACACAGAGAAATCTAAATCATGCCGAGAACAACAAATGCTTTCAACACCGTTACACAACCATTATATCTACAACATATTCTGTCATTTCATCAGGGATGTTGCCACAGAGAGGAAACTGGATCCTTGTGTAAGTCAGAGAGCTGGAGCCGGAGGCAGAGAGCTAATAAAGACACATTAAACTTAATTAAATCAAGGATGGAACGTAGAAAACAGAAAGGCTGCTTCTCTTAGCAAACCAACTCAATTAAATGAGTGTGATCAGATGCTGAAATACTCAGGAGGATAAGAGTCAGTGAATAAAGGAAAGGTCTCAATGGATATCTACTGTAACATGTAATTCTCAGTTGTTTTTGAACTTCATGGTGGCTCCAGTCAGACCCTTTAGCTCGTGGAAATACAGAAACCCAGATAATTCAACATGAAACCAAACTTGTACTTTTGATCTCCTTCCTTTGGTCGTTAGCCAACACTTACAGACATTACAACAGCTGATGTTAACAGGACAGGATGTCTTTAACGAACAAATGATTCAATGTCGGATGAGCAGAGAGCGAGTCCACCAGCTTTAGGTGGAAAATCAGTTTGGGAAATAACAAGGGTTAAAACATGGGCCAATCAGGTAGCTCCGTCTGGTTCAGAGTAGCCAATCAGATGAGGTGGTTCTACTTTGCTCAGTTGCAGTAAGAAGGAAACATACTTTGTTGTGGAAGGTCACAGCTAACCGTTATGCTAATGTATTGAATGTAAACTGCCATAGGTTTTGCTAACTGTATTAGCATGTAGAGGTAAAACCCAAGCATTCAGCCACTAAGCTAGCTTCTAAACTAGACTAGTGCTAAAACAACAGATGATCTTTTAAAGTTTAAATATTTAACGTAACATCAGAGCAGACACAGAGAAGTTTTTAAAGACGTACTACAGAAACAAGATGAGATCACAGTTGAATCGTGGGTTGACGTATACTTGGCAGCAGTTCATGCTAACAGCAATTAACACACAGCTTCTAATCAGTGTATGAGCTGTTGCATTTGCAAAGCATTTGTCAGTAAAACAGTTCAAATGGGGACAAATGAGGATGATTATGTTACAGGTCGATTTAATATTGATATTAAAGGACAGACCCATCAATCATGACAGTAGCTGACCCCAACCAGTGACAGATCCAATAACCAATCATCTTTCTATCTTTCTATTCAAACACAAAAATTCCCTCTAACCCTGAAGACAGGAAAACAAAACGTGCTTTTAATCATCACAACATTAATTTTGACATAAATCTGAATAAATCATGACCAGCCTTTAAGATGATTAAGAAACGTATTCATCTTCAGAGAATCAACTTTTAAATTACACATCCATGATGATGACACTGATTCTTCATGTGAGGCCGTTTGGTTACCTCTGCTGTTGAGGTTTAACTTCCAGCGATGAAGACCTGGGATTGAACCAACGACATCAACATTAAACTGACTGAGCCCTGGTCACATTTAGATATTTACATTTAGTGTGAAGGCGACACGCTGCCTCTAAACTGCTGTTACACATGTTTGTTATTTTTATGGATTGTATAATGTGCACAATGATGACGTCCAGGCTAAATCAGATGGATAAAGGTTGTACTGTGTGTATATCCCAAAGTTTCCACATATCTGAAATATGTCACGGCTGAATGTTGGTGAAGTTTATATAAACTGACTAGTAGCCTGGGCTATAACGAGAAAATATAAACTCTGGGCACAGCTGGATAGTCCTCCAACCAATCAGAGCCACGTTACCACATTAAGCCCCGCCCCCAAACAATATGATTGGCCCATGGGATCTTTGCTGGAGCAGAATCAGTTCCAAACAGAGAGACTCCAGAACAAACGTTTTCTGGTCTTTGAATGTCCGGTCGTCTCCCAGACTACAAACATCTACCTTAAACTAAAGGTGAGGGCGTCAGTGAGTTACTATTTTAACATCACGGGCTCCAAACGCTGTAAAAGTTGCTCTGCCCTTTGCTTCACATACTGAAAATACCCGGCTCAGTCCTTTCACATGAGCGGTTCAGAGGTCAGAAGTCAAGACTGGATCAGTAACCCGAGGACCAGCTCAGGTGGCTGAGGCCGTCATCGGGTTTCAGGCATTTAACAGACGATACAGAGAGACAGAGGGCGTCATCAGGCAAATCTGTGGACTAAACACTTTCTACATTAACTATAATATTAGAAAAAATCCAAATCAACAGATCCACTTAAAAAATAACATTTATTTAACAATGAAAATCAATTAAACTAATCACAACGCTTACAAACTTAAACAACAGTGTCGTCAGCATATCGAGAGATTCGGCTTCTTTTTATCAATATTCCTATTAATTTTGTCTTTCTCTGTAATTTTATTATATCCTGTTAACATTTTACATTAACAATAAGTTTAATTCATTCATTTAGTGTAAAGAGGTTTTCTAGCATATTTTGTTCACTGTTGTAGTGTGTTGTAGAGGTAAAGCTGTCCTGGAATCAAATAAAGACATCTGGAGCTGTATCTGGACGACAACAATGACCTGCTTATAGTTTATCCTTGACTTTTACAGGTCATAATAATAATTCCTTTTAAAGTAGTGACTTTTCCTGTTCCTTAACCCTGATGACTTCTCCTCCCTATGCTACAAATATCTCATAACTTGAAACCGATATGACTCGAGGCCAGAGAATCACCTGCTGCCAGCTTGTTAAAAAGATTCACGTCAAACTTCTTTCAGCTTCCCGTCAGTTTAAAACTTCCAAAGGTGAATCCTTCCCTTATTTAGACTTTTAATGAGTTCATTTTAATTGTGTTATACAGTTTTACAACCAGATGACTTTGATCCATGTGGGATATTGTAATGACAGATAAAGAGAATATCTGCTGTCTACAGTAACAGCGCTAACAGCTAACTGCTAACTAACTGACGTCTGCTCTTCTACAGGGTAGATTCATGCTGGTTAAATATTTCTACAGTTATTCAAGGAATGCTGAGTCTAATATTCAGGTATAATATATCATCCTCCTGTCGCTGACGCACATAACTCTCTTAATTAGTAAAGCTTCAGAGGCGTTCACACAGAGCTAGGCTAGCTGCTTCCAGTCGTTATGCTAAGCTAGGTACGTCTGAGGTGCAGTCGTCAGATTTATTCAGCAGCTCATTTAGAAACATGACATGGTGACCTGTCAGGCTAGCGTTAGCTTTAGAACACGTTTTAGTTGTTTAAACTCTTGTGTATCCTAATATGTGCAATATTATTACACTTTATGGTGTAATAACACCAGTCAGTGCAATATATCTATCATCTATTCTGTCTCTGTCATTTCTACATGTTGTTGTAAACTGCAGTTTCCCCATAGTGGGACAAATAAAGCTTTTCTTATTCTTATTCTTAAAAGCTACAATAAATGATTTAAAGGCTTTAAACTGATCTGACTGGTTGACGTTCGTTTGTGTTAGATGTGTTATTCATACATCACCAGTTATGTCGACTCTAAAGTTAAAACTTAACGGGTGTTGGCAACGTTAAGCAGATCAATAATTAAATCAGACTCATCTCGATGGAGGAGAATTAAATAAAAACATCTTTCCTTAATTACTTTGAGTTAAACTCATAGAAGATAAAACATGTTGTGATTATTTAGTGGAGAACCAGAGGATTATAGTCGATAGATTCACTGATTGGACGGTTTGTTGGAGCCGACCGTCGTCCTCCTCAGCTCTGAAACCTCAGAACACATCAGAGCGATTTAAAGCAGATTAACATGTGGTGTCACTGCTGGAACTCTTAACTCCACTTATGTGAAGCCTTCACCACCACACAGCCAACAACAACAACACTTTAAGCCAACAACTAATCTCCACAGACACACACTGACGGATGGATGTAGGTGACCCCAAAATCAAATGTAGGGCGGTGGCGGTGGCGGCGGCGGCGGCAGCGAGGGCCGAGCCCCGGGCGATTACCCAGCCTGCCCGTCACCTCGTCTGGCTCAACACCTTTTAGAGTGACACCATGAATCTGAGGCTCTGCAGACCAACAGACTGAAGAGGAGGGCGATGGATGACTCTGCACTGACCGTTATAGTCAATGAATCATTTCAGCCATTTTTAAACTAAATTAGAGACAGAATATTAAATATTTACAGACGTCTGCGCCTCATTGTTGAAGCAAACAAGACGCTCATCAGCTATTTGAGGTTTGACAAAGGAAAGAATTAACAAAAGAAACTGATCCTACATCATGTGAGGACGGAAGCTAACAGAGCAGAGGCTACAGGAACTGAAACGACAAGAGCAACGGTTAGTGAAACCGAGACCAACGGCCTTAAAGCTGAGGAAACTGAAGCTAGGAGAGTGGAAGTTAGCAAAGGTAGAGCTCAGGGAACTGGACAGGAGCTATAGAAGTGAAAACAGAAAAGGCTAACAAAGTAGAAGTTAACGAGAGATGGAACAAAAACAGAAGAGACGTTAAGCGTAAAGCTAAAGGAACTGGAGCTAACGGTGTTGATGCTAGTCAGGCAGCTGCTGAGAAAGACTGATGCTCATGGAAGCTAACAGAACTGAAGCTAACAGAACTGAAGCTAACAGAACTGAAGCTAACAGAACTGAAGCTAACAGAACTGAAGCTAACAGAACTGAAGCTAACAGATGAGAAGTCAAATCCTCAAAGTGAAGCTTCCAGAAGCAGCAGCCTCGTCGTCTGAGGCCGTGTCAGCGTTAGAGGTCTGAAGAGGTTAATCAGGACACGATCGAGGATGACAAACAAAAACAGACCGAGAGCAACGATGGAAAAGATTGAACGTACGCAGGAACACGTTAATGATTTCTGCTGCTGCTGCTGTAACTGGAGCTCCTCCACCTCCTCCTCCTCCTCCTCCTCCTCCACCAGGCCTCGCCCCACCCTGCCTCCCTGATCCAACGCAGGCCTGTTTACCTGCTTCACCAGACACATCTCAGCACAACAACAACAACAGATCCAGACATGTTCTCCCTGCTTTTACCTGCAGCACAGAACCCAGAAATGTAAAAACGCCATTTGAGGAGGGCTCTGCTGAGGGGAGGTGGGGGCCTGTCCAGCCTCAGATGTGGGGTTTGGGTGGAGAGGGGTGGAGGATGAATGACAGGCTAACACAACGCGTCATATAAAGCTGGTGGAGGGTTTAAAGCCAAGGAAGCCGACAGGGAGTGGACGCAGAGCGGATTCCTTTGTTGTGACTAAGCTCCGCTGCGCTGTGCTGCGCCTAGCCTGCTTCCATTATCGGACAGATCCTAATCTGCCTTGCTGTCTCTTACCTACTTACACCAGCCAGTGTATTAAAAGTCGCTCTAATATGGCATAATCTCTGCTGTAATTCAGATTAGCAGGTTAAATAATAATAATCTAGCAGGTGTTATAACCTGAGCGCTTAGATCCACCTGACACCGGCCATCACAAACCACGCACCATCGGGCGTGTTTGTCTTCTTCTCAATCTTGAGTTACAAGGAGGTTGTGTAGCTCTGACAGCTGATGAATAATAAAAATCATAAAATGTTATTTATTTTATAAAAACGCCCCAAAAGCATGCGTGTCCGATGATGGAACTCGGCTAGCAACAGCCGTTAGCAACAGCGGGTAGCGGCGCAGAGCAGATGGGCGATGCTCAGTCTGCCTCAATAAGAGTCACCTGTACCGGCGGTTTAAACCTCCAATATGAACCCTGAGTGTTTTATAAAAGGCTCCGTTTACCTTAAGTCAAACTAATAAATGCTAATTTGATTCTAAATGGATTAATATCGCCGCCACATCCCGTAAAACCAGCCCCCCGGTAACGCTTCCTCCTGCCGTTTGTTTGTCCAAACAGGTGGGCCGCATCACTACAACACAGCAAAACGGGGCTAACGCGTTAGCTCGCCGTTAGCTCACCGTTAGCTCGGAGAACCTCACCCACCTGACACTTTTTAATTTAAAAAACTGAATATAAACTATTAACGTGCTCAGACGTGTTTTTATCCAGTTCACGGTAAATCAGAAAGTCAAACAGGAGCTGAGCTTTGAGCTGCTCCCCTCAGGGTTAGCATCGTTAGCATCGTTAGCATCGAAGGCTAACCGGCCACCCTGCGTAAATATCACAAATCTGGAATAAAACACACACATTCAGTTTGATTTAACACGTACAGGTGGATAAAGTTTGTGTAGCCGATATAAGCAGCGCTGTGTCCGGTTATCTGAGGCTCTGTGCCGGTGTCTGGAGCTCCACGCTAACCCCCGTTAACCCCCGTTAAACCGGTAAAGACGGAAAAATAACGTTCAGCTTCGTTTCACAGATATTTACTTATCTGATAAAAACGTTAAAAGCTTAAAAACTTGCATTCGTCCACATCGTCCGTTCGGATACTCACAAGATGCTGGAGCCGGTGCTGCCTCTGTCACCGCAGGTCGCGCTGCTGCCTCTGCGGGGGTTGGGGCTGCTTTCCGGGGCTCAGCTGCGGGGAGGGCGTCGCTCACAGGGGCAGGTTCTGGCTCTGGGGCAGGGGCAGGGGCAGGGGCAGCCTGTGGGGCAGCCTGTGGGGCAGCCTGTGGCTCCGAGGACATCTCTGCGCTCTCCGGCTCCGCTTTAGGGGCCACCACCTCGGGCACAAACGAGGTGGTGGAGTCCGGGGCTGGCTCCGGTTCTGGTTCTGGCTCCGGTATCGTCTCCTCTGGGGCGGAGAAGGAAGTTTGTGTGAACTCGTGTGGCGCACTATCCTCGGCTCTGTGCCGCTTCAGGGCGTCCTGAGCTCCGCCGACCAGGTCCACGATCTCATCCGCGCTGAAGAGCTCCTGCGCGGGTTCGGTGAACGGTTCGGCCTGGTAGTGGTGGACCTCCTCCGGGAAGAGAGGAGTGGTGGAAGAGATTTGCTGCTCCTCGCTGTCTGCCATTTTTTCTTCTTTTTCTTATCTCCTCCAAACTATCTCCTAAAGTGGGACTAAGTTTCTGTTCCGGTAAGGCTACCTTCCACCGGAGAGAGTTTTAACAGCGGCTCCGGTAAGTCTGCTTCAAGACACCGGACAAAGTTGGACAAGTGCGCCACACGACAGTTACCTCCGAGTCGGACCCGAGTTCCTGACGGCCACGGTGAAGTTGAGACGAAGAAGAAGAAGAGGGGTTAACTCCGCCGACCAATCACCTGCGGCTCGGCTCATGAGTGACACGAGCCGCGGCCAATCAGAACCCTCCAAAGTGGGCGGAGGCGTAACCGGACGCCTCCATCGATCCAGCGCTAAAGTTGAGTCAGTGCTGCTCTGACATGACTTCTGCTCCAGCGGGGCAGTTTTTACATAACTCTGATTTCTACATAACTCCTCCTGCTGCCACAGAACAGCAGAACCTCCGGATAGAGGTAGAGGCAGCCCGGAGGAAGGGAACCCCTCTAGAGATCATTATAATATTCACAAATAAAACAAAAGGTGAAGCAACATAGAGGGCTGCTTTAAAGTGGTGACTCCCTTCAGAACTGGGAACATGTCTGCATAAAAATGACTCATCTAGGATTAAACCAGAGTCCATGTGTTCAGAAGTGTTTCCATCAATGTCATGAGACTCAGGTGTGGTTCAGTTCCTGGTTTAGTTTCAGTAACAACACTGTTCCCCTCCACAGGAGTGGTCCACCATCAGAGATCACTCCATAATAGTCTGAGAGGTCCCAAAGGAACCCAGGGGAACGTCTAAGCAGCTGAAGGCCTCTCTCAAGCAGTTGATGTGAGGAAACCCACCAACATCTCAGAACTGAAGTGGTTCTGTTGTGAGGAATGGGCTAAAGTTCCTCCAAGCTGCTGTAGACCACTGATCAGCAGTTACCAGAAACATTTAGTGACAAGGAGGTCACAGCAGATACTGGACACAAGGGAAGTCTGATTTAAACTGCTTCTAAATCACGGTGCACGTTCTACTTTCTGAAGATCAATAAAGTTTCTGTAGATTAATCTAAACGTGGCCGTAGCGCTGTAGAGGACGCTGAGCTGAGCCTCAGATGAAGGTGTAACGTTACACTCAGCGTCCTGATGACAGGCCTGACGCTATATATAACATGTGAGTATGTACATCAGCAGATGTTTACGGCTGCTTCAGAGCTGCATCAGGAAAACCAGGCGAAGGCTGATTGATTAACAGCTTCACAAACGTGAGGATTAAAGCTAACGGAGAAGAGGCTACGGGAGCTGAAGCAATGAGAACAAAGGTCATGAAACTGAGGCTAACAAGACTAACGCTAAAGGAACTGAGGCTAATGTGTCTAAAACGATTGGAACTGATGCTAACGACAACTAAAACTAAGCTAACAGGAGCTAAAGGAATATAAAGTAAAGCTAACAGAAATGAAGCTAACCGACTCTCACACTGGTTTTGTTGACCAAGACAAAATGCAGAAGATTTGAGCGGAGCTGAAAATGAAGCTAACCTTAGCTAATGGAACAGAAGCTAACCTTAGCTAATGGAGCTAAAGCTAACAGAACTGAAGACCAATATTGTTAGTGATGCTAATAATTCTCTATTTAGCCTTTATAAACAAGTAGTCACAACATTTGTTTTATCTATAATTTAGCTCGTTAGCTAGCTCATTAACTTTGATTGAACAGACTCAAACCACGACAGTTATAGATCATATATACACAAATAAAAACCTACTTATGAATAATAGATTTAATTTCTGCTCATAGACAAAAACAAGCACACGTTTTACTAAACGACCATTAATAAACATCTGAATCTAAAATAGCTGCAGATCTATTTCTGGCTGATGAGTTCAGATTTGTCCTGATGTTGCCTCCATGTTGCAGCAGACGTCTGTCATCAGCTGACTGGAGGTTTTACTGGGACTGAGTCACCGTCAGCAGGTGAGTCGCTGCAACATGTGACCTGGACGCTCTGTGAACACGTTTAATACAGAGATGTTCTCTTTATTTGGTTATTTAGTTATTGGTTCATTCATACGATGAATAAGACTTTATTGATCTCTGGGGGGAAACCTGGGGCTGGGCACAAAATACAAGCTAACTGATGCTAATGGGGAGAAGCTAACTGAGGCTAATGGGGAGAAGCTAACAGACGCTAATGGAACTGAAGCTAACTGAAGCTAATGGAACCGAAGCTAACTGAAGCTAACAGACGCTAATGGAACTGAAGCTAACTGAAGCTAATGGAACTGAAGCTAACAGACGCTAATGGAACTGAAGCTAACTGAAGCTAATGGAACTGAAGCTAACAGACGCTAATGGAACTGAAGCTAACTGAAGCTAATGGAACTGAAGCTAACTGAAGCTAATGGAACTGAAGCTAACTGAAGCTAATGGAACTGAAGCTAACAGACGCTAATGGAACTGAAGCTAACTGAAGCTAACAGACGCTAATGGATCTGAAGCTATTGTTTGTGTATCATTCTTAAAACTGTTGTCAGCTGACTGGTGTTCTAGCGTCTGATGAGAACATACACTCACCGGCCACTTCATTAGGTACACTAGTGAAACCAGTCCTGCTCTAAATCCAGTCTCCATGAAGGTTCTGGTTCAGCTTTAGTTTCTAATAACTGTGTTTTCATTGTGTAGAACTATTGATCAGACACGTGTTCCTAATATTTTGTCAGTGGGCTAGACTAAATAACAGAAACACAGTTTAACAGCTCCACAGTGATCATCAGGTGAATCACCTCCTTTCTGACTCAGCATTATTTAGATTATAATGACGTCACTGGTGTACCTAATGAACTGGACGGGGTGTGTGTGTGTGTGTGTGTGTGTTACCCCAGTCAGTAGCCTCTGACACAGAGTTATCTTTAGTCGTCCAGCGGGGACGATGATGAGGATGATGAGGATGATGAGGATGAGGATGAGGGCAGCTGCTGTCATTAGTAGCGGTTGCCTAGCGACATGTCAGAGTGTTTGGGGCGTGTTTGAGGTAGTGTCTCTCTCCGACAGCAGACAACGTAAACACACACGGCGTCGTGTTTACACTCCTGAGGGACGGGAGTATTTAAAGCATGAAGCTGCTTTCTCCTGTTTGTCTTGAACGCACCATGACCTCAGGACTAATGTCCCCACAGCGACAGTAAAACACAGAATGACTCGTTATTTATTTAGCTCTGGTTTTGATTCTAAATGATCCAAAGAGATGAGAGGACATCTACGACTCCCTCATTCATGTCAGGGATGAGTGAGCGTAGTTTATACTTCATTAGTTCATTTAACATCTAAACACGTTTATTAGAGAAGCATCTGGAGCATTTATTCAAAAGCTGTAAGATAAGAAGAGGTGCAACTTCCTGGAAGCACAGTTGTCATGGCAACTCTCAATCGTCATGATGTCACTTCCTGTTTTTATGGCGTCCAGTAACTAAAATAGAACTTGAACATAACATCAGCCTCATATTAACCACCTAAAATGTACCCAAGCCCCGCCCACTAACACGCAGGGGGTGGAGCTTATGGCCTATACTGCAGCCAGACACCAGGGGGCGCTCTACCTGATTTGTTTTCAGTTTTCAGATTATCTGCATCATTTCTACAATGAAACGTGAGCAGAGAGGATGCTGGGTAAACAGAGAGCATGCTGGGTAGGCAGACAGAGGCCCGTCTGTGCCTGCCGGCTGTTTATGAAGCGGTGGGAGTGAGTTTGTTCACAGAGTTTAAGAATTAATCGACTGAGACGAGGCTCACAAAGACTCCTCTGTCTGAGTGTGTGTGTCGGCGGGTTAGCTGCACTAGTGAGGACCTGGAGGCTAACGTGTTAGTGAGTTAGTCTTCCTCATTTATTTACTTCCTTCTCTACTTCCTTCTCTACTTCCTTCTCTACTTCCTTCTCTACTTCCTTCCTTCCTGAGGACATTGAACAGATAGTCGGTAGTTTATAAGATAAGAGGTTTATAATGTTTACAGTATTTCTCCTGACCTTTGAACCCAGTAGAGATGGTCTCTGATGAGTGTGAGTGACACTGACTGGTCTTCAGTGAATAAAATGTCTGCCAGACAAACAGGAAGTGAGTAAACAAACACACTGAGCTCCTGATGTTTTCAGTTTGTGAATGAGTTCTCCACCTGCTGGCCGTCAGCCGTCCTCCCTCCACAGCCTCCACCTGAGTCATTTCCTGTCAGCTGACGAAGCTCAGAGGTCAAAGGGGACGGATGGTTCACAGGAAGACGTGCTCCATGAGCCGGGCCCCCTCCAGGTCCGGGGACAGGACCCGGGTCCCGCTCTGCTGCAGCAGGACGGAGAGGACGGCTCGGCTCAGGTCGGCCCGGTTCAGCCCGGAGCACAGAGACGCCACGTCCGTCCAGATGTCCACCGACGAGACGCTGTCCTCCAGGATCACCTGATCCAACACCCCTGAGAGACACACAGAGGTCAGAGGTCAGAGGTCAGAGCAGCTGCAGGTGGTTTGGTTAGATTCTTCCCGTTCTGATTCATTAGAGGAAATATACTGAACACATGACGACGCTGTTTAACTAGAGACAAACTTTACTTCCTTCTTTCCCCTTCATTTACTTCCCTCCATCGTTACTTCCTTCATTCTTTCTGTCCTTCTGTCTCCAGTTTGTCATTTGTGTTGAATCTGATAAAGTTTTTATTTATTTATTTATTTATTTGTCGTCCAGAAGAACCACAGACACGGGTTCTTCTAGACACGGGTTCTTCTAGAGACGGGTTCTTCTAGAGACGGGTTCTTCTAGAGACGGGTTCTTCCACCTGGTGGACTCACCTGGTCCTGAGCTGATGAAGCCGTCCAGCAGCTGCAGCGCTAACTCCTGATGCTGCTGTTGGTCAGACAGCAAAGACGCACAGGCCACGCCCACTGACAAGATGGCCGCCCGGCCAGGCTGAGGCTCCGTCAGCAGCTGGAGGAGAGAGAGGTTGGGCGAGCGACACAGGACCCACATACAGTCCTCTGAGAGAGAGAGAGAGAGAGAGGGGTTATTATTGGATGTCTTTCTGTGGCTGTGAGGACCTGACATGCAGCAGTGTCCTCACAGACATATCAGTCCCGTCCCTCACACACACAGACCAGCGCTGACGTCCTTGCTGAGGGTCATGACCTCGGCGGCGCTGTGGACCAGGCCTCTCCTGCACATGCTCAGTGCGGTCTTCCTGTCCAGCCGGCAGGCCTCGTAGACGGAGGTGGCCAGCGCCAGACACGGGTCGGCCACGGCGGGGTTCTTCTGAGCATGCTCAGTCAGGACGTCGCCCAGAGCCTCAGAGAAGGTGAGTCTGAGAGGACAGAGAGCGTCAGGGGTCAGGATTTGACTCAACACGAGGACAGGGGCACCAGTGATGGGACGTTACTTGTTCTGGGAGACGGCGTGGACGACGAGCTCCAGGACGCCGTGGCGGAGGGCACAGAGGACGCCATGCAGGGACAGAGGAGCAGACAGCTCGCTACCGGACGGTGAGGTCATCAGAAGGGCCCAGAAGAAGACGAGGTCAGGGGGGACCGACCCTGGGGGGTCCTCAACATCTAGGAGGAGACAAACGGGACCTCGGTCCAGTTTAGTGAAGACATTTATATGACTCAACTGGAGGACACTCTGAGGACTGACCCACCTTGAAACATCTGCATGGTGTCCAGGTTCCTGAGGACGTCTCGAGGAGCTCTGGCAGCGATCAGAGCGGCGTCCTCAAACTGATCCGAGTCAAAGAGCTCCACGAACCTGACGAGAGACGAGAGGACGGTCAGAGACGATCCGGACGCCTCACATGAAACTCACCAGAGCCGTCTGTGAACACCTGTCCAGGTAACTGGTCAGGAGGTCGGACTCGTCCACTCCACGCGGCTCATCGTCCTCAAACAGCTGAACGTCAATGGCAGCGTCGTCCGTCTCTGAAAGAAAACAAACTGATGGACGTCTCTGAACGTCTCAATGTTTACAAACTGAAATATGAAAGAACAGCTGATGAAAAGGTCCAGAACGTTCTACATGTCTGTATAAAAATAATGATTCAAAACATCCTGAAAGTCGACAAAGATGAACACATGAGACATAAAGTGAGCCAATATTACATATCATGTCCTCCTTGTGTCCAGTATCTGCTGTGACCTCCTTGTCACTAAATGTTTCTGGTAACAGCTGATCAGTGGTCTACAGCAGCTTGGAGGAATTTTAGCCCATTCCTCAGAACAGAACCACTTCAGTTCTGAGATGTTGGTGGGTTTCCTCACATCAACTGCTTGCTTCAGGTCCTTCCACAACATTTCTATTGGATTAAGGTCAGGACTTTGACTTGGCCGTTCCTAAACATTCATCTTGTTCTTCTTTAACCGTTCTTTTGTAGAACCACTTGTGTTCTTGGTTCTCGTTGTCTTGCTGCATGACCCAGTTTCTCTTCACATTCAGCTCATGGACAGATGTCCTGACATTTTCTTTTAGAGTTCACTGGTAGAATTCAGAATTCATTGGTCCATCAATGATGACAAGCCGTCCTGGTCCAGATGCAGCAGAACAGGCCCAAACCAGGACATTAGCACCCCCATGTTTGATGGAGGGATGAGGTTCTGATGCTGGAATGATGCAGTGTTGTTTCATCTCATTTAAACCAAACTATTCTACTTTGGTCTCATCTGTCCACTAAACATTGTCCCAATAGTCTTCTGTCTTGTCCACATGATGTTTAGAAATGTTCTTCTTGGAGAGCAGTGTCTTTGTCCATCACACCATGGTTGTTCAGTGGATTCATCAACATTAACATCAGCCAATGAGAGAGAGGCCTTTAGCTGCTTAGAAGTTCCCCTGGGTTCCTCTGGGACCTCTCAGACTATTATGGAGTGATCTTTGTTGGTGGACCACTCCTGTGGAGGGGAACAGTCGTCTTCAATCTGTCTGACTGTGGATTATTTGTGGGTTCCAAACTCTTTAGAGATGGTTCTGGAACCTTTTCCAGCCTGATGAGCAACAACAACTCTTTCTCTGAGCTCCTCAGAAAGCTCCTTTGTCCACAAACATGTGTTGTGAAGATCAGACTGAGACAAATCCCTGATTTATTGAAACTAAACCAGGAACTGAACCACACCTGAGTCTCATTACATTGATGGAGACACTTCTGAACACATGGACTCTGATTTAATCCTAGAGGAGCTCCTCTCTGATATGTAATATTGGCTCATTTTAGTCTCATATCTCTGGTTCATGTGTTCATTGGGTTCTTGGCTTCACTGTAAATATGTTTTATACTTTAAACTTTAATACTTTAAGTCTTCTCACAGCGACTCACCGTTCGTCTTTACAGCGTTCTCCAGAGAACTCAGGAGTTCCTCCAGAGGAACCTTCTCCTCCTCCTCCTCCTCTTCCTCCCAGTGAGTCAGACATTCCCTCACTGACCTCAGACGCTTGAATCTACAAACAGGAAGAAACTATAACTGATCCTGTGTTTTCAGCAGCTGATCATAATATCTACAACTACATTTAAGCTTTTATAACTTTACAGCCTTTCAGATAAACACTGAACTGGTCCAGGTCCAGGTTCAGGTCCAGGTCCAGGTTCAGGTTCAGGTCTTACAGGACTTTCAGTCGGTCGTTCTCGGAGCTCAGACGTTCTCGGCGGCGCTCGACGTTCTGCAGCTGGGTTTCTAGTTTGTTCTTGGTCTCCAGAGGAACACAGAGACTCTTAGTGTCCACTAGAGACGATCTGTGAGCCTCCAGCAGCTTCAGGTGTCTCTCCAGAGCCTCAGGATCCTCAGACTGAGACACCGTCAGACCTGAGACACCGAACAGAGGACGGGGGGTTTGTTTATGCCTCCAGATTAAATGTGTAGTTCTCAGTGTAGAGGTAAAGCCGTACCAGGTATCCAAGCTCTCTGCTCTCTGAATAACCTCCGTCTCTGGATCTCCTCCTGAACTTCGTCTGTTTCCTTCTGAACGACCCAGATTCTGGAACCAGACGAAGACAAAGGTGAGGACACATCATCAACAGTCCCCCAAAGAGTCTGATCCTCATCATCTGCCCCCTGGTGGATTCATCAGGCTCTGCAGTCACTAGCTTTTGGCAGCCATTTCTAAAATGGCCGCCTACTTGATGTTAAAAGTTAAGAACATGATTAATGTTGTTCCTGATTTAAATATAAATATGAACTTTAATGAATCAAACTGTGATTACTTCATACTTTAAACACTTTATATGTTATATAGCAGCTTTATGATCAATGAGTCATTTAATTAAACTGATTATATAAAGAATAAAATATGAATTCATTTATTCATATTAATTTATATTTATGTGATTTGTCTCTTTAGTCATAACACGATTAAATCATACAGAGAATATATATTTATTAACTCTGTTCATCTTTGTCTGAAATAGAAAACATTTTTAAGTAAATAAAACAGATCAGTAATAAATCTTATTATTTTATTATCGTCATACATTCCTGATCTATATTCTATGACACAGGAGTAACCTGAGGTGTGTAAATGGTGACGACTGGTTTTAAATGTTTGGTTTGCGTCCCACCTCTCTCTCAGCTGATCGGCTCGTCTCTCACATGTCTTCATTGTCCTTCCTTGAGACGTTGAAGCAGCCACGCTTCGCTGAGACGTCTCCTCTTCATCCTCCCTCCTCTTCAGCTCCCTGATGGAGTCGTCGTACTCTGACTTTATGGCCAGCAGGAGCCTCTTATAGGCCGTGGCTCGTCCAATCACCTGTCAGGAGTTAAAACATCTGAATTTATTCTCCAGATATTCACATTCCTGGAGATAAGATCAGTAAATTAAACTGAATTTACTTCCAGTGTTTCATGAATTATTCCTGTTTTTACTAAACTTAAAACTAAAGTAGTTACCTCCTGAATGAACTCTGCCTTTGAGTTTAATCTTTCACGTTTAGTTCTGGCACAAAGTGACCTCTATGAACTACATGTCACGTGACTCAGTGACTCAGTGACTCGGTGACTCAGCACTGGACAAATAAGACAAACCTGGTTTTATTGGATTTAAATTAGTTTAATATTTTTTCAGATTGCTTCAGCTCTGTCAGTAAACTGGAAGAACATCACGTCTGATTTCACTTGACAAACACAAAAAACACAAACAGAAGCTCTGACTTAGACTTAAATCAACTTTATTGATCCAGAAGGGAAACTGCTTGGTCACAGTAGCTTAGATGCACAAAAGTAAAAGAGAGATTAAATACAATAAAATAAATAGAAGTGAAATCTAGTAAAATCAAATCAAAATAGTATGAGGAAAAAAATATAGAGAATTATCATCTGAACAAATGTACAAGAAACAGAGATGGAAGAATCTATATTATAGACACAGGGATGATAGTACGGGGCAGTAGTGTCCAGTCAGATGTCCCTGTCCCTGGGTCAACATTTTACACATTAAATACATTTTTTCCATAAAATCATTAATAGAAAACAGAAGAATCTTTTCATTCTAATAATTATTTGTCCAGTGTTGTAATATAATTCAGAGTCAGTCGATCAAATGAGGGAAATGACTTGGTCACAGTAGCTGAGGCTCACATAAAACACTCCTAAGAACCACTAGTAAAAATAAAAATACAATAAAATAAAAATAAGATTAAAACAAAAAAACAGCATAAGCACAATTTGTATATGAACAAATGTAGAAACAGAAGTAAATGTATATTCTATCCACAGGAAGGATTAATAACATGGAGCTGGATAGAAAGGAGATGAATGGAACATGAAACATTAATAAAAATCAGGATTCTTCCATAAAAAATATTTAAATAAAATATGAGCCCCGTGTGTCTGAGTCACGTGACATGGAGGCAGTTAATTAACATGCAGTTTTTAAATGCATTTCTAAAACACATCAGCAATCAAACTATATGTGTTGATTCAGTCAAGTTTCTTATAATTTATTTTATTATAATAACTTAGATTAATACATTCATAGGCAATTTACTATTAATAATTATGTTATGACCATGTCAACGTACTGTTTATTGCGTAAATAACACTTTTTTGTATGAATTAAAACAAATACATTATTAAGTTAGATTTGGAATCTATTTATTTCTCTTTCTAGTTGTTTTTTAAGGTTTATAAAGTGTTAATGGAGGCTCCTGTTTCTTTCTTTATTATATTATATTTATATTATATTTATATTATATTATATTTATATTATATTTTATTATATTATATTATATTATATTATATTATATTAATATGATATTATATTTATATTTATATTTATATTTATATTTTATTATATTATATTATATTTATATTTATATTTATATTATATTATATTTATATTTATATTTATATTTATATTTTATTATATTATATTATATTATATTTATATTTATATTATATTATATTATTTTATATTTATATTTATATTTATATTATATTTATATTATATTATATTATATTATATTATATTTATATTTATATTAATATTATATTTATATTATATTATATTATATTATATTTATATTTATATTTATATTATATATTTATTACCTTATTGAAGACGGAGCGGTAGATGATGTAACGCGTCTCGTGCGGTCCTTCCTCCGGACACCGCAGATAAACTTTCTCATGATCAATAAACTCATGAAGAGACTGAAAAAACCTCCCGTCGCTCTCAGTTATCACAACATCTGGAGTTAAACGTCTTCTTCCTGCTCCAGGAGATGAGCTCTGACTACTCTGTGGCTCGGACATTCTCCTTTTAATCACATATTTTAAGCTAAATGTCCGTTTTTTTCTTTTCAATCTTCCGCCATTTGCAAACACTTGCGTTGCTACGGTTACCGCGAAAGGCTTCCTGGGTAATTAAGGTTTAGTTGTCCTCCTCTTTAAATTGTTCAAATATTTGTCGTGAAATAAATTTAATTTTAAGTTAACACATAAACGGAGCAGACTGTGTCTTTAAACAACACAAACTTTAATTTTTTATTGTATATTTCTGATCAGGCATCGTGTCGGTTACCTACTCCGTGCAAACGGGTGCAGAAAACCCCGTCGCTCCTTCCGAAAGCCCTCTTCTCATGATCCGCCATTAGGAGCACACTAGTGGTAAGACCGTGCTCCGACTTTAAACCTATTATTGTCATAAATCACCGCTTTTAGGAGCTCGTTTCAGCTCCAGCGCGGCTCTAAAGTTTTCTGTGTGTCTCCTCGTTTAGGTGGAGTAAACGCCAGGATGCAGATTTTCGTCAAAACCCTCACGGGGAAGACTATAACCCTCGAGGTGGGTGAGCCGGACTGTGATGGAGGGATGCGGCGTTCACTGCCGGCAGTTCCCCCGAGTTTTATTTACTTCACATTTAAGTTACCGTTGGGTTAAAAACACATTAAACACATTTACATGGTTTCTATAAACTGTCACGGTACTTTTGTGTTTGTCAGCTAAGACTTAAATGTCGTTCTGTTGCACCGGAACGTTGAAGCTTAGTGGCTAAGCTAAGTGGCTAAGCTAAGCGGCTAAGCTAGCTAGTGAGAGCAGCGTAAACACGTGTGTCAGAGACTAAATCAGGTTTAACTTCAGTTTGCTTCACGTATGAAGGAGCTAGTGGGTTTTATTTATAAATGTAAAGACAGATGTATGTTATGTTTGAGCTGAACGCGTCGTAGCCTCCGTGTGGTCGCAGCTGTGTCCGGTAGAACTCGTCCGTCTCTGACCTGCTGTCTTGTTTCTCCAGGTTGAGCCTTCAGATACTATTGAAAATGTCAAGGCCAAGATCCAGGACAAAGAGGGTGAGTTGACTTGGTGCTGGTGCAGCTTTGGGACCAGGAAGTAAAAGTTGACTCCTCATCTGTTTGGATGTGAGTCGAGTCCTCCTCTGAACCTGCCTGGGGTCACGGTGTCTCTTGTGGTTTTCAGGAATCCCTCCCGATCAGCAGAGGTTGATCTTCGCTGGGAAGCAGCTGGAGGATGGACGCACGCTGTCCGACTACAACATCCAGAAGGTAAAGACTTCATCACATAAACACACGTCAGGATGTTCTAACAAGATTCATGTTTTATCTTTAAAGACTTCAACTGGTTCTGTTCCTCCTGTAAACACTGAACACTGACTAGGACAGAGTATCAGAGGTTAATTTAAATGTGTGATCAGATGTTATTACTGTTAAACGTCTGAAAGAATCAGAACTCTAGTGTCAAAGTCTTCCTGTCTGATCCTGAAATGATTTCTCGACTACAACGTGATCTTTAACGTGTTTATTTCTTTTCGTCTTCAGGAGTCGACTCTTCACTTGGTGCTGAGGCTTCGCGGAGGCGCCAAGAAGAGGAAGAAGAAGTCCTACACCACCCCCAAGAAGAACAAGCACAAGAGGAAGAAGGTCAAACTCGCTGTGCTCAAGTACTACAAGGTACGGCTCCTCTCAGACCTGCGTTTAGTTTCTACGTCTAAGAGTCAAACTGTTTCCTGACTGAAATCCGTCTTCGTCTCCAGGTGGACGAGAACGGTAAAATCCACCGGCTGAGGCGTGAGTGTCCGGCTGACGAGTGTGGCGCCGGCGTCTTCATGGCGAGCCACTTCGACCGCCACTACTGCGGCAAGTGCTGCCTGACCTACTGCTTCAACAAACCCGAGGACAAGTAGAGCGACTGAAGGCGTTAATAAAGACGAAAGTGTTTGACATGAGAGTCTGTGGTGATTTGTGTCGCAGAAGAAATGAAAACAAAGATGGCCGCCTGTGTTTGCAGCAAGATCTTAGATAAAAATGTTAAATCATCTTGTTCACCTCTAACCTCTTTAGACCAGGATCAATAATCTGTCTCCAGGTGGATCTATCAGCTGTTTCCAAAATGGATTTTCTTAGATCAACCAGTAACTGCGTTCATTTATTCTATATTAGTGGTATTTATAAATATTTAAGTGTAATCGTCTTTAGTTGTGACACAATTAAATGACCTTCATCACTTATATAATTGTACCATGGTCAATGATCCATAGGTTTAAGAAGCTGGAATCAGAAAGAACCAAAATGGCCGCCTACATGGTTCACCTGCAGTCACTTTTTAAATACAAAGACAGACAACTTTTATGTGGTGGAGTATCTAGAGTCAGACTATAAACAGTAATTAATATTAAATCATTTATATTGTAGGTTCACTTCCGGTTTGATCTTTAAGTTAAAGTGCCAATAAAATATTATCTTCATTAAACTTTTAACAAGTTCATGGAGATTAATTAATATACCTGGTTCCTCTGAGGCTGCAGTAGCTGAGCTCGTCCAGCAGATGGAGCTGTGGTCAAAGTTAAAAGGAAGAAGCAGAGTCATGTAGATGTGACTGTGACTGGAACAGTTTGAGGAGTTGATCTGTCCAGCCTCTGTGGGACGTCCTGGATGTGAATCTAAACTGGTCTCCTCTTAAATCAGGAAGTATCAGATGGACTGGTCAGGACAGTGGTCATAATGTTATGGCAGGTGAAAGGATGAGAGTGACACCGTGAGGTCGTTGTACTAAAATAAGGTTATTTACTTGACGTCGTTACATGGACAGACTGTTACAGAGTTCATCATTTCTCCTGGTGGAACTCAAAAAGGCACCGGAACCAGACGCTGTACAGAACAACAAGAGAACAGAACCAGAGGGAACAAAACAAGAACAACAGAACCAGAGGGAACAAAACAAGAACAAGAACAACAGAACCAGAGGGAACAGAACAAGAACAACAGAACCAGAGGGAACAAAACAAGAACAAGAACCAGAGGGAACAAAACAAGAACAACAGAACCAGAGGGAACAAAACAAGAACAACAGAACCAGAGGGAACATGGATTTACAACCGCTACGCTAAATGCTAACGTTACTGCTAATAGTAACCAGGTGAACGTTGGCGCCGTTCACCGACATGCACACCGTCCTGCTGCCCAACAGTTTAACCAACAAGCTTAGCCTAGCTTAGCATACAGACTGGAGGCTGGGGGAAGCTATTAACCTAGCTCTTGCTGAAGCTAAGCTAACAGGCTAGCAGCTAAACACAGTTTTCTCATGTCTAAGCGTGTTTGACATCGGCATAAGTACAAGATGGGTTTTAATGTTTTGATTAAGCTAGGCTAACAGTTGTAGCCTATTACAGTCTTTGTGCTAAGCTAGGCTAAATACAACCAGGTACAGTTTCCCAAATATTCTCAATGAGAAAGTGAACGCACCAAAAATCATTTCCTAGAACGTCAGAAGAACTTCAGTTAGTTTAGTGCTGTTGGATCAGCTGATGCTAGCCGAGCTAAGGAGGCGCTAGAACTGAATGTCGCCTCCTAGCGATAAAAACGTCTGAGATGTTTACAAGCAGTTAATGTGTCCTGACTGGGTTCATTGTTATTTATATGTAATTACATTTTAATCAAACAGTTTATAGAGAACAAATAACTAACATGCCAACTAATGCTAGCTATCAGCTATCAACACTATTACAGATGTTAATCCTGCTAACATTCTAGATAGCTTTAGTTTCTCTGGACACTTCATGGGAGGAGAAACTAAACATCGACACAGTTTGTGTAATTCCTCTTCCTGCCAGAAGGAGGAGACAGAATCATCTTAGAAAATAAAAAGGATGACGTTAAAGTTCGACGGCATGTAAACATCTCAGAGTGTTTTTGTTTTTTATCACTGCAAACTAGACGTCAACATATAAGGGGGGTACACACAGCCCCGCCCCTTGTATGTAGCCCCGCCCACATATATATCATTGGCTTACAATTTACAGTAAATTAATTAATTCTTGTTTTTGTAGTAACTGAAGATTTAACCTGTAGGATGAGTTTGAGTTTTAATAATCTGTTTGGCACGTTAAATCTCAGTGGGAGGAGCCAAAGAGCCAGGGTTTAGCTACATGTTAGCTACAGCTAGCCTAGCCGACAAAATACATTAATACTTGTTTTGAGTTTTGAACACTAGCTAACCGTTGTGTTTTTGTGGACGCAACAAAATTTAACACCAAGCTGATATTTAAATAACACATCAGCAACGTAAAGTTTGTAAAATATTAGTTTCCTTAAACGTCTAAATCTAAAAGTTGTGACTCAAACGATTAATTCAAATTGTTCTCTTGTTTTTCTGTACTTGGAAGCTAGCAGTTAGCCTAGCAGTTAGCCTAGCAGTTAGCCTAGCTGACTTCTTTAAAGGATGGTTATTTTTGTGCCACTTTGTTTTTAGCTCCGCCCACTGATCTCCAACTCCACCAATGACAGTTTGTTGTACAGTCTCCAGACAGCGAGGCAGACAGGAACCAGGAAGTGGACAGACAGACGAAATATTCTGATTGGTTGAGTTAAACCACAGTGGGAGGAGCCAAAGAACAACACTTAAAGCTGGCAGCTAGCAGTTAGCCTAGCTGTTAACCTAGCTGTTAGCTTAGCTGACAGCTACCAAACCAATAGTAATATAAGTTAGCTAGCTAATTTGTTGATTTATGGATATTTCTCAAGCTCCAGTTCGTCTTTAGCTCCGCCCACTGATCGCTAACTCCACCAATGACAGTTTTTGACAAACGTTGTACAGTCTCCAATCAGACAGCGAGGCAGACAGGAACCAGGAAGTGGACAGACAGACGAACAGGACGGCAGACGTCTTCCTCCAGACTGAGCGGGCTGGACGTCGACACCACTGCAGCATAGTGTTCTGGTTTTACATCTTCTCACGAGTAGGCACGGCATCTAACCATAACATTTATTTACACATTAAAATTCACATATAATTATAGTACCTTTCTTTATAATAATAATTAACTCTAAGAGTGGAGATATATTTCAGTATGGCAGGAGAACTCAGTCCTGAAGAGGAAATAAAACAAAACAAAACTTGGCATCTTGAATCAGGCAGAATCAAAAATTAAATGAGGAGAGCTCCGCCCCCTCGCCTCCCCGCAAATTTATCTTTATCGTCTGTTTGGCTTTCACAGAAAGCGTCAAACCCGACTGCCTCAGAGGAGGAGGAGGAGGAGGAGGAGGAGGAGGAGGAGGAGGAAGGACTCCGTGTTTGTTTCCAGGCTGCTGACAAACTGACGGAGGAAGAACGAGGAGGAGGAGGAGGAGGAGGTCAAAGTTCAGCCTGAAACAGGTCCATTCATGTATTTATCTCCCAGCTCCTCCTCCTCCTCCTCCTCCTCCTCTGGATGAAGAAGGCAGCTTGTCCGGTCTGAACGGGTCCAGGTGGAGGTGGGGGTGGAGGTGGACGAGGACGAAGGCCGTCAGATCTTGATGTCCTGGGACTCCACCATCTTGGCCAGCGTCTTCTTGACTCTGAGGATGGTGAGGCGGGAGGCGGGGTTATGAGCCCAGCACTCAGACATCAGCTTCAGCATGGACCGGAGACACTACAGGAAGTAAAGGGGACATGTTAACGGACACGTCACGTAGCTGGAGCTAACCAGCTAGCCTCAGCTAACCAGCTAGCCTCAGCTGACCAGCTAGCCTCAGCTAACCAGCTAGCCTCAGCTGACCAGCTAACCAGCTAGCCTCAGCTAACCAGCTAGCCTCAGCTAACCAGCTAGCCTCAGCTAACCAGCTAACCAGCTAGCATCAGCTAACCAGCTAGCCTCAGCTGACCAGCTAACCAGCTAGCCTCAGCTAACAGAGAAAACAGTTATCATGTCATCAACTGTCCACCACATGGTGACCTGACTGACAGAATCTGAGCTTTAATGACATGTCTCCATCTAGTGGTGCTGCTATAGATAATAAACACAGCCATGTCGTAGTGTAAGTTAGCTTAGCTTAGCACTGATCGTGTCTCACCTCGTCACTGTTCCAGCGGTTGGACACCGTGGGTCTGAGTCCTTTAACACAAACCACCTCCAGCATGTCCTCGTAGGAGGGATCAGAGGGGACCATGTCGTAGTAGGGCAGCTGGTAGTCCTCCACCATACCTGGACAGACAGACAGAGTCCTGCTCACTCACCTGGACCAAGTCTCAGACATTTATTCATCATTACAGGACACTTCATTAATCTTTCCTCCTTCGTCCCATGGACTGTAGACGTATCTACAGAGGGACGTCCTACATGAGGACAGATTCAGTCTTGTCTTTCTACCTCCAGTGACGCAGCGTCTGGCCATCTCCCAGATGACGAGGCCGTAGCTGTACATGTCGGCCATGATGTAGGCCTGGAAGTGGTTCTTGTTGAGGCTCTCGTCCAGGACCTCGGGGGCCATGTAGCGCCTCGTCCCCACCCGCGTGCTCAGAGGGATGTCCACCTCGTTGGTATCGCTACGGCAACACAAACGACACGTCACCACATGAATGAGCTGACAGACAATGCTAATGGAGATGGGGAAGCTAAATCAATGCTAATGGAGATGCTAAATCAATGCTAATGTTCTAAACGTCTGACTCAGGCTCCGCCCACCTGTTGAACTTGACGGCCAGGCCGAGGTCGGCGATGCAGCAGGTGCCGTTCTTCTTGATCAGGATGTTCTTGCTCTTCAGGTCCCGGTGGGCGATGGCGGGCTTCCCCTGGGTCCCGTAGATCTCCGTGTGGAGGTGGCAGAGGCCGCAGGCCGCCGAGTAGGCGAGGCGAAGCAGCGCCGCCGTGTCCAGCGTGGTCTGCTTCAGGAAGTCGTACAGCGAGCCGCTCTCGTGGTAGTCGGTGATGAGGAAGAGCTGCGTGAAGGCGCCCGTCCCTTTAATGTCCGCCGCGATGAAGCCTGAGGGACGGAGGGGGAGGAGGTAGAGATCCATTAGAGACAGCAGCTGGTACAATATTCTACTGACCACATGATGGCGCTGCTGATTTACAGACACATTTAGTTATTAGTGTTTTCAACAGACGTCTACCCTCCCTGGCCACTTCATTAGGTACACCAGTGAACGTCTCCATGAAGGTTCTGGTCTTCAGCTTCAGATGTTGATTCATGGAGGACGGTTCTATGGGACGGTGTACCTAATGAACTGGCAAGTGAGTGGACTTGTCTCCGTCCACAGGAGACGTGGTGTCTCATCAGTCCGACAGACGCTCGTCCTCATTAGTTTAAATCATCGACCAGATTAAAAATCAATGCAGCCATCGATCGGTGCAGAGTCTCCAGGCTGCTGCAGCCAGACGTCTGCTCGTTGGACATTAAGAGACGCTTCTATCGTGTCTCTATCGTCATGGACGATTAAAAGAATAAAGTTTGGAAATATTTCTGAGCAAAATGTGGAAGAAATTCTACTGAACTCTGTCAGCGTTAGAAGTTTGGAAGTGGGAATTATTTTAATACTCAAGGACTTTGTCTGTCGCCGGTCAGCTGAAGGTTGACTTAAATAATGTGTCAGACGAATGAATGAATGAATGAATTCATGTTTGTTCTTCAGATTAAACCATGAACCACGACTCTGATGATCACTGGTAAAATGATTCCTGACTGAACGTCTTCAAATGAAACAAGGAAGGAGAGAAGAAGGAGTTCCTGATTGAAAGGCTCTAAAGAAGTTAAAGTTTGTTTCAGCAGCGACTGAACGATACGAAGGATTCAGTCTGATTTCAGTGAGACGCCGTGTTTCGTACCCAGGATGTTCTCGTGTCTCATCAGGACCGTCTGGTAGATCTCCGTCTCCCTGAACCAGCTGGCCTCCTCCCGGGTGAAGAACACCTTGACGGCCACCTTCTCTCCCCTCCAGCGGCCGAGCCACACCTCCCCGTACCGGCCTTTACCGATCTGACGCACCATCTGGATCTGCTTGGCGATGGTCCGCTGCACCTGAGGGTTGGGACGGACAGAAGACGTTTAATCCACGGGGACGTTTTAAACTGGTCTTTGTCTGGTGGGCGCCGTGTCTCCGTCCTACCAGCAGGGGGAGCCCTGAGCCGCTGCCAGAGCTCTGGGACTGATGGATCAGTTCTCCCAGCGTCTCCCCGGCCGGGATGAAGACTTCCTGTTCCAGGTCTTTGCGATAGCGCTGCCGCTCACTCTGCCACTTATACCTGAAGCAAACACACAGATACAGTCACATACCTGGACACGAGACAGGATGAAAGACCTGGACCCACATCATCTAACAACCAGTAAAGAAGAAGATGGTCTGGATGTTAGTTTGTGTCGGGATCTTGAGGTGTAGGGGGGTGTAGGGGGGTGGAGGCAGGTGGAGGGAGGTGGAGGGAGGTGGAGGCAGGTGGAGGGGGGTGGAGGGGGGTGGAGGGGGGTGGAGGCAGGTGGAGGGGGGAGACCTACCTGTAGTAACAGACCACGGTGACACAGATCAGAGTGCAGCAGCAGACCGTCATGGAGATGAGGAAGGCCAACCAGTGAGGCGTTCCTTCTGTAAAACAACAACACGGTGGTTAAACCAGCTCTGTTCTCCTGACCCACACCTGGACTGGTCTGCTGGGTGGAGACCGTACCGCTGGAGACCGGCGGCGGGAGCGTGGGCTGCAGGTCTTTGTTGCAGAAGTCTGTGTCGCAGCACTCGATCGTCCTCCTGGTCTGAGCTTTGGGGGAGTCCTGACGACACAAACAACCAATCAGAGACGCCGTTAAGGCTCCATCATCCTAGAAGCCGGTACAGAAACCTTCTCAAACATCTGCTGGACGTTACCTTGCACTGGAAGTGTGAGCCCTCGTACTTCATGCAGCCGGAGGTCAGCTGGACCTCCCCAAGCTCGTCCTCCTCGATGATGGCGAAACACTGACCGTTGGTCCTGAACACAAACACAGACCCACCCATGAGCCTCTACACGGACTGACTGGTCTCTACTGGACCCTCCTGGACCTTAGTGGACCCTAGTGGTCTCTACCCCTCTCTACTGGTCTCTCCTGGACCCTCCCGGTCTCTACCGGCCTCTCCTGGACCCTCCTGGTCTCTACTGGACCCTAGTGGTCTCTCCTGGTCTCTACCGGACCCTAGTGGTCTCTACCGGACCCTAGTGGTCTCTCCTGGTCTCTACTGGACCCTCCTGGTCCCTCCTGGTCTCTACCGGACCCTCCTGGTCTCTACTGGACCCTCTCCTGGTCTCTACTGGACCCTCTCCTGGTCCCTACTGGTCTCTACCGGCCTCTCCTGGTCTCTACTGGACCCTCTCCTGGTCTCTACTAGTCTCTCCCCTGGTCTCTACTAGTCTCTCCTGGTCTCTACTAGTCTCTGCTGGACCCTCCTGGTCTCTACTGGACCCTAGTGGTCTCTCCTGGTCTCTACTGGACCCTAGTGGTCTCTACCGGACCCTAGTGGTCTCTACCGGACCCTAGTGGTCTCTCCTGGTCTCTACTGGACCCTCCTGGTCCCTCCTGGTCTCTACCGGACCCTCCTGGTCTCTACTGGACCCTCTCCTGGTCTCTACTAGTCTCTCCTGGTCTCTCCTGGTCCCTACTGGACCCTCTCCTGGTCCCTACTGGTCTCTACTGGTCTCTACTGGTCTCTACTGGCCTCTACTGGTCTCTACCGGCCTCTCCTGGTCTCTACTGGACCCTCTCCTGGTCTCTACTAGTCTCTCCCCTGGTCTCTACTAGTCTCTCCTGGTCTCTACTAGTCTCTGCTGGACCCTCCTGGTCTCTACTAGTCTCTGCTGGACCCTCCTGGTCTCTCCTGGTCTCTCCTGGACCCTCCTGGTCTCTACTGGACCCTCCTGGACCCTCCTGGTCTCTACTGGTCTCTACTGGACCCTCCTGGTCTCTACTGGTCTCTACTGGACCCTCTCCTGGTCTCTACTAGTCTCTGCTGGACCCTCCTGGTCTCTCCTGGTCTCTCCTGGTCTCTCCTGGACCCTCTACCGGTCTCTACTCACTGGCAGGTGTTGTTGGTGGCGTCGTCAGGACAGTGTCCAGAGCAGTAGCAGCTGAGGAACCGAGGGAGGTCCTCTGGAGCGATGGTGGAGTCGTCGCCGGGCCGCCGAGCCTCGGGTTTCACCCCGGTCCCCTGTAGAACGTGGTCTGGGTTCTGACCTGCGGCTGGACGAACAAACACGAGTCAGAGGTTAAAACACCGTCACATGAATCAGGTTGAAAGAGGAGAAGTTTCCTTCATTGAGTTTATTTGATTTTATTTTATAATTAAAACAATAAAAGACTGAATCACATTTAATAAAGAAAACATTTTAAATCAAACACAATAGATCCAGACTTTATCAGGTTCTATCAGCTCCATCGTATCGTTTAGTGATCATACTTGATCTTCAATTAAACTTTTTAAATAATAAAAACATTTTCTTCTCAATAAATAACTTTTCAGGAAAGATGAGAATAATAAACATCTTTTATTTGGGACATTTACAGATAATAATTACGTCTCTGTCCATATATATATATATATATATATATATATCATAACATATGATTTATTAACCTTTGTTATTATTTTAAACTGACTACGAGTTAAATAAATAAACATAAAAATGAGTAAAGTTACTGGTTTTTGATTTTTTAATTAATGACTTTAAAATAAACTCTGAGTTTTTCCTGTAAACGTTAACTTTTATATTTTTATTTGATCCAGAGACAGAGACACTTCTTCTTCTTCTTCTTCTTCTTCTTCACTTCCTGTATTTACGTCCTCTCTGTGTACGTTTCTATCTCTGGAGACCTGTAGTAGACGTTGTCGTCGGTGTCGTGTCTGGACATGAACGACCTGCACAGCTACTGCTTTCTGCTACCTGGTTGCTACGGTTACGGCCCACAAAGACCGCCCCCCTGGCGTCTCCAGACTGAAAACTGGACCTTGCTGGTGTTTCAGAGGAAGAGCAACCAGCAGGAGGCGCTACGTCACGGTTCAGTCTGGTTCAGTGTTTCATGATGGAAGGTCTGTGTCTGAATCTGACAAAGATTGTTTACGAGCCACAGATGCATCACTCTGATTATTTAGACGCTTCTCTTCAGATCTGAACAAAACTCCCTCTACCAGACTCTACCGGAGTCTAGTGGTCTCTACTGGACTCTAAGGTACTCCAAAGGTCTCGACAGGACTTCAGCGGTCTCTAGTGGACTCTACTAGAGTCTAGTGGTCTCTACTGGACTCCAAGGTACTCCAAAGGTCTCTACAGGACTTCAGTGGTCTCTAGTGGACTCTAGTCTAGTCGTCTCTACTGGACTCCATGGTACTCCAAAGGTCTCTAGTTGACTCCAACAACCTCTTCTGGACTCTGTCTACCGGACTCTAGTGGGCCCTGCCAGTCTTTAGTGGACTCTACCGGACTCTAGTGGGCCCTGCCAGTCTTTAGTGGACTCTACCGGACTCTAGTGGGCCCTGCCAGTCTTTAGTGGACTCTAGTGGACTCGAGTGGACCCTGCCAGTCTTTAGTGGACTCTAGTGGACCCTGCCAGTCTTTAGTGGACTCTACTGGGCCCTGCCAGTCTTTAGTGGACTCTACTGGACTCTAGTGGGCCCTGCCAGTCTTTAGTGGACTCTAGTGGGCCCTGCCAGTCTTTAGTGGACTCTACTGGGCCCTGCCAGTCTTTAGTGGACTCTAGTGGACTCTAGTGGGCCCTGCCAGTCTTTAGTGGACTCTACTGGACTCTAGTGGGCCCTGCCAGTCTTTAGTGGACTCTACTGGGCCCTGCCAGTCTTTAGTGGACTCTACTGGGCCCTGCCAGTCTTTAGTGGACTCTACTGGGCCCTGCCAGTCTTTAGTGGACTCTAGTGGACTCTAGTGGACCCTGCCAGTCTTTAGTGGACTCTACTGGGCCCTGCCAGTCTTTAGTGGACTCTAGTGGACTCTAGTGGACCCTGCCAGTCTTTAGTGGACTCTACTGGACTCTAGTGGGCCCTGCCAGTCTTTAGTGGACTCTAGTGGGCCCTGCCAGTCTTTAGTGGACTCTAGTGGGCCCTGCCAGTCTTTAGTGGACTCTACTGGGCCCTGCCAGTCTTTAGTGGACTCTAGTGGACTCTAGTGGGCCCTGCCAGTCTTTAGTGGACTCTACTGGACTCTAGTGGGCCCTGCCAGTCTTTAGTGGACTCTAGTGGGCCCTGCCAGTCTTTAGTGGACTCTACTGGGCCCTGCCAGTCTTTAGTGGACTCTAGTGGACTCTAGTGGACCCTGCCAGTCTTTAGTGGACTCTACTGGGCCCTGCCAGTCTTTAGTGGACTCTAGTGGACTCTAGTGGACCCTGCCAGTCTTTAGTGGACTCTACTGGACTCTAGTGGGCCCTGCCAGTCTTTAGTGGACTCTAGTGGGCCCTGCCAGTCTTTAGTGAACTCTTCTGGACTCTAGTGGGCCCTGCCAGTCTTTAGTGGACTCTAGTGGGCCCTGCCAGTCTTTAGTGGACTCTACTGGGCCCTGCCAGTCTTTAGTGGACTCTAGTGGACTCTAGTGGACCCTGCCAGTCTTTAGTGGACTCTACTGGACTCTACTGGACCCTGCCAGTCTTTAGTGGACTCTACTGGGCCCTGCCAGTCTTTAGTGAACTCTTCTGGACTCTAGTGGGCCCTGCCAGTCTTTAGTGGACTCTAGTGGGCCCTGCCAGTCTTTAGTGGACTCTACTGGGCCCTGCCAGTCTTTAGTGGACTCTACTGGACTCTAGTGGGCCCTGCCAGTCTTTAGTGGACTCTAGTGGGCCCTGCCAGTCTTTAGTGGACTCTAGTGGGCCCTGCCAGTCTTTAGTGGACTCTAGTGGACCCTCTTGATCTCTACCAGTCTCTACCAGCCTGATTAAAGTGAAAACCTTTACGCAGACCGATCAATAATCAGGACTGTTTCTGGTGTTTCCTTACAGGCTCTAAAATCTCTGCAGCTTTGAATAATTAAAAAACCAAGTGGCCCCGCCCCCCCCTCAGGAAGAGAGCCGCTCTGATTGGCCGAGGCTTTCAGCGGCGAGGAGGCGGCGGCCTCTGTGAAGCCACGGTGGGAGTGTGGAGGCTGGAAATGGCTGCTCTGCTTCAGCGTCTCCATCCACATGTGTAGTTAATTGAGCCGGCAGCCAGAGTGGAGACTGAGGTCTGGCAGAGAGGCTGCTGGGTAATCAGACTCCCTCCACCAGCTCTTAAAGCGACAGCGACCGTTTATTTACACGCCGTCTGCAGCCGGCTCGCCGTCGTCGGTTCTGATGACGGTCAGAGAAACTTTACGACAAACGAGAAGAAGCAGCAACAGAACCGACAGGAAATATAATATAATATAATAATAATTATAATTATAATAGAATAATATAATATCTGAGTCTTTTTAAAGAGAGAAAATGACAAACAGAACCATTTTCTTTCTATTAAATTTTTTCAGATCTCAGGTCTCACATTTATTTTTAATTCATGGAACCACTAGATATACTCCAAGTTAAATAAATGACAAAAAAACTTTACATTTTTTCTTGATTTGTTTTTTTCATTAGATCTGAAAGCTCTTCGTTGGGAAACACATCCGCCTCCTAACCAGTCATATCTCTAAACATCTAAAACACAAACGAGCTGAGCTGGGAGCGCTTGTTTCACCGTCTTTCTTCTGACAGTAAAGGTTGTTTTTCCAGCCGCTGCGGTCGGCAGATAAAGTTTCTGCTCTGATCTCAAGCAGAGAAAACTCATAACAGACGGTTCGTCGGCCGTGAGTCACCGTCTGCAAATATGTGAAGCATTCGAGGCAACGGGAGAGAAACGCTGAGACGGTTATTCAGCCAATCGACAGAAACAAACCTCCACAGAGTCGCCATCATCTCCTCCAACTGTGAAGCGCCCTGAGGTGATAAACTCCACCCGTCTGGGGCAGCACGCGCCGTCAAACAAACAAACAAACCGTTTGTAAGTGGAGGTGTCGTTTCCTGAACGTTGGACGAGTTCACAGCAACAGAACTGATGCTATGTTTGGTTTACAGAATAAATAATAACTGATTAAAGCTAATACTAGAACCTACTAGAACAAAGCGATATAAGGAAAGAAAATAATGGACAAATAACTCTGATAATGAAAGTGTTTGGGAGCTTAAAGCCCAGAAATGAACTTTTAAACATTTGATTAATTTCAGGAATTGATTAATTGCTGCTTTTTATCATCCTAGTGACTGTGAACTGAATGTCTGGGCTGTAAACTGTTGGGAATCCTGAGTTATTATTATTATTATTATTATTATTATGTGCCTGATGGGCCGTGTGGCGTTCACTGACCCTCCAGAAAGAGTCCAGCGAGGGGGAAACAAACATCGATTCAAAGGGTGAATGTGTCTCCAGAGGGACTGAAGGATATTTCCGGAGAACAATGAGTGTTTGGAGCGTTTAGCGCCGCTGACAGCTCGTACAGTGCCATACAGGAAGTGGTTAATGTGCAGAGAGGAAGTCAGAGCGGCAACAATCAGTTCAACAGCTTCCTGCTGGGAGGAGCGCTGGGGTCTCTGAGCGCTGCCTCGGCTCCCGACACTGGAAACTTATTCTATCAGACGGTGGCACCAAAAACAAACACCTTCAATAAAACCTGCTCCGTTCTCCTGCAGCGACGTTTTATTTACACCGATTGTGGAGGGTGACGCTTCTACACTAAACTAAAAGCTCTGGTGTATTTATTTATTTGTCGTGTTCGTCCAGTTTTCCTTTAGTTTTAGTTTTTTTAACACTTTGGTTCCTTACGGACTAGAACACTTTGGTTCCTTACGGACTAGAACACTTTGGTTCCTTACGGACTAGAACAGAGGGTTCTATTATCACGGTGCTGGAGTCCTGGAGTCTTTGTGTTGAACAGAAGACCAAGTGGAAAACAGAGTCTCTCCCTTTCCTCCAGAGATTAGAACGAGCCAATCAGAGGCGGCGAGCGCCACCTCGCTCTTATCAGCTGCTCTGAGTGTTTGTAGGTCACTGATTGGACGGCGAGGACACGGTCTTTCTCATGTTCAGGATCATAAAGAGGCCAGTTCATTAGGTACACTAGTGAAGTCGTTCTAATCTACATAAGGATCATTGAGGAGCTCATGGTGCCGTCCCTAATGAACCGGCGGGTTTTTAATAACAGATAATAAACTGCTTTCACAAGGACACGACCAGAAGATCATATGTTTATAACTTAATTTATTAATAAACTGATCGTTGGTTCAAACCCTTTTAATAGTTTGATTAAAAGATGAATCAGTAACAGACTAACGAGCTGTGGTTGATTTATTACAGTAGAGACAATAAATATAGAGGAAGAGTTAATAGACGACTCCAAGGGTCTCTAGTGGACTCTACCAGACTCTAGTGGTCTCTACTGGTCACAACTGGACACTAGTGGACTTCAGTGGACTCTACCGGTCTCTAATGGACTCCAAAGGTCGCCAGTGGTCACAACCGGTAACAAACTCTACTGGACCATGCAGGTCTATACTGGACTCTACTGGACCATAAAGGTCTATACTGGACTCTACTGGACCATAAAGGTCTATACTGGACTCTACTGGACCATGCAGGTCTTAGCTGGACTCTACTGGACCGTGCAGGTCTTAGCTGGACTCTACTGGAGCCAGTGGTAAAGGATGGACTTTAACTTTTAACTGATTATCTAATCATAATTTCTCTATTCATTAAACGATAACGTCTCCAGCTGTCGTCCTTGTAGATAAAACCAGCTGATGTTGTTTCTATTGTTTCTATTGTTTCTATTGTTTCTATTGTTTCCAGTCTCTCCGTTATCAGCCGATGGAAACTTAATCACGGCTTTAACAAAAGGCTGCTGCTGCAGGTCTGTGTGTGCAGGGAGGAGAGGCTGATACAGAACTAATGCAGACTCTGCTGCTGCTGCTGATCTGCTCTGGACAAACTGAAGACTAACGACTGACTCTGCTGTTTAATGGAGACAAGAGACGAGAGACGAGAGACAAGAGACGAGAGACGAGAGACGAGAGACGAGAGACGAGAGACGACGGCTGAACACGGGACGACAGGAAGTAAAACATGAAATACTTCAAACATGAAAGGTCCCAGAGGAAGAGACGACGAGAGGACTTCTAAAATGTTCTAACAGTCTCCTCGTCTTCATCAGAGTGAGGAACATTTATCAGGAAACAACCAATAACCTGACGGTCTCAGTAAATAACCACATATTCAACATCTTCCTTCCAGTGAATAAACACGTGTTCGTTTCTTCGTCTGCGTCGTCGTTACTCGGCGTCTTACCGTCAGCTCTGAGGACCAGGAGGACGGCGGCGGACATCGCAGCCAAACAGAAGCGTAGACCTGCCATCCTGCAGCAGGACTGGACCAGATCTGGACCCTGGAGGTCCCGGTCAGCCGGTCTGAGAGGAGACGGCCCGGTCCAGATAGAACTTTAATCCACAGCAGGAGTTGGGGAGCTGGGAGGAGGAGGAGGAGGAGGAAGAAAAGGAGGAGGAAGAGGAGGAGGCGGAGCTCCGGCCGGCCTCTCGAAGCAGCGGCGTGGAGGAGGTGCTATCACAATATCTGGTCCTCTTGTGTCTCACTGGCTCTTTGGGTCCAAAACCCTGGAGAAGGAAAAGACACGAGAGATTTAAACCTGTTCATCTGGAAGACGACGTAAATGATTTAAATCTGATCATCAACAGACAAAAACAAAAACAAGAACTAAACCGTGAGGAACCAGGAGCTGGTCAGGTACGTAACAGCTGATCGGCTGGTCAGGTACGTAACAGCTGATCGGCTGGTCAGGTACGTAACAGCTGATCGGCTGGTCAGGTACGTAACAGCTGATCTTTACTGGAGCTTTGAACTCAAAGGAACCAGTAAAGTCTGAACTGCTCTAACAATCTTGACGAGATGGAGGACACTGACAGTTCGGGCGCCGTGACCCGGTGACCCCGGCCGGCCGGGCGCTGGCCCCCGACGTTCCGACTAACTACCACATAATTTGCCCCGGGATGTTCTGCTCTGCGCGGCGCTAATAACGCCGTGTTGCAATTAGCGGGCGCCGAGAGGGGTGGGCGGGTTGGTGGCGGCGGCGGTGGAGGGTGAGCGAATTAGCAGCGATGCCCGGCCGGCGTCTGTCACTTTTCATTTGCCCGGGGGGGACAAAGAGGTCCGACCTGTGACCCACTTTTCACACATCTCTGGCCGGGGTAGGGGAGAACAAAGAGGCGCTCAGAGAGGACAGCGAACGGGACGAGGGTGTAACACTTTAATGGGCCCCTTCACATCAGACTGCTGGACGACGCTCAGACCAGGACAACGAGTCCGGCCCGGTCTGTGTCCACGTCTCATCGGAGGACGGAACGGGTTCGCCCCAAAGTCTAAACGTTGACGGGTTACGTCCCGTCAGACCTGAGAGCTGTGACGCAGCCCAGCTCACGTAAAACTGTTATGGTCCCGTTCAAAGTACGAGGGACTGGATCCAAGTCTGGTCAGGAGGTGACGTCTCACATTAAGCCCCACCCCCAAACAATCTGATTGGCCCAGCAGATCTTTGCTGGAGCAGAATCAGTTCCCAACAGAGAGACAGAGAGACAACTGTCCTCCAGAGGTTTCATCTCATAGTGAATAATATTTGTTTAACTGTCTCAGTTTGAGACGCTGAAATAAAACTAAACCAGATCTAAACTAATAAACTAGGGATCTGATGTCCTAGAGTTGGTCCCTAAAGTCTGTCCTTGTCTTCCTTGTCTTCTCCTAGAGTTGGTCTCCTGTGTCTTCCTAAAGTCTGCCCTTGTCTTCCTTGTCTTCTCCTAGAGTTGGTCTCCTGTAGCTTCCTAAAGTCTGTCCTTGTCTTCCTTGTCTTCTCCCAGAGTTGGTCTCCTGTAGCTTCCTAAAGTCTGTCCTTGTCTTCCTTGTCTTCTCCTAGAGTTGGTCTCCTGTAGCTTCCTAAAGTCTGTCCTTGTCTTCCTTGTCTTCTCCTAGAGTTGGTCTCCTGTAGCTTCCTAAAGTCTGTCCTTGTCTTCCTTGTCTTCTCCTAGAGTTGGTCTCCTGTAGCTTCCTAAAGTCTGTCCTTGTCTTCCTTGTCTTCTCCTAGAGTTGGTCTCCTGTAGCTTCCTAAAGTCTGTCCTTGTCTTCTCCTAGAGTTGGTCTCCTGTGTCTTCCTAAAGTCTGTCCTTGTCTTCCTTGTCTTCTCCTAGAGTTGGTCTCCTGTGTCTTCCTAAAGTCTGTCCTTGTCTTCCTTGTCTTCTCCTAGAGTTGGTCTCCTGTAGCTTCCTAAAGTCTGTCCTTGTCTTCCTTGTCTTCTCCTAGAGTTGGTCTCTTGTGTCTTCCTAAAGTCTGTCCTTGTCTTCTTTGTCTTCTCCTAGAGTTGGTCTCCTGTAGCTTCCTAAAGTCTGTCCTTGTCTTCCTTGTCTTCTCCTAGAGTTGGTCTCCTGTGTCTTCCTAAAGTCTGTCCTTGTCTTCCTTGTCTTCTCCTAGAGTTGGTCTCTTGTGTCTTCCTAAAGTCTGTCCTTGTCTTCCTTGTCTTCTCCTAGAGTTGGTCTCTTGTGTCTTCCTAAAGTCTGTCCTTGTCTTCCTTGTCTTCTCCTAGAGTTGGTCTCCTGTGTCTTCCTAAAGTCTGTCCTTGTCTTCCTTGTCTTCTCCTAGAGTTGGTCTCTTGTGTCTTCCTAAAGTCTGTCCTTGTCTTCCTTGTCTTCTCCTAGAGTTGGTCTCTTGTGTCTTCCTAAAGTCTGTCCTTGTCTTCCTTGTCTTCTCCTAGAGTTGGTCTCCTGTAGCTTCCTAAAGTCTGTCCTTGTCTTCCTTGTCTTCTCCTAGAGTTGGTCTCTTGTGTCTTCCTAAAGTCTGTCCTTGTCTTCCTTGTCTTCTCCTAGAGTTGGTCTCTTGTGTCTTCCTAAAGTCTGTCCTTGTCTTCCTTGTCTTCTCCTAGAGTTGGTCTCCTGTAGCTTCCTAAAGTCTGTCCTTGTCTTCCTTGTCTTCTCCTAGAGTTGGTCTCCTGTAGCTTCCTAAAGTCTGTCCTTGTCTTCCTTGTCTTCTCCTAGAGTTGGTCTCCTGTAGCTTCCTAAAGTCTGTCCTTGTCTTCCTTGTCTTCTCCTAGAGTTGGTCTCCTGTGTCTTCTTAAAGTCTGTCCTTGTCTTCCTTGTCTTCTCCTAGAGTGGACTGGATTCTGTTCAGATGATCAACTACTACCACCTCACCACACATCCACACTATTGTTCCTCTTTAAAACAGAAGAAGAGGTTTTGACGCTATAGAGATGTGGTTTTGGTTTATGGTAAACTTTAAACAAATAACAACAAATCTAAATGAGTCTTGGTTGAAGCTTGCTCTGATCGGGACGCTGCTTGTTCTGACCCAGTGTTTCCTCTTCCCTCTCAGCTCTACAGGACAAGATTAATTAATAAATATAAATATATGTGAGTCAGAGAGCTCTTGTTTACTCGGGCAGGTTTTGTTTTTGCTGCTCTCCGTCTTTTCTTTCATGTTATTAACGTCAGGAGCTGCAGTGAAGATCTAATAACGCAGCACAGAGCAGGAAGTAGAAGGAGGACACTTTAATCTCGTCCCCAGTCCTCTGCCTTGTCTTCTCCGGCTCCTCTGGTTGGAGACGCTCGGGTCCAGATAAGGAACGTGTGCGTTGAAGTGGAAGAATCTTCACCTCGCCGTCACAACAAGAAGAACCACAGTCTGTTTGCTCCGCGCAGAGATCGAGGGCGGAAAGGAGAGATAAAGACGCACAAAGACACATTCAGAGGGAGGACAAGACGAGGCAGGCTCAGGGAGGACGTCTGCTGCTGCTGCCTCCCCCATCCTCCCCCCCTCACCCCTTCCTAAATCACCTCCACTTCCTTTTGAACGCACACATGTTCGACTGGTGACGGTCGGCGGCTGAAAAACAAATCTGTTCCTTTAATGGTGAATTAAACGTCCTCACACTGACCCACAGAGTCTCTGAATCACTGACGTGTCGGGAAACTTTCACTCCCCTTCCTCTTCCTCATCCTCATCCTCTTCATGTTCAGACCTGTCTCTGATCCTCTGGTCTCCGTCAAACAACAACTCCTTTCTCCCTCCGAGCTCAGACACCTTTTCCTTCTCAGATATCAACAACGACATTTACAGCTTCACGATACGTTCAGATAAACCTGAAAGATTCTCCAACACGATTCTTCTTTACTCTACATTTATTTTATTATTTATTTATTTTAAATACGCCACGTTCTGACTGAATATTTCTTCTTTCATCCCCCGACCTCCTCAGTGTGGTTGCCAGAGTTAATAACAGCAGATAGTTGTGCTTCTTGTCGTTTTAGTTCATTTCCTGTACAAAGCTACAAAGCTAACGAAGGTAAAGAGCTAACAGAGCTACAGAGCTAATGCTAACAGAGCTACAGAGCTAACGAAGCTACAGAGCTAATGAAGGTAAAGAGCTAACAGAGCTACAGAGCTAATGAAGGTAAAGAGCTAACAGAGCTACAGAGCTAATGAAGGTAAAGAGCTAACAGAGCTACAGAGCTAATGAAGGTAAAGAGCTAACAGAGCTACAGAGCTAATGAAGGTAAAGAGCTAACGGAGCTACAAAGCTAACGAAGCTACAAAATGGCACCTTCAGGTTTCTAGAGACTGATGGGGATGAAGATTTAGACGTCAAAGACTTTCCCTCAGTCTCAGTGTCCAGTGTCGTCCCCCCTCGCCTCCCTCATCCCCCCCCCCCCCCCGGCAGACAGTGGGTAATGTAGCGTAGCTGCTTTAGCTAGCTGAACACGACATCTTGGAGGAGGAACCTTCAGTTTCCCCGTGAATGAAAGGAGGTATTGTTAGCGGTCCCACCTGTACAGACTAAGACACCCTTATTGGGAACCACTGAGCCATGGCTGCCCCCCCCCCACGCCCCCCCACGCCCCCAGGGGAAGGAATTTGAGGTCGCACCGCTCCCAGGGGCTGCTGGGAAATGTGGCAGGACAGAAGCAGAGGGTTCAGGTTTGTGGAGGAGCTCTTTAAAGGCTTTTATAGAAGCTGTCTGGGGATAATAACTTTTCATTTGGCTGCAGAGGGAGACGACTATAAAACGATTATGTAAAATGATATTAAAGCACCGCGGCTCTGCAGCAGACGAGGTACGACGCTGCGATTACATTTATTATTACTCTGACAACGCACCGACAGAGAGGAATAAATGGCTCTGCATCAACGGGGTCGTCCTCCCGAACAATTAGAGACGTTTAGCTGCAAACTAATGCGACTCTAACAAAGCTAACAGCTACAGCGCTTACATCGATACCTAGCTAAAATAGCTAACAAAGCCACAGAGCTAACAACGCTAACAAAGCTACAGAGCTAACAATGTTAGAGACCCAACAGAGATAATGAGCTAACAAAGCTACAATGCTAACAGAGCTACAAATCTCCTGACAGGAGCATCCTCTACTTTTTTTCTGGGTTCAACTTCTCTGCGTTTAGTACCTTAGTACCTTTAGTAAACAAGACTGAATGTGGGTCAGACCAGTTTCATAGAAAGCTGTTTTCAGGTGAGGAAGTGAAAACCATTTGAAAACATAATTTCTCATTTTTCCTTAAACATTTAGACATAAAACCAACATGTTCAATAAAGCAGCTCCTCCTAGAAACGTTGTGAAATGACAGTGGACCCTGGCAGGCGTTATTAATCCATCATTAACCCCCCCCTCCCTCCACCCCACCACCTCAGACAGACATCAATAATCAAGCCTTAATGTGTCTCCACTTCCTGCTCTGGAAGAACGGCGGCAGACTAAATAAACGACGCTGATTGGACGAGGCCGAGCAAATAAAAGCAGTAATGAGGGAGACCGGAGGAGAGCGTGGACGGGGACGAGTTATCCCTCGCTCCTCATTCGCTCAGTCGTGATTACAATCATATTAAAGAGGCTGGAAACAAACATGTAGCACGGTCTGGTTGAGTTCACTCAGATCTGGAAGAAATGTCGGGAACGGAAAAAATAATTAGATGAATAACAAAGAAACTGTTTAACTGCAGCTTGACTTTCTTGACAGCTTGGTCACATTTAAGTTTTGGAAATAAAAGTTTTATAATTTAGAGGCCGGGCGATTTAACAGAGCAACAAAACTAAGAGCTAACAGAGCTAATGAAGCTAACCCACAGCGTAACCCTACTCCAGAGCTAACAGGGGACCAGGTGCCGTGTCTTCAGAAAGCATGGCAGCTTGTTCTACGTCAAGTTTCTTCTCTTTCAGTCCTTCTTTTCCCTCCCTTTCCTCCTGCTCCTTCTGATTTCTCCCCTCTCCCTCCATCTTGGCCCCGTTCCCCGTCCCCTCCAGGGGCCCCTCCTTGCAGGCGGGCCTCTGGGTGCTGCAGCAGCCTCCCGTCGGTGTCGGCGCCCTGCCCGACATGCCTTTCAGGGCCTGAGAGACTGCAGGCCAGACTTTCTGGCTCCACTGCCATTGTTTGCTTGGCTGCTCTGTGCCTCTTCCCTGGCGATGGATTAGCATAAGAATACCCAGAATGCCCCTGAACCACGGTGAGCGCCACTGCAGGCCTCTTCCTCCTCCTCCTCCTCCTCCTCATCATCCTCCAGACAATCCACATACTCATCTCCTTCTGAGTTGGTTAATGGTGCAACGATGAAAGGATGAATTTTAAACCAGTGACAGAAAAGGAGGAGCTTCACAGTCACAGTGGGAGTTGAACCCACAACCCTGGCAGTGCCTTGCTTCCACTAATACATTACAGTCACTGGCTCTTTGATTATTATACAGCGTTTGATTATATTAGAGGTAAGAGCTACACAGCTAACTTCAGAGCTAACAGCTCTATGGCGCTAACAGAGCCAAGAGCTAACAGAGCTAACAGAACCAAGAGCTAACAGAGCTAACAGAGCTAACAGAACCAAGAGCTAACAGAGCTAACAGAGCTAACAGAACCAAGAGCTAACAGAGCTAACAGAGCTAACAGAATCAAGAGCTAACAGAGCTAACAGAACCAAGAGCTAACAGAGCTAACAGAGCTAACAGAACCAAGAGCTAACAGAGCTAACAGAACCAAGAGCTAACAGAGCTAATAGAACCAAGAGCTAACAGAGCTAACAGAACCAAGAGCTAACAGAGCTAATAGATGGATAGATACTTTATTTAACTATACAGCTAACAAAAGTAAAAGAGCTCTAAAGCTAACAAACTTAAAGGAGCTAATGAGGAACTAGCTGCTTTAGTTTTAGCGGTCTACTGACATGCTAGCCATTAGCATCTGTTCTGGTGTCCTCATCAATTGATTAACAACTGGTATTAGCATTAGCTTTGTCATTAGCATCTGCTCTGTGTTTCTTCTCTCAGAACCACCTGATGAGGACCCAGCGATGAATCCCAGGCTCTGAGCTCAGACCAACAATCAGATTAACCTCTGGAACAGTTCAGCTCCTCAGTGTCTCCGCTACAGGGGGGAGGGGCTTCAGTTTTAGGAAGCGTTCGTCTTGGTGAATTTATGAGGACGATGAGCATTAAGGTTCCCCGGTCTGAACCCAGTAATGTCTCGTTTAAAGCCTGAGCAGACGGAGCAGGCAGCACTGAAGCCTAACGTCATTAGAGGCCAGCGGAGGACCAGCAGCTACAAACTACAGGACATTTACTTCATCTCTTTACCCAGAATCCTCAGGGGCGGCGCTGAGCACATACAGGCAGACTGTGATTTATGATGATGATGAGGAGGAGGAGGACAGACGCTGATCCTCCTCAGTAGTAAAGTAATAAAGCAGCTCAGACCCTGGAGGTGTTTTTAACCACTCTAATCGCCATGGCAACGGGTCCATCCATCACTGCCACCATGTCACCTTAGTCCTGCCACCGAGTCATAAAACAAATGCACTCAGAGCATAAAAACAACAAATGACCATAAATCACACGACACAGACCTCCCAGCTAAACCAGCTAGCGCTAGTGCTACACAACAACACGAGCTAACCTCACCCTAGAGCAGGGCTAACAGGGCTAACAGGGCTAACAGGGCTAACAGGGCTAAAAGAGCTAACAGGGCTAACAGACCTCCCAGCTAAACCAGCTAGCGCTAGTGCTACACAACAACACGAGCTAACCTCACCCTAGAGCAGGGCTAACAGGGCTAACAGGGCTAACAGGGCTAACAGAGCTCCCAGCTAAACCAGATAGCGCTAGTGCTACACAACAACACACGCTAACCTCATCCTAGAGCAGAGCTAACAGAGCTAACAGGGCTAAAAGATCTAACAGAGCTCCCAGCTAAACCAGATAGCGCTAGTGCTACACAACAACACACGCTAACCTCATCCTAGAGCAGAGCTAACAGAGCTAACAGGGCTAACAGGGCTAACAGAGCTAACAGGGCTAACAGACCTCCCAGCTAAACCAGCTAGCGCTAGTGCTACACAACAACACGAGCTAACCTCACCCTAGAGCAGGGCTAACAGGGCTAACAGGGCTAACAGGGCTAAAAGAGCTAACAGGGCTAACAGACCTCCCAGCTAAACCAGCTAGCGCTAGTGCTACACAACAACACGAGCTAACCTCACCCTAGAGCAGGGCTAACAGGGCTAACAGGGCTAACAGGGCTAAAAGATCTAACAGAGCTCCCAGCTAAACCAGATAGCGCTAGTGCTACACAACAACACACGCTAACCTCATCCTAGAGCAGAGCTAACAGAGCTAACAGGGCTAACAGGGCTAACAGAGCTAACAGGGCTAACACAGCTAACAGGGCTAACAGACCTCCCAGCTAAACCAGCTAGCGCTAGTGCTACACAACAACACACGCTAACAGAGCTAACAGGGCTAACAGAGCTAACAGACCTCCCAGCTAAACCAGCTAGCGCTAGTGCTACACAACAACACGAGCTAACCTCATCCTAGAGCAGAGCTAACAGGGCTAACAGGGCTAACAGAGCTAACAGGGCTAACAGGGCTAACAGACCTCCCAGCTAAACCAGCTAGCGCTAGTGCTACACAACAACACACGCTAACAGAGCTAACAGGGCTAACAGAGCTAACAGACCTCCCAGCTAAACCAGCTAGCGCTAGTGCTACACAACAACACACGCTAACCTCACCCTAGAGTAGAGCTAACAGGGCTAACAGGGCTAACAGAGCTAACAGGGCTAACAGGGCTAACAGAGCTAACAGAGCTAACAGACCTCCCAGCTAAACCAGCTAGCGCCGCTGCTTCACAACAACACACGCTAACCTCAACTTAGAGCAGAGCTAACAGGGCTAACAGGGCTAACAGAGCTAACAGAGCTAACAGGGCTAACAGACCTCCCAGCTAAACCAGCTAGCGCCGCTGCTTCACAACAACACACGCTAACCTCACCCTAGAGCAGAGCTAACAGAGCTAACAGGGCTTACAGAGCTAACAGAGCTAACAGGGCTAACAGACCTCCCAGCTAAACCAGCTAGCGCCGCTGCTTCACAACAACACGAGCTAACCTCATCCTAGAGCAGAGCTAACAGGGCTAACAGTGGTACTGAACTACAGAGCTACAAAGCTACAGAGATGACACAGCTAGCGGAGCTAACAAAGCTACAGCGCTAACAAAGCTGCAGCGCTAACAGGGATAACTGACCTACGCAGTTACTGAGCTACAATGCTAAATGGTCTAATAGAGCTATGTGGCTAACAGAACTATAGAGTTAATAGAGCTAACAAAGCTAACAGTGATGCAAGGCTTACAGGGCTACAATGCTAACTAAGCTATCAGACCTAGCAGCCACTATAAATAAACAAAAACATCTAAATCAAGATGTTTACGTCTGTAACTCATTAGTTTTCAGGTAAATATGTAAAAGACTATATTTGGTCTGTGAAACAACAAACCTTTCATAAAACTATTTAGTGATTCATTTAGGTTTTACTTCTGTCAGCTGATCTTCTCGGTTTATTGATAACAACCAAGACCTCCACCTCCTCCTCCTCCTCCTCCTCCACACAACTCCCCTTTCCCTTCCCCCTCCTCCAACTGTTGCTGGAATGTGGGAGGCAGGTAATGGAAAGTACCCCCCCCCTCCACTCAGTCCAGGAACTCTCAGCTCTGATGGCGTCGTCTCCACAGACACTTGGCCGTTTTAAAGACACTACAGCAGCTACATGCTAACAGCTAAAACACACTGGACCACAAAGACGAAGCATGTTGTCTGCTCTACGCTGAGATGTTGAATGACTCTGTGTCTGTATGCTGGAACATAAATAATATGTATAATAATGACCTCTGACCTCTGACCTCTGACATCAAATATTCACACTTTGTCTGGTAAACAGCACAGAGAGGGTTAACACTTCAGTTACACCTATACTACACCTGTACTAGTTTATTGAATGTAAACTGCTATAGAGGTATGCTAACTGTATTAGCATGTAGCTGGAGGTAAAACACACGTCTGTCAGCCACTAAGCTAGCTTCTAAGGCTAACGCTAAAAACAGAAGAACTTTCAACTTGGCGGGGATCATTGACCATCACAACAACCCAATGGGACAAACTACAAGGACACCTAGCAGCTAGCCTAGCCCTTAAAGCTAACGCTAGCTAGCATGCTGCTGTCCGTTAGCTAGCATGCTGCTGTCCGTTAGCTAGCATGCTGCTGTCCGTTAGCAATAACTACTGGTGAGATTATCTGTGGTGCATTCAGTGCTCCCTGGTCTGGTCTGATAACCCACTATACCGTCCTATAGTGTGTGCATGTCTAAGATCGTTTAAGATCAGACAGAAGATTATTTGTCAGGATTTAAAACAGAGAGAAAAAGATGCTCAGCTGATCAAGAGTCCGCCTCCAGACGCTGTCAATCATCCACCACAGCCAATCAGACGCTGCTGCCGACGCTGTCAATCATCCACCACAGCCAATCAGACGCTGCTGCCGACAGAGTGGAAACTTTCGTGAAACATAAATGTGAGCGTAGCCGAGTGTGTGGTCTGGTCAGAGACTGGACTCTGGACGGTTTCATGGAAACTACAGCCAGGCCACAGAGCTGTGCACGGCTGCCACGGCGATATAGGTGGTCCGCTGGGTTGCATAACCAGGACCCGTCGGCCAGTTCATTAGGTACACCAGCACAACATGTTGAGCAGTCCTGCACTGAAGGAGGTGGAGACGGATTCATAAAGACACTTTCTCTGCTAATATTCTTTGAAGCAGCTTAAAAACTAAATATTAAAGTTTGTTCTGTTTCCAGATTTTAATCAGAATGACTGAAAAAGAAAAAAGAACTGTCCATTTCATTAGGTACACTTGTGAAAATGTTCTGGTGTTCAGCTTTAGTTTCTAACAACAACAGAGAGATGTTGATTCAACTGTGTTTTCATTTAGTAGAACTATTGAACTGACACACGTTCCTATTATTTTGGCGCTGCAGTCAGCAGGCTGAATAACAGAGAGACTTAACAAAATATCTATCATCTCCCCAAATCAGTCCAGTTTAACAGAACCTCCTCCTCAATGATCATCCAGATGAATCACATTATTGGTTGAAATGATCAAAGTCGTTTCTAGTAACTGATTAATTTATTATTACACCTCTAATCTAATGAAAATACTTTAAATTAACACTTTTCTGACTGTGTTTCAACATCAACTGGACGTGAAGCGTTTAATCACTAGTGTACCTAATAAACTGGCCAGTGAGTCTTGACCTCCAGCCCGTTCAGAGCTAAAAACAGCTGAGGACTTGAAAGTGGACGGAGAAGGAGTGACGAGTTGAGACAGGAAGAAAGGAATCCGACGCCGCGAGCCGACGGGCGTGTGTCGATTCTTACGACGCACGTTACAGACGTTAAAAAAGTTTCCCCTGGAAATATTAAAACTCAGGCTTGGCGGGCTGTAAGCTGAGCCGGGTCGATCTGATCCGAGCCGGGCTGCAGGGGCGGCGGCGGCGGGGGTGGGGGGGTCGACTTCTGAGGGACATATGGGAGTGATTTTGCGCTGCAGACTGGACGGCTCTGTTTGAAGGTCTGTCGACAGGAGGAGGAGACTCAGACGCTTGAGTCACCTCCTCGTCCTGAAACTAATCTGCCTCGTCTCTAGAACTAAAACCGTAGAGCTCCAGTCCCCAGAGACAAAGTAAATAAAGTAAATAAAAGCATAAACTTGTAGAAATCCTACTGCTGATGCTAAGCTAAGCTAAGCATTCAACGTTAAATCTCCCTGCTGATTTTATTTCACTCAAAAGTTTGGTTTAACATCTTGTTAATTACTTTTGCAGCTTTTATTTATTTTTTTATTTACAACTAGATGCTCATGTGTGGCCTGCTAATGTTTTTATTTATTCGTTTATTGTGTTAAACTCGTCTGGTAAAAAGCTTTTAGCGTCCTCTGGCTCCGAGCAGCCAATCAGACGAGACCTCTGGACTGTGGTTCAACTATGATGAAGCTGGAACTTGTCATGAAAGTAGTTTGTTGTGGAAAGTTATCGGTGGAAAAGCTATGCTAAACGTTATGCTAACTTCTTGGATGTAAACTGCTGTAGACCTACGCTAACAGCATTAGCATGTACTAGGTGGGGGGAAACCCATGCCTTCAGCTGCTAAGCTAGCTTCTAAGGCTAATGCTAAAAACAACAGAAGAACCGTGAAGAGTGTAAATAGTAAATATGAATGTTTATTGTTGTTGCTCAGAGTTTAGTACGGTTTCTAATAAATAATAATAATAACAAACGCTCAGATCACGAGGAGCCGTCCAGCCTCTGGGCTCGGTGTAATCACCTCTTCCTGCTCTGTGGTTATTAATCAAACCAGACGACAGCTCCAATGACCCAATCAGAGCATGTAATTAAAAGCCAGGAAGCCTCCTGATTGGCCAGCTCTGCCTTCAGCCCTGGGGGTCAGAGGTTAATCTCCTCAAAGAGCAGGAGGAGGAGGAGGAGGAGGGGGAGGGGGAGGAGGAGGAGGAGGGGGAGGAGGAGGAGGAGGAGGAGGAGGGGGTCGGCTAATCAAGGAGTAATCACTGCTCCAGTCAGCAAAGAGGCTGATGTTTATGTTTTCATACCTGACTGGTGGCTCCATGGCTGAACGGTGTGCATGACGTCGCACGGCTCCATGGGAAACGCAGTCTGGAAGTCAGATCAGACCAACATCACAACCACCGCCGACCTGAGAGACGAAGAACAAGAAGAACGTTGGTTAGGATTCAATTAGTGTCAGACAAGGAGACAAACACCGGAACATTTTTAGACTGTGTTGGTTCATCAGTGTAGTAAATATATAAATAACTGTAGACTCCCAGAACTAACTGAACCACAACAGAACCTCCTGAAAGACCCCTAGGACCAACAGAACCTCCTCTAAGACCCCTAGGACCAACAGAACCTCCTCAAAGACCCCTAGGACCAACAGAACCTCCTCAAAGACTCCTAGGACCAACAGAACCTCCTCAAAGACCCCTAGGACCAACAGAACCTCCTCTAAGACCCCTAGGACCAACAGAACCTCCTCAAAGACCCCTAGGACCAACAGAACCTCCTCAAAGACTCCTAGGACCAACAGAACCTCCTCAAAGACCCCTAGGACCAACAGAACCTCCTCTAAGACCCCTAGGACCAACAGAACCTCCTCAAAGACTCCTAGGACCAACAGAACCTCCTCAAAGACTCCTAGGACCAACAGAACCTCCTCAAAGACTCCAAGGACCAACAGAACCTCCTCTAAGACTCCAAGGACCAATAGAACCTCCTCTAAGACTCCCAGGACCAACAGAACCTCCTCAAAGACTCCCAGGACCAACAGAACCTCCTCAAAGACTCCTAGGACCAACAGAACCTCCTCAAAGACTCCTAGGACCAACAGAACCTCCTCAAAGACTCCTATGACCAACAGAACTCCTGGGCTTGAATCTGCCTCATCTTAGATCAGTGCTGAAGTCGTGTGTTCGTGGCCCGGTTCTGTTCATGAGGAGACAAGTGGAGCAGCGTGGACGCCAGTCGGGACGAGCCTCCACCGACACAGAAGCCTTTTCATTCGACAACACCAGCTCATCAAAGGAGGCTCTATTTAGTCAAGGAGTTCATATTCACTGAGGCTGAGCAGTAGAGGGACCACATGGCAAGTGAACTTCAAAATAAAAGCCTGACCTTTCATCTCTTTATTTATCCACTAACACACGTATCGTCAGGTGACCAGGAAGTCTGCACGTAACACCCAACGGATGTAAACTATTTCACTTTTAATCACTTTCAACAGGAAACAGGTTCAGTACCACTGGGTCTAAAGAACAGTGGTTTTAATGATATATAGGAAGGAAGGAAGGAAGGAAGGAAGGAGGGAAGGAAGGAAAGAGGGAAGGAAGGAAGGAAGGAAGGAAGGAAGGAAGGAAAGGAAGTAATGTTGAACCGCTGGATCAGAACCATGACCAGCTGTTTGTTGGTCAGACGACACTGACAGTGAATGCATCACTTTAGATGTGGACTGTTATTTACACGTGTTCATCCTCTGGAGAGCAGGAACACCAGAGCAAACGAGGACGAAGCTGGACCGACTCCTGCTTCCTTAAGGTCAAAGGTCAGGACCGGCAGCGAGCGGCGTCTCCCTGCTGCCGCCAGAACCAGTGCTCTCAGCTGGAAGACGTCCTGGAGTGGCTGAGTTATTACAGGACAGAGACGGGGGCCGAGAGCCGTCACGGGGCCGGCGTTAGAAAAGAAAAAAACAGCTGCTGCATAAAACAAGCGCACCTCCTCCTCCTCCTCCTCCTCCTCCTCCTCCTCCTCCTCCTCCTCCTCGTCTGAGGACGGAGAGGTGGTGCCAAGAAAAAGAAAAACAGATCCTGTTCTCCCACACACGAGGACGAGTGAAACACGGCTCTGCTTTCCATCCCACCGCTTTTACGGGCGCCATGATGAAGTCCAACAGCTGAGTGGAAACAGAAATTAAACATTTTCATCCCCAGACGGAAAGTTTGGGTCGGAGTAGAAACGATGAGGAGACGATGCAGAACGTCTAAAGCATTAAATAAACACCAGAGACAGACGTTTAAGGACTAATTAAATATTCAACAACTGATCCTCCTCCACTAACGGACCAACGGGACGACACAGAGGCAACATGGCCGCCACTCGTCTGTTCATCAAAACTGGAAACAGTAGAGACACGATCTGGATTATTAGTAAATATCTAGCTTTAAAATATTTAACAACTGGCTGCATGGACAAAGATGATGATGATGAAGAAGGACGTGGTGAAGAAGAAGAAGAAGAAGGAGAAGAAGAAGGAGAAACATCTTCCAGAGAGGGTTAGGGAGTTTATGGCAGCGTTGGATGACCAGAACATTTCTGGAGTAGAGAACACAAGGTACCAGCTACCCTCTCCACACTACATTAACTTTGACTGAAAGATTTATTGGACTGAATCCAGTCCACTCTAGGAGAAGACAAGGAAGACAAGGACAGACTTTAGGAAGACACAGGAGACCAACTCTAGGAGAAGACAAGGAAGACAAGGACAGACTTTAGGAAGACACAGGAGACCAACTCTAGGAGAAGACAAGGAAGACAAGGACAGACTTTAGGAAGACACAGGAGACCAACTCTAGGAGAAGACAAGGAGGACAAGGACAGACTTTAGGAAGCTACAGGAGACCAACTCTAGGAGAAGACAAGGAAGACAAGGACAGACTTTAGGAAGACACAGGAGACCAACTCTAGGAGAAGACAAGGAGGACAAGGACAGACTTTAGGAAGCTACAGGAGACCAACTCTAGGAGAAGACAAGGAAGACAAGGACAGACTTTAGGAAGACACAGGAGACCAACTCTAGGAGAAGACAAGGAAGACAAGGACAGACTTTAGGAAGCTACAGGAGACCAACTCTAGGAGAAGACAAGGAAGACAAGGACAGACTTTAGGAAGCTACAGGAGACCAACTCTAGGAGAAGACAAGGAAGACAAGGACAGACTTTAGGACGCTACAGGAGACCAACTCTAGGAGAAGACAAGGAAGACAAGGACAGACTTTAGGAAGCTACAGGAGACCAACTCTAGGAGAAGACAAGGAAGACAAGGACAGACTTTAGGAAGCTACAGGAGACCAACTCTAGGAGAAGACAAGGAAGACAAGGACAGACTTTAGGACGACACAGGAGACCAACTCTAGGAGAAGACAAGGAAGACAAGGACAGACTTTAGGAAGCTACAGGAGACCAACTCTAGGAGAAGACAAGGAAGACAAGGACAGACTTTAGGAAGCTACAGGAGACCAACTCTAGGAGAAGACAAGGAAGACAAGGACAGACTTTAGGAAGCTACAGGAGACCAACTCTAGGAGAAGACAAGGAAGACAAGGACAGACTTTAGGAAGCTACAGGAGACCAACTCTAGGAGAAGACAAGGAAGACAAGGACAGACTTTAGGACGACACAGGAGACCAACTCTAGGAGAAGACAAGGAAGACAAGGACAGACTTTAGGAAGACACAGGAGACCAACTCTAGGAGAAGACAAGGAAGACAAGGACAGACTTTAGGAAGCTACAGGAGACCAACTCTAGGAGAAGACAAGGAAGACAAGGACAGACTTTAGGAAGCTACAGGAGACCAACTCTAGGAGAAGACAAGGAAGACAAGGACAGACTTTAGGAAGCTACAGGAGACCAACTCTAGGAGAAGACAAGGAAGACAAGGACAGACTTTAGGAAGCTACAGGAGACCAACTCTAGGAGAAGACAAGGAAGACAAGGACAGACTTTAGGAAGCTACAGGAGACCAACTCTAGGAGAAGACAAGGAAGACAAGGACAGACTTTAGGAAGCTACAGGAGACCAACTCTAGGAGAAGACAAGGAAGACAAGGACAGACTTTAGGAAGCTACAGGAGACCAACTCTAGGAGAAGACAAGGAAGACAAGGACAGACTTTAGGAAGCTACAGGAGACCAACTCTAGGAGAAGACAAGGAAGACAAGGACAGACTTTAGGAAGCTACAGGAGACCAACTCTAGGAGAAGACAAGGAAGACAAGGACAGACTTTAGGAAGACACAGGAGACCAACTCTAGGAGAAGACAAGGAAGACAAGGACAGACTTTAGGAAGCTACAGGAGACCAACTCTAGGAGAAGACAAGGAAGACAAGGACAGACTTTAGGAAGCTACAGGAGACCAACTCTAGGAGAAGACAAGGAAGACAAGGACAGACTTTAGGAAGACACAGGAGACCAACTCTAGGAGAAGACAAGGAAGACAAGGACAGACTTTAGGAAGACACAGGAGACCAACTCTAGGAGAAGACAAGGAAGACAAGGACAGACTTTAGGAAGCTACAGGAGACCAACTCTAGGAGAAGACAAGGAAGACAAGGACAGACTTTAGGAAGACACAGGAGACCAACTCTAGGAGAAGACAAGGAAGACAAGGACAGACTTTAGGAAGACACAGGAGACCAACTCTAGGAGAAGACAAGGAAGACAAGGACAGACTTTAGGAAGACACAGGAGACCAACTCTAGGAGAAGACAAGGAAGACAAGGACAGACTTTAGGAAGCTACAGGAGACCAACTCTAGGAGAAGACAAGGAAGACAAGGACAGACTTTAGGACGCTACAGGAGACCAACTCTAGGAGAAGACAAGGAAGACAAGGACAGACTTTAGGAAGCTACAGGAGACCAACTCTAGGAGAAGACAAGGAAGACAAGGACAGACTTTAGGAAGCTACAGGAGACCAACTCTAGGAGAAGACAAGGAAGACAAGGACAGACTTTAGGACGACACAGGAGACCAACTCTAGGAGAAGACAAGGAAGACAAGGACAGACTTTAGGAAGCTACAGGAGACCAACTCTAGGAGAAGACAAGGAAGACAAGGACAGACTTTAGGAAGCTACAGGAGACCAACTCTAGGAGAAGACAAGGAAGACAAGGACAGACTTTAGGAAGCTACAGGAGACCAACTCTAGGAGAAGACAAGGAAGACAAGGACAGACTTTAGGAAGCTACAGGAGACCAACTCTAGGAGAAGACAAGGAAGACAAGGACAGACTTTAGGACGACACAGGAGACCAACTCTAGGAGAAGACAAGGAAGACAAGGACAGACTTTAGGAAGACACAGGAGACCAACTCTAGGAGAAGACAAGGAAGACAAGGACAGACTTTAGGAAGACACAGGAGACCAACTCTAGGAGAAGACAAGGAGGACAAGGACAGACTTTAGGAAGCTACAGGAGACCAACTCTAGGAGAAGACAAGGAAGACAAGGACAGACTTTAGGAAGACACAGGAGACCAACTCTAGGAGAAGACAAGGAGGACAAGGACAGACTTTAGGAAGCTACAGGAGACCAACTCTAGGAGAAGACAAGGAAGACAAGGACAGACTTTAGGAAGACACAGGAGACCAACTCTAGGAGAAGACAAGGAAGACAAGGACAGACTTTAGGAAGCTACAGGAGACCAACTCTAGGAGAAGACAAGGAAGACAAGGACAGACTTTAGGAAGCTACAGGAGACCAACTCTAGGAGAAGACAAGGAAGACAAGGACAGACTTTAGGACGCTACAGGAGACCAACTCTAGGAGAAGACAAGGAAGACAAGGACAGACTTTAGGAAGCTACAGGAGACCAACTCTAGGAGAAGACAAGGAAGACAAGGACAGACTTTAGGAAGCTACAGGAGACCAACTCTAGGAGAAGACAAGGAAGACAAGGACAGACTTTAGGACGACACAGGAGACCAACTCTAGGAGAAGACAAGGAAGACAAGGACAGACTTTAGGAAGCTACAGGAGACCAACTCTAGGAGAAGACAAGGAAGACAAGGACAGACTTTAGGAAGCTACAGGAGACCAACTCTAGGAGAAGACAAGGAAGACAAGGACAGACTTTAGGAAGCTACAGGAGACCAACTCTAGGAGAAGACAAGGAAGACAAGGACAGACTTTAGGAAGCTACAGGAGACCAACTCTAGGAGAAGACAAGGAAGACAAGGACAGACTTTAGGACGACACAGGAGACCAACTCTAGGAGAAGACAAGGAAGACAAGGACAGACTTTAGGAAGACACAGGAGACCAACTCTAGGAGAAGACAAGGAAGACAAGGACAGACTTTAGGAAGCTACAGGAGACCAACTCTAGGAGAAGACAAGGAAGACAAGGACAGACTTTAGGAAGCTACAGGAGACCAACTCTAGGAGAAGACAAGGAAGACAAGGACAGACTTTAGGAAGCTACAGGAGACCAACTCTAGGAGAAGACAAGGAAGACAAGGACAGACTTTAGGAAGCTACAGGAGACCAACTCTAGGAGAAGACAAGGAAGACAAGGACAGACTTTAGGAAGCTACAGGAGACCAACTCTAGGAGAAGACAAGGAAGACAAGGACAGACTTTAGGAAGCTACAGGAGACCAACTCTAGGAGAAGACAAGGAAGACAAGGACAGACTTTAGGAAGCTACAGGAGACCAACTCTAGGAGAAGACAAGGAAGACAAGGACAGACTTTAGGAAGCTACAGGAGACCAACTCTAGGAGAAGACAAGGAAGACAAGGACAGACTTTAGGAAGCTACAGGAGACCAACTCTAGGAGAAGACAAGGAAGACAAGGACAGACTTTAGGAAGACACAGGAGACCAACTCTAGGAGAAGACAAGGAAGACAAGGACAGACTTTAGGAAGCTACAGGAGACCAACTCTAGGAGAAGACAAGGAAGACAAGGACAGACTTTAGGAAGCTACAGGAGACCAACTCTAGGAGAAGACAAGGAAGACAAGGACAGACTTTAGGAAGACACAGGAGACCAACTCTAGGAGAAGACAAGGAAGACAAGGACAGACTTTAGGAAGACACAGGAGACCAACTCTAGGAGAAGACAAGGAAGACAAGGACAGACTTTAGGAAGCTACAGGAGACCAACTCTAGGAGAAGACAAGGAAGACAAGGACAGACTTTAGGAAGACACAGGAGACCAACTCTAGGAGAAGACAAGGAAGACAAGGACAGACTTTAGGAAGACACAGGAGACCAACTCTAGGAGAAGACAAGGAAGACAAGGACAGACTTTAGGAAGACACAGGAGACCAACTCTAGGAGAAGACAAGGAAGACAAGGACAGACTTTAGGAAGCTACAGGAGACCAACTCTAGGAGAAGACAAGGAAGACAAGGACAGACTTTAGGAAGCTACAGGAGACCAACTCTAGGAGAAGACAAGGAAGACAAGGACAGACTTTAGGAAGCTACAGGAGACCAACTCTAGGAGAAGACAAGGAAGACAAGGACAGACTTTAGGAAGTTACAGGAGACCAACTCTAGGAGAAGACAAGGAAGACAAGGACAGACTTTAGGACGACACAGGAGACCAACTCTAGGAGAAGACAAGGAAGACAAGGACAGACTTTAGGAAGACACAGGAGACCAACTCTAGGAGAAGACAAGGAAGACAAGGACAGACTTTAGGAAGACACAGGAGACCAACTCTAGGAGAAGACAAGGAAGACAAGGACAGACTTTAGGAAGCTACAGGAGACCAACTCTAGGAGAAGACAAGGAAGACAAGGACAGACTTTAGGACGCTACAGGAGACCAACTCTAGGAGAAGACTAGGAAGACAAGGACAGACTTTAGGACGCTACAGGAGACCAACTCTAGGAGAAGACAAGGAAGACAAGGACAGACTTTAGGACGACACAGGAGACCAACTTTAGGAGAAGACAAGGAAGACAAGGACAGACTTTAGGAAGACACAGGAGACCAACTCTAGGAGAAGACAAGGAAGACAAGGACAGACTTTAGGAAGCTACAGGAGACCAACTCTAGGAGAAGACAAGGAAGACAAGGACAGACTTTAGGAAGCTACAGGAGACCAACTCTAGGAGAAGACAAGGAAGACAAGGACAGACTTTAGGACGACACAGGAGACCAACTCTAGGAGAAGACAAGGAAGACAAGGACAGACTTTAGGAAGACACAGGAGACCAACTCTAGGAGAAGACAAGGAAGACAAGGACAGACTTTAGGACGCTACAGGAGACCAACTCTAGGAGAAGACAAGGAAGACAAGGACAGACTTTAGGAAGCTACAGGAGACCAACTCTAGGAGAAGACAAGGAAGACAAGGACAGACTTTAGGGAGCTACAGGAGACCAACTCTAGGAGAAGACAAGGAAGACAAGGACAGACTTTAGGAAGCTACAGGAGACCACCTCTAGGAGAAGACAAGGAGGACAAGGACAGACTTTAGGAAGCTACAGGAGACCGACTCTAGGAGAAGACAAGGAAGACAAGGACAGACTTTAGGACGACACAGGAGACCGACTCTAGGAGAAGACAAGGAAGACAAGGACAGACTTTAGAAAGACACAGGAGACCAACTCTAGGAGAAGACAAGGAAGACAAGGACAGACTTTAGGAAGCTACAGGAGACCAACTCTAGGAGAAGACAAGGAAGACAAGGACAGACTTTAGGAAGACACAGGAGACCAACTCTAGGAGAAGACAAGGAAGACAAGGACAGACTTTAGGAAGACACAGGAGACCAACTCTAGGAGAAGACAAGGAAGACAAGGACAGACTTTAGGAAGACACAGGAGACCAACTCTAGGAGAAGACAAGGAAGACAAGGACAGACTTTAGGAAGACACAGGAGACCAACTCTAGGAGAAGACAAGGAAGACAAGGACAGACTTTAGGAAGACACAGGAGACCAACTCTAGGAGAAGACAAGGAAGACAAGGACAGACTTTAGGAAGCTACAGGAGACCAACTCTAGGAGAAGACAAGGAAGACAAGGACAGACTTTAGGAAGCTACAGGAGACCAACTCTAGGAGAAGACAAGGAAGACAAGGACAGACTTTAGGAAGCTACAGGAGACCAACTCTAGGAGAAGACAAGGAAGACAAGGACAGACTTTAGGAAGACACAGGAGACCAACTCTAGGAGAAGACAAGGAAGACAAGGACAGACTTTAGGAAGCTACAGGAGACCAACTCTAGGAGAAGACAAGGAAGACAAGGACAGACTTTAGGAAGCTACAGGAGACCAACTCTAGGAGAAGACAAGGAAGACAAGGACAGACTTTAGGAAGACACAGGAGACCAACTCTAGGAGAAGACAAGGAAGACAAGGACAGACTTTAGGAAGCTACAGGAGACCAACTCTAGGAGAAGACAAGGAAGACAAGGACAGACTTTAGGACGCTACAGGAGACCAACTCTAGGAGAAGACAAGGAAGACAAGGACAGACTTTAGGAAGCTACAGGAGACCAACTCTAGGACATTTAAGACCAGTATATAGTTGAGACTGAACAGGAAGACGGAGGTGTGAAGAGACGTCCGTCCCAGCGTAAACAGACGGAGGTGTGAAGAGACGTCCGTCCCAGCGTAAACAGACGGAGGTGTGAAGAGACGTCCGTCCCAGCGTAAACAGACGGAGGTGTGAAGAGACGTCCGTCCCAGCGTAAACAGACGGATGTTTACAGAGTAATAAAATCAAGCTCACTTCCTGAACCAGTGTTTTACGTCGCCCTGATAATTGAACCGTCCAGAAAGAGGAACAGGTCCCGGATGATTCAAGCGTCGCCCCGAGCTGTTTACACTCAGACACACCAAGCGTCCGTCTTTTTAAAGGAAGACAAACACAGAGGGACAAAGGTAAACAGGAAGTAGAGCGAGCGTCGCTGCTCCCTCTTCCTGACTGGACCGTCCCACCAACTCATCAACCTTTATTTTAGATTCTACATTTATAGGAGTCGCTGATTTCAGACTGTAACGACGTTCAGATGAACTTTAACACAAACAGAGGCTGATTTTATAATTAAAGTGTAAAGATGAGTTGATTAATTGATGATTATTCCTCATTACAGTTAATCTGACTCTATACGTTCAGCTAACCTCTGGAGAACGCGCTCAGAGGAAGCTGCTGGTTGGATTCCAGCGTTGTAGTGACGTGTGAGGTGAAGGTGTGAAACCAGTCCTCCTCCTCCTCCTCCTCCTCCTCCTCACCAACAACAACGATGTAGCGCACATAAAAGACACAACGACGCTGAGACCGAGGGACCGAAGGACAGAAGACACGCCGGAGGACATTCAGCGGCTCGTTCCTCCAGACGTGACATTCACACCAACTGTCTCTAATGGATCTCTACCTACCGCTGGATCAGAACCATCAACAGCTGCTGGTTGCCTTGGAGACATGATCCAGATGTTGGAACAAGATGGAAAGACTCTCACATGTTAAGATCTGATTTATAAAGATGAATGAAACGTGTTGCTAATCTCTCACCACCGTCTGATAGGAACAAAAAGCTAAAACTTAGAGCCAACATGGAGGTCGCCTCAGAGTTTCTGTTTCATTCTTCGGGGGGGGGGGGGGGGATGATCCTCCTGCCTGATAGGTGCACTGGTCCCTCTGAAGTGTCAGAGGCCCCCCCGACCTCCGTCCGTGACCTCTGACCCCTCCTCCTAAGCCATGTGTAGAGGGTCACAACAGACCCCAGACAGCCAGCGGGTTAGAACCCACAACCTTTAGCAGTGATGCTAACCGATGTTAACCGATGTTAACCGATGCTAACCGATGCTAAAGGATGCTAACCGATGCTAACCGATGCTAACCCTCACTTAGAGCAGAACGTTGATGGGAATCTACTTGTTTTAGTTTTAGAGGTTTATATAACAGAATTAATCTAAATAATGAGAAACGTGTAAATGTTCATTGACCCGTAGAATGAAGGAGGAAGCAGTAAACTAGATTACCTGGATATTAAATATTTACAGTTTCACAATAAAAGACCAAACCATGGACTTTAGATTAGTGTCTTCAGTTAACTGTAGACTGGTTGTATCTGATGACGACAGCGTGCAGCAGTTATTTACTACAGCTCTCTGATGTGAAGGAACTGAAATCTCTGGGATCTGAGGTCGGCGGTGAAACCTCCAGATTCTTGAGAAATGTCGTCACATGACCACACACACACACACACACACACACACACACACACACACACACACACACACACACTCTCATTTCCACAGACTAGAAAGGCAGCGTCCTGCTCCCGTCTGAGCCGAGGTGATCTGAATTATTCACTGGGTTATTTAAAGCAGAGATCAATAACGTTAAAGGACAAACTGGAGGACATGGAGGACATGGAGGACGTGGAGCACGTGGAGACGTGGAGGACATGGAGGACGTGGAGGACATGGAGGACATGGAGGACGTGGAGACATGGAGGACATGGAGGACGTGGAGGACATGGAGGACGTGGAGGACGTGGAGGACATGGAGCACGTGGAGCACGTGGAGGACGTGGAGGACATGAGGACATGGAGACATGGAGGACGTGGAGGACGTGGAGACATGGAGGACATGGAGACATGGAGGACGTGGAGGACGTGGAGGACATGAGGACGTGGAGTACGTGGAGGACGTGGAGGACGTGGAGGACATGAGGACGTGGAGTACGTGGAGGACGTGGAGGACGTGGAGGACATGAGGACGTGGAGGACATGGAGGACATGGAGGACGTGGAGGACGTGGAGACGTGGAGGACGTGGAGGACATGGAGGACGTGGAGGACGTGGAGACATGGAGGACGTGGAGGACGTGGAGGACATGGAGGACGTGGAGGACGTGGAGACGTGGAGGACGTGGAGGACATGGAGGACGTGGAGGACGTGGAGACATGGAGGACGTGGAGGACGTGGAGGACATGGAGGACGTGGAGGACATGAGGACATGGAGACATGGAGGACGTGGAGGACATGGAGGACGTGGAGGACGTGGAGGACATGAGGACGTGGAGTACGTGGAGGACGTGGAGGACGTGGAGGACATGAGGACGTGGAGGACATGGAGGACATGGAGGACGTGGAGGACGTGGAGACGTGGAGGACGTGGAGGACATGGAGGACGTGGAGGACGTGGAGACATGGAGGACGTGGAGGACGTGGAGGACATGGAGGACGTGGAGGACATGAGGACATGGAGACATGGAGGACGTGGAGGACATGGAGGACGTGGAGGACGTGGAGGACGTGGAGGACGTGGAGGAGGCTTTGACCTTCACCCGCCATCAAACATTTAAATCCAGATTCTATAAAACTATAAACTGTCCAACCAGTTTGTCTCCTTTTTGTTTTATAGATGAACAGTTTATTAAAGAACATGATCCAGAGACTGATGCTGAACATTACACTTTAATGTTTAAGTAGATCTTAAATCAAACTAAATGGTTAATTAACCTGAACAGGATAAAGGAAACCTGTCTCACATAAAGACAAAGAGCACAAAGCTTCTAGAAACGAGGCGCTAACCCTTAATCAGTCAAATGAAAGGGCTTTAATTAAAAGATAAATATAATATAAAGACAGGAACAGAGCCGACATGGAGGCTGGAATATTTAAATATGATGTGTTTATAAAACCAATGACTGGAATTATAAATATTAAAAAACTGTTTTGTTCTTCCTTCTTTCCACCAACAGATGCAGTGATGTGTTTAGTATATAACAGTTATATAATCCTTTTATTGCTTTAGCATCAGCCTCAGTCAAACACGTCCAGTGTCACCAGCTACATGCTAATACAGTTAGCATACGTCTATAGGAGCTAACATTAGCATAGCGGTTAGCGGCCCGGTGGTACGAGTCCTGCTGCAGAGTAGTTTTCTTGGCTACTGTGAACCAGAGGCAGCGACCTGATTGGCCGGCGCTTCAGTTCTGACCTGTTCTATGATGTTTATCGTGGACCGTCACTAGAACCTGGTGGAACCAGTCCCAGCTTGTGTTTTTATATGAATCAAAGCTGGTGGAGACGAAAACCAGAGGAACAAGAAACATGAGACAAACAGGACTATGAAGACGATGATGTTCCTCCACACAGCACAGAAGACCATTGGTTGTTCTCTACCCTCACTAGAGGAAACTGCCAACTCAGGACTGTTCTCAAACATCACTCAGGACTGTTCTCAAACATCACACAGGACTGTTCTCAAACATCACACAGGACTGTTCTCAAACATCACACAGGACTGTTCTCACCCTGGTCACTCAGGGAGACGCTGTAGATGTCTCAAAACAGGGACGAGCAGGTTTAGGAATAGCTTCTTTCCCAAGGCAATATCAATTTTGAATGGAGCTAAACTTTTTTAATAATGCTATTTGCACCGTTACTCAGCACTTTACGCTCATTTATTTCTTTACTATTATTTATTACATGCTTTCATGTTTATTACACAGGCTGCATGGAGGATGTTTGCAATGGATGGTGGGTGGATGTATTGAAACGTGTGTGTGTGTGTGTGTGTGTGTGTGTGTGTGTGTGTGTGTGTGTGTGTAAATATTGCAATGACTGTAAAATGGATTTTTTATTAGTGTATATGTGTTGACGCACTTTACTGGAGTGGCTCTATGAATCTCATTGTACCTAAATGCAATGACAATAAAGGCATTCAAACATGATTATACACATCAACTCTGACGTAATAAAACCTTTCTTTAAAAGAAAAATATAAATAGATTAAATAATAAACGAGGTTATAAGGGAAATAAAATAGATAACAGTTTGTTTTTAAGCTAAAATACTAATTACTTTCTGCTGTTTTTAGTTTTTGTAGATTCCCTGACATATTAATAAAACAACTAAATCTAGATGAACTAATTAACTAATTAACTAGAATATCATTAAAATAAAAAGTAGAGGGGCAGGTGTTATATATTACAGGTGCAGATAATCAGTTGATCAGTGATCAATGTTTTTAATGTGCGTTTAGTTTTTCAAGGCATCATTTTATTTAAACTAAAAGTAGACTGACTGGTCTCCTGGTCACCATGGAAACAGAGGTAAATAATGACAACGACAGTAATTAATGTGTTATTAAGCTAAAGGCCCATTATTCTGCCTCCAGCTGACTGAACTGATTATATTTTCATTTTCTGAGCCAACTGTTGGTGTAACCCTATAACTCTATTCATCATGTCACAGGTTGATTCTTTAACGTGATCTAACTGGAGCAGCAGCTGAACAGAGGAGGAATGAAATCCAGAGGTTTCCACTTCAAAATAAACACTGAAGCTACAAGTGTCTTATAAACTAACAGCCTCAGCTCCGAGGTTTGATCCAGAGCAGTTTCACCTTTGCCACACATCCAGGAGAATAAAACATGTCTGCAGGGACGGAGGAGGAGGAGGAGGAGGAGGAGGAGGTGAAGAATCGTCCCTCTGTGCCTCAGCTCCCATTTACTGCTTTTATTTATCTGCAGAGAGGCTGGAGGTATGGAGGAGGAGGAGGAGGAGGAGCAGGAGAGGGGGGATTGCATGTTTTCCTCCCCGGCTCAGCCACTCTGTCTCCAGGCCGCTGGGGAAGAGGAGGAGGGAGGAGGAGGAGATGTGAAACCTGATCTCCTCTCCCTCCCTCCATCCCTCCATCCCACCACTGCCACCTCGCCAGAAAGCCTCCGAGACTCCCTGAGTAATCTGATCCTCGGCCTCCCAAGTCTGGAGGTGGAGGAGCAAAGAAAAGAAGAAGAAGAAGAAATGGAGGGGGGTTTAAATAAAAAAGAAAAAGAAGAGGGATAGAAATAGAGCAGAGGAAAAAGAGAGAGATCCCTGAGCTCAACCTCCAGGACTGGAAGCGCTCCCAGGAGACGGAAAACTGAGACACAAGAGGACGAGAGAAAAAAAGGCAAGAAGAAGAAGAAGAAGAAGAAGAAGGAGAAGAAGAAGGAGGAGGAGGAGGAGGAGGAGGAGGAGAGGGAGGAGGAGGGAGGGGAAAAAGAAACAGATGGAAAACAGAAAGATTTGTGTTTGAGACCTGGTGCTGCACAAATCAGCGTCAGCCTTTAAATCCAGAGGAGCTGCTGGTTTTTATTAAGAGGACGTAAAGAAGGAGACAGATGTAGAAAATAAAGAGGAAGAGGAGGAGAGGGAGACAGAGTCTGCTCCTCTAAACGGACAGAGTTTGAATCTCAAGAATCAGGTTGATATAAAAAACTAATCGATATAAGCACTGACATAAAGTTAAAACTGATTAGTCATATTAGCATCAGCTTGTTAAACAAACACGGCCGTGACAGAAACGTCTTCACATTCATTCAGCCAGAGACAGAGAGTGAAACCAGAGCTGGCTCCAGGTGGAGCAGCTTCAGGACATTTATTTAAGATCAGATCAGGGTAAAATAATCTGATGGGGTCTGAATCACAGCTTCACTCACAGCCGACGGAGAAAACAAACAAACATGAAGCTATAACTCTCTTTGCTTCGTGTCTAAAAGCAAAGCTGGTTCAGAAGAACGCCATGAGCAAACAAGCACCGAGCCGCTGGCCTGGTTCTCCTTCACTGAGCCTGACAGACAGAGGTCAGGGTCCTTCACTGAGCCTGACAGACAGAGGTCAGGGTCCTTCCACTGAGCCTGACAGACAGAGGTCAGGGTCCTTCCACTGAGCCTGACAGACAGAGGTCAGGGTCCTTCCACTGAGCCTGACAGACAGAGGTCAGGGTCCTTCCACTGAGCCTGACAGACAGAGGTCAGGGTCCTTCCACTGAGCCTGACAGACAGAAGGCAGGGTCCTTCCACTGAGCCTGACAGACAGAGGTCAGGGTCCTTCCACTGAGCCTGACAGACAGAGGTCAGGGTCCTTCCACTGAGCCTGACAGACAGAGGTCAGGGTCCTTCCACTGAGCCTGACAGACAGAGGTCAGGGTCCTTCACTGAGCCTGACAGACAGAGGTCAGGGTCCTTCACTGAGCCTGACAGACAGAAGTCAGGGTGTAATAACCAGGCTGCTCTCATAAAGAAGTAAAGACTGATTTTATTTTCTGATTATAATCAATCTACCGTTAGTTTCATCTACAGACGCTGACAGAAACAAACCATTAAAGTCACCGTTAGCGTAGCTCCAACCTGCTAGCGTAGCGCTAACCTGCTAGCGTAGCTCCAACCTGCTAGCGTAGCTCCAACCTGCTAGCGTAGCGCTAACCTGCTAGCGTAGCTCCAACCTGCTAGCGTAGCTCCAACCTGCTAGCGTAGCTCCAACCTGCGAGCGTAGCGCTAACCTGCTAGCGTAGCTCCAACCTGCTAGCATAGCACTAACCTGCTAGCGTAGCTCCAACCTGCTAGCGTAGCTCCAACCTGCTAGCATAGCACTAACCTGCTAGCGTAGCTCCAACCTGCTAGCGTAGCTCCAACCTGCTAGCATAGCACTAACCTGCTAGCGTAGCGCTAACCTGCTAGCGTAGCTCCAACCTGCTAGCATAGCACTAACCTGCTAGCATAGCTCCAACCTGCTAGCGTAGCTCCAACCTGCTAGCGTAGTGCTAACCTGCTAGCGTAGCTCCAACCTGCTAGCGTAGCTCTAACCTGCTAGCGTAGCTCCAACCTGCTAGCGTAGCTCTAACCTGCTAGCGTAGCTCTAACCTGCTAGCGTGCCCCGTCCAGACTCCAGCAGCGTTACCAGAGGTCAGGACTGAGCCGGTGTCGCCCTGTAAGAATAGATCTGGGTGTAGACGGAGCGACACCGAGGCCTCATCAGTGAATAATCAGTGGGGGGGGGGGGGGGGGGGGGGGGGCAGAGATAGCATGGAGGGGGGGGGGGGGGGGGGGGGGCAGAGATAGCATGGCGTCTGAAGACGGATGGGGGGACGCTGTCGTGGTTTTAACCTTCGTCCGTCCCTGTAGACACGTATGAGACATGGAGGAGAGAGGACAGGAGGAGGTTTGGAGGTTGTTGTCTTTTTGAAAACAATACCCCCCCCACCGTCCCGTCCCGTCCCGGGTCTCTTGTCGTGGCCCTGCCGGCTCGTCCCGTCAGCCGCTCTGTTATTTCGGTAACAGCCGTCCTGGGCTGGGCTGAGGAATGTACAGCTGTCTGACACGAGGATAATACTAGATTTTAATTTCCAACCCCCCCCCCACTCTTTAGAGCCCACAGTCGGTTTCTAGTGGACGTCCCAGACTCTGGTTGCCTAGGTAACCCTCTTACATCGTCCACGGTGCAGCACGGCAGTGACAGCATCATGTTCTGGAGCCGTTAGCATCGCTGGGTTAGCGTTAGCACTGAAGCAGCTGCTTAACAAGATGTTTCAGTGCAGTCGGCTTGTTCAGACCACTGGTTCTCAACATAGGAGTGGGGGCCCTCCTGTGAGTCGTTGGATTAACCTGAGGGGTCCTAACAGGAGTCCTGAGGGGACCTCCTCCTCTTTAGTACACGAAGCTTTAAATGTCTAACCAGGACATTAACAGAAGAAGACATGTCTCAAACTGTTTGTCTCACAGACAGAAAACAGAAAGTAGAAGCGTCCTGGAGTTTCTGTTCAAACAACAACAAACAAATCAAACCTCAACGTGTCTGAATGAACCTGAAGCTGGAGACGAAGGAACAACAGCAGGAACACGGAACCAGGAAGTGTTCTATTGTTTTAACTCAAGTCACTTTCTAGGCGGTAAATAATCACAGCAATTATTTCTTCTCTTCCATTTATCATTTTATAACATCAGAGGCTGTTAGATGAGATTAGTGAACGGGGGGACGCTGCCGTCCACATTTAGGAGGGTTCTGTCCTGAAGCTGCTGCTTTTGTCTCAATTAACAGGCTCATGTTTAAAAGTGACGTTTTATCTCTGATTTAATTTGTAAAAACTAGTAAAATAATAAATAAAAGCAACTTTAGAAGCTTGAATGATGAAATATTTGCACGTCCTGTTGGAGACGTTCATTTAGGACGCTTCTTAATCTGCTAACAACCTTAAACCGTCACAGAAACGTCACCGAGATAACGACAGAAACACAGAAGCTCATTTACAACATTAAAAACATCAGAGAACAAAAAGCATCACGTCGTTTATCTTGTGTAGTTGAACTCAAACCAGAGCAGCTATGAACAAACTGTCTCCTTAAAGCTTAAACACTGATGATGAGTTATTTCAGCATTTAACGGCTCTGATGGTCGGAGTAGATCGGGGGAGTTAATGTGAACATGGCTGCGTCCAGAAATACCAACCAGGCCCAGCCCTCATGACAGAGTCTTTATTCTCTGTTAATGTGATTTACTGTTAATAAAGAAGAACAACACTCAGAGACCAGAGACGTCTCCAGAGCCCAGCGACTAAAACAACAACCTGGAGATATTTAGATCAGATAACTTAAATATCTTTATATCAGTTTCTATGTGATGAAGCTACTGGACGCAGGATAAATAAAGAATCTGAACCTGATCTGAAAAATTAAAGATGGTCAAAGCAAACAACGCTAAACAACAATATCCTTTTAAACCCAACTCATCTAACAGCTAAGTATTTAATCACATCTGACACTTTAAAAACAAATCAAGATGTTAAATCAGGTCTAAGGAAAGTTAGCCAACAATGCTAACTGGTCTAACAACATTAACATCTATAAATGTTCTAATGAAGGAAATTATAAATGAAAACAGCTTAAAAACGTTTAAACACAGCTTTTAAACAACGTCTACTCTTAATTTGGCCTATAAACCTTCTTACACCAGCAACACAGCAGCATGCTAACCGGATGTTTACAGACTTAAAGGTAGAAAATAACTTTACTGACAAAGATTTAATCAGATTTAAACCATTTTAAGTTTTACTATATTTAAAAGCTATAAATTAGCTAACGAGAAACTGTTCAATAGTCCGACTACAAATATTCTGAAGAGTCAGAGGCAGCATGGAAATATTAAATCACCGCTAACTCTTTTAAAAACACTTTAAAATCAAAGTTAAAGCTGAGTCCCAGCAGAGTTAGCCCACAATGCTAACTAGCTTCACAACAACAACACCTTGAACTAAAATAAAGAAGGAAAGAATAAACGAAAACATTTACAAACTTTTAAAACTAATTTTTATAATGATGTTTGCTTCTGTTTTTATCAGTTTCACATGTTGTATTTTTACTATAATTAAAGCAGAGTTGTGTAAACCTGTTAGCTTGCTAGCTAACCGAGGAATGCGGCTAACAGGCAGTAAACATCTTTCCCGACACGGACGTTAGCCGAAGCTAAGATTAGCACGAAGAATAAACACAGCGATGATTCAGTCATTTATCATTTCACATAGTATTTTAGTTGATATTCTGATGTTTTTAAATAATATAAACTCGTATTTACGCGGCGGCTGAAGAGAAGCAAACTTTTTTTTTCCACGACACCAGCCAGGTGGGATCCGTCTACTTCCTGACGACAACTAACACATTAAATCTTTGCCGAACTCCAATTAATTCACTGTCTTATCACCAACGCTAAAGTTTATACTCTTGTTATATAAATTATTAAAAAAAAAACACACCCACTGCTTTAAAACATGTCTATAAAATCCGAGATAAAATGAAACAGACGCTTTAATGTCGTAAACTGTGTGGTCTCCAGGAGATAGACGGAGCCCAGAACTCGGAGCTCAGACCCGCATTCTGGGATGAAGTTTTTAAAAGATCAAGCTCACCTTTCTGCCTCTCCCTCGGTCTCTGATTTATCCTCTGGAAGTTTTCCTCCTTTTCGACGCTATTTCATCGTCTGAACTCCCGGTAAAAGCACCGCGACAGAAAAGCCGTAATTTCCCAGGTTTTCTTCGGTGATTTTCCTCCGCGTCGTACTCCGCCTCCTCTCCGCGTTCAGCCGCTCTGAGTCGGTCGCTCGACGACGGGAGGAGAGCGACCACCGACCGCACAAAGATCGTCTGTGACTCCCACGATGGCTCACTCGGGGGGTTCAAAACAACAGCCGAACTTCCGGTCTGCGCGGGGAGGTGTCGGTTTACAATCACGTGGTCCCATCTGTACCTGTCAGGTGTGTCTGCAGATTAAAAATGAACATTTTCTAATAGGAGTTCTGAACTGTTTGCTGTTAACGACACTCACACCTGAAAACCTGCACATACACAGGAGGAGAATACTTTATTCAAAAGATTTTAATATAACTTTATTACTTATTAATTAATTAATGCTAAACAAACTCAACAGAGACTCTATAGTGACTTATTAATGATTAAATAAGAAGTAAATATACTTTTACCTTTGTTATTTTGGTTGATAAATATTTTAGAAGCAGATTTGTGGATTTTTAGACTGAACGTTGATTAAAGTTGGGTAAATTTAAGCCATTAAATAAAAAAAGTGAATAAGTAAAACTCTTTTTTTTTTTTTTTTTTAATAAAATGTCTTGATTAAAACTTCTGGATGCATGAATCTGTTAAAAGTTTAAACACTTCCAGAATTCTTCATGTCCCAAGAAGACCAACATTTTATCATATTGTTTTCTTGCTGTACTTTTGGATACCTTTATTTCATAGGTCCGAAATGTTCTTTAATTCCTAAAATGTTGTTTGAATGCTTCGTATTATTTTGTGTTTATAATTTAAAACATGGATTCATAGATTAAAACTAGAAATGTGTCATAGAGATTTATAAACTGAAAATCAGGTGGCGTTTAAAGCCTTACAACAAAGAGGCAGAGTGAGACCTCTTCGTTAATTTCCTCCTCTGTGCTTCCAATAAACGCTTGCTCAAATACCTGCGGGCTTTTATTTTGAAATTCTAAAAATAAAACGCGCCCCTGGCCCCCTCTGGTGGCCGACAGGGGAACGACATGCGCACTGGCCTCTAACGAATAATGACTGATAATGAAGTGACAGTAATTCAGTCTGTGACGTCTGTGACTCACGGTTCATGTTCCAACAGTTTCAACATCACAGTTGTAGAAAATTTATGACACAGAGGAAGTTGACGGGGGTCAGAGTTGGTCAGTTTTGTTCTTACGTTTTTCCTTTTTCATGTTCTGGTAAAAGAAAAACTAAAAAAATCTGCTTCAACATTTTAGATTTTAAAAAGTGTAATTCATCACTTTAATAACTTTAAATAAGGAAATCTGATTTGTCTTGATATAAGTCTTTACAAGCATCTTACCTTTGTTCTATTTTATCTCATAATTTGGACTTTTCGTTTCTAAGTTAGATAGAAAACAGACAAATAAAACAAGCCCAGTGTTCTGAGTGCTCACTTTATTCAACCTGTGACACAAATATTCTTCAAATGTTCAGAAACCGCTTCAACAATCCGAGAGTTTTAAAGTCATTTCATTCCTTCCTGCTGCTCCTCGGTCAGTCAGAGCTTCTCCATCTTCAAACTAACGCTGTAGAAAAGTATAAACTGTACACTAGAGACGAGGTTCAGGAAGGCACGACGCTCTCTGCATTTTCAAAACATCACCACCAAAGCTCGGTTTATATTCCCACAACCGATCTACGTCATTGTGAGCGCATGTGTACGAGGAAAATGATTTCAGACCAATCACAAATGTGGAGGTCTGTTTAGTTAGTAGAGTTGTGAAAATGAACACACTAATAAGACGTTAATTTTTTTAAAAATACGACTAAAACTTCTGTTATTACGACCTCGGCCTAAACCGTAGTTTTGGAAATCAGGAAGTGATCAAAGCAGCAGTAAGGCTGTGGAAAGAAAGCAGAATCTAAAGAGTGGATGTAGTGTAGGGGGCAGTGATACGACAAAAACACTAAAAGAAGAAGAAACAAACAAGCAGAAATAGATGAAGAAGCTTTTGTTCTTGTTCTAAAACAAACATCCCTCAAGGTACATTTAAAAGTGATATTTCTAATCGCGATTAATTTAATGCGATTAATCGTGAAAAATGAGAGAAACTTAAAACCATAAAACTTCCTGGACTTTCAGGAAGTGGCAGAGACATCTGGAGGTGAAAACTTATTGTCAGACTCTAAAAAACATCCCTTCAAGGTACATTTAAAACAGATATATAATCGTGATTAATTTAATGCGATTAATCGCGATTAAATCTATTTATTGACAGCCCTTGTAGCTACATTTGCGTGGAAGTGGACGTCAGGATATGACGTAGATCTGACGCAGCAGAATAAACGTAGCTTTAGGTTTTATTAGTTGCAGTTCCACTACAGGCCACCAGATGCTGCTACAGATCGCAGCATATTATTTATTTGTGTTAATTTATTGTCACAAAATCTTGACAACAAACTACGTGAAGAAAACAAAATGAGACAAACGTAAAACCATAGAAGTCCTTGGACTTTCAGGAAGTTGCAGAGACTGTTCTGGAGAAACTAATTTAGACATTTCACTGGAAACTAGAGCTCCTCAAAAAGTTCACTTCCTTTAATCTCATCAAAAATAAGTTTCCTTGACGTCGACATTTGTCTGGGGCTGCGCCACGTTCCGCAGTAAAACGAGTTAAAAAGATAAAATCAGCGTGAACAGAAGCAACGGGACGTTCATATGGAAATTACAAAAAGAAAAAGAGTTCACCCTGTGACGTGAAACATTCTCTATGAAATAACTAATCATCCATAAATATCACACACTCTGAGAAGTCAACAAATACTCAGATCCACGATTATTGGTTTCATCGTGAAGTCAGATTTTAAAACCTAAAAGTCGAGCTTCACTTTCAGTTCTTGTGTTGTTTTTTTGTTGTTTTTTCTGCTGATTTTTAGTCAAACATTATTTTTAGTGTTAAAGTGAAATAAAAACAATAAGGTAGCATTCAAACAAAAAAAAAAAAAAAAAAACAGGCACCAAGATGAGATATCATGTTCAACTGTATGGAGTCACCAGAGCGCCACTGCAATTACGGCTTATAATCAATTTGTAAAAGACAATACTACAATAAATAATAAATAAGTCATATTTTTTATTTTAATTTATCCAAAAATCCAAATAATTAAATAATAATTTTGTATAATTCAATTCAATTAAAATTTCGTGGCACTCCGTGGACTCCGTACCAAGTCCTGTGTTTCTGAGCTGAACACAAACAGATTCTGTTATAAAACAACAAACCTACAGTACGACGGAGAGAAGCAGACTCATGAGGCAGCGTCATATTTCAAATTAATCTGAATACACCAAAAAAAAAAAACAAGAAACAAGAAACATCTGCAGAAAGAACGTTTTCACACGTTGTCATCGTCGTCGTCGTGGCGATCAGATCTGCAGCGTCTACACGTTGATGGCGTGGGCGTGCTTCTTGCACAGAGGTTTGTCTTTCTTTGAGTAGAACGGTTGACCCTCGAGGTTCACGTGGCAAACCTGCAGAGAAACCAGAGTCTGATCTGTTCATGGTTCTGAACCAACAGGAGGCAGAGATGAAGTACAGACAACGTTCTACGTCTGGGTTTAGATCATTTTGTTGAATCTTACGGCGCAGACGAAGCAGGTGTCGTGCCAGGTGTGACCCAGAGCCTCGATGAATTTATCTCCAGCTTCCACCGGGAAGTCGCAGCCGTGACACTTGGTGCTGAACAGAGCGATGTAATCTGATGGAAACAAAGGTTTGAGGTCAGTGTTAGTGTCTGACCTCTGACCTCTGACCTCTGACCTCTGACCTGCTAACTAAAGACTACCAACTACGTCTCAGTCCAGGGTAAACGACGTGACCAAACATGTGTTGTCACGTAATGTTCTAGACTTGAAGGAACATTCTTATTAAAAACCTAAAACATTTCAAAATAAAAGTCATAGCCGTGCCTTTCTCGCAGTACGGTTCTCCGTCCTCCATGTGGAACAAGCTGTTTCCAAAGGGTTTACCGCACGCTGCGCACACGAAGCAAGTGGTGTGCCACGTCTGCCGCAGAGCATGCATCACTTCCTGAAACACATGATAGATAGGTGAACAGGTAAATAGGTAGACAGGTAAACAGGTGTACAGGTGGACAGGTGTACAGGTGGACGGGTGGACAGGTGGACAGGTGGAGAGGTGGACAGGTGAACAGGTAAATAGGTAGACAGGTGTATAGGTAGACAGGTGGACAGGTAGACAGGTAAATAGGTGGACAGGTGGACAGGTGTATAGGTAGACAGGTAAATAAGTGGACAGGTGGACAGGTGTATAGGTAGACAGGTGGACAGGTAGACAGGTAGACAGGTAAATAGGTGGATAGGTGGACAGGTGTATAGGCAGACAGGTGGACAGGTGGACAGGTAGACAAGTGGACAGGTGTACAGGTGGACAGGTGGACAGGTAGACATGTAGACAGGTAGACAGGTGAACAAGTGTACAGGTGGACAGGTAGACAGGTAGACAGGTGGACAGGTAGACAGGTGGACAGATAGACAGATAGACAGGTGGACAGGTGGACAGGTGGAGAGTCTCACCCCCATGATCTTGGTGTTGCAGCGGGCGCAGGTCGGGGCGAAGAACTCCTCGTAGCAGTTCTCACAGTAAACGTTGTTCTGTTCCTCCACGAAGCTAACGTCGGCCAGAGACATGTGGCAGTAGTGACAGTTGAACTCCTCTGGATGCCAGGACCGGCCGAGGGCCACCAGGAAGGGGCCCCTGCACACAACAACAACCGTTAAGTAATAATTAGTAATAATGAGGTTTTAAAACGTTTAAAGACCTAAAGTATTACCTGATGACGCTGTTGCAGGCCCCACACAAAGGTGTACGGCTGCTGGCAGCGAACCTCTCCGCCCGTTGAGCCACACCCCTCGCCACAGGAAGGAAGGGGGCGGGGCTGGGTGTGATGGGGGCGGGGCTGGGAGCAGCCGGTCCAGCGGGGGAGGGGTTTGGGAGGTACGCTGGTGGAGGAGGGGCCGCCTGTGGCAGCGGCTGTATCTTCATGGTGGTGGTGGTAGTCTTGCTGGGGTCGAACTTATCAGCGAAGCTGTTGTCAGTCACCCACGGGGGTCGGTTGCCAGAGGCAGGAGCAGCTGGAGGCGGGGCCGGGGCGGCAGCTGGGGGGCGGGGCTGGGGTTGGACCGGAGCTGGAGCCGGAGCCAGAACAGGAGCTGGAACTGGAGCCGAGACTGAGGGGGTTAAAACTAATTTTACGATACGATACGATACGATACGACACGATATGATACGATACGTAGGCTAGTTTACATAGGCTACTTTACGATACGATACGATACGATATGTGTGATACGATACGTATGATACGCTAAGACAAGATAAGATACATTACATTACGATACGATACGACACGATACGATACAACACGACACGACACGACATGATACGATACGATACGTGTGATACGATACGCTAAGACAAGATAAGATACATTACATTACGATACGATACGATACGATACGATACAATACGATACGATACATACGCTAGTTTACATAGGCTACTTTACGATACAATACCTATGATTCGCTAAGACAAGATAAGATACATTACATTATGATACGATACGATACGATAACGATACGATACAATATGTGTGATACAATATGTATGATACGATACAATGCCTGTGATACGATAAGATACGTAGGCTACTTTACGATACGTGTGATACGATATGTATGATACATAAAATAAGATAAGATTAGACATGTATGATACGGTAAGGCAAGATAAGATACGTTACATTACGATATGATACATATAGGAACAGAAGGAGAACTAGGACCTCACCTGGCTGTGAGGGGTAAATGCAGGCCGTGCTGACCACCTTAGGGGGGGCGGAGCCAACAGGGATCTGAATAGAGCTCTGCTGAATGGGCGGGGCCTGTTGTGTGGGTGGCTGCTGATACTGCTGTGGGATTGGCTGATACTGCTGTGGGATTTGTTGGTACTGCTGCGGCATTGGCTGGTAGTGCTGGGGGGGCGGGGCTTGTGGAGCCTGATGCATGGCAGGAGGTGGAGTGTACTGACTGGAGAGGGATGGAGAAATGATTTGGTTACTGTTATCACGTCGTACGTTAGTGTGAACACTGTGAAGGCTCTGCAGCCTTTAACCTGAAAGATTACACCCAGCAGTTAGCATGGAAGCTAACATAAACCAGTTAAACATTTAGGGAAATAAGCTTTTTCATGATCACATGGACGTCGTCTGAATGTTTAATAGGAGCCAGGATGCAGTTAGCTTAGCTCAGCATAGCCTACAGACTGAAAGCAAACTGCTAGCCAGATGCTAACCTTCAGAAAGACAGTGACAGTGGTTACTGAGCAGTAGCCATCTTACCTTAGCGTGGAGACACAAATACACAAGAGACACAAAACCAAACATCTGAAACATTAGACACAGAGGTGTAGAAGTGTTCAGGAGGTGGTTAGTAAAGATCCAGCCTGATGACGGTGACTGAGACGTGATGAAGTCGTTAACAGTTACATGGTCCAGAGCTGCAGCAGTCCAGGGTTATGTGCTGTGAAGGACTAAAGCAGCAGGTGGACTCTGTACCTGGAGACAGCAGCTGAGTGCTGGAGGCCAAAACCTGGATGTAGCTTCAGGCTGCAGGCGTAGAGACAGCAGAGTCAACCTCAGATCAGCTGTTTGATTTAGATTCATCTGTCCTGGGTCAACCAGTCCAATCAAACAAACACTCAGCGACAAATTAAGTCTGTGACGTCAGATCCAGATGTAAATTACCAAACATCTTCATGACATCAGACAAACGTCAACATATTGTCCCCTCATCTCCAGTAATGTCTCACCTCAGGTCTAATTTCCAAGCAGACATTATTTGGACGCGCCTGAAAACACAACAGCTTGTTTGGCATGAAATGCATTCTGGGATACTTGGCTTCACCAAACAAGTCGGTTCTCAGGGTGTCCTGAACGTTTCTGCTTTCAACAAGAACTCACTATCAGAGACGAACGCAGACTGAGACACCTGGACGTCAACGTCAAGTAAACTACAAAGACCGACTGAGTCCAACCTGGACAGTTTCTGGTACCAGACCTGGATGAGACATGTAGAAACACAACTAGTCCAGATGTCTTTGTTTTACTTTAGTTTTCAGGTCAGACACGACAAACATCAAAGAACTACCGACAACAAAGGTTGACCATGTCTGGACCAAACAGTCGCCCTTATTATAAATATCAACGATTAAAACTAAATGCAGAGACAAAACCAAACCCAACAAGGGTCGACTGGGGAGTCGCTACAAAAATATTTAAACCTTTTTCAAGCAGAGGAAGATTTTTCCCTCAGGAGCTGGTGGAGACCAAACATGGAGCTAAAAGAGAGAAGGTGACGCAAACAAACCGCCGTCAAAGAACAACAAAGAAGCCCAATGGTCTCCGGTGTCTGCACTTGAACGCACCACAAAGACGAGAACCAACGACCAGCTGGTTCATCTTCACCTGAGAGGAAATAACTCTTCATAGCAGCAGGTGGCAGTAGACTGGATTCATCACTTAAACCAGGAGACAGGAAGAGCTACGGTTAGCTACTGCTTACAGCTGATTGGTTATCTGTGAGGGGCGGGGTCACGAAGGGAAGTTGGAGCACGCTCAGTAGGGGTCGGTGAAAAGGAGAAACAGAACATTATTGTCGTGATGCTCAGGTTGATTAAATGTAGATTCAGTTTTTTCTTTTAAGATCAAACATATTTTCTACCTAACGATTCATTTGGGGATATTCAGATCCTTTTAGAAAAAAGAAAATACAGATTTTGCGTCACGTCTGATGAGGAACAAAACATTCAGAGAAGAAGGAGGTTTTTTCATTGTTAGGAAACTAAAATAAAGAATCAGACGCGAGAAGTGAAGTCACCTCCTGCAGGAATGAGATCATTTCTCTATTTTCTGAAGAACAGATTCACTTCTTGTTTCTCCAACATGTTAATTTTAAAAGTAAATACTAGGTTCATTTTTAATTCTGTGGACTTTAATTCAAATGTTTGCTCGCTTAGAAAAATAAAGATGATGGTAAATGTTCATCTGAATAATAATGATCCTCATGGACCAGTAGAACTAAACCTGAGTTCTTTCTTTTACCATGTTATTGTGTAACCTGCAGCAGAACGTCGTCAGAGCTCTAAAGGAACATGTCTGGGACGGATTCTGATCATCAAACCACTTCTATCTGTTCTCTCAGCCACAGAGTCTCTTTATTGGTGGATAAAAGCTCAACCTCTGCTCTTATTGATTCACATTGAGTCACCGGACGGCGGTGGACGGAGTCTGATGAGGACGGGGGAGGTTTTAGGGGGAAGATGGGGGAGGAGGAAGGCTGTATTTGAGTCCAAACAGACGGGGGAGGCAGCAGGGATCGATGGCGCTTAATGGAGGGATGATTTAATAAGTGCACAGAGAATAGAAAGCTCCATCCATCAGAGCCGAGACGGGAGGAGGGGGGAGGTTAAAAGGTTTGCTCTGATTTCAGACGAGCTGCTGGAGAAACAGAAACGACAGAAACCAAGGAAATAAAAAGCAACACAACATTTGCTGCTGATTGTGGAGAACAAACGAAGCGCTCCAAAGACAGCTCTAAAGATTTATAAAAACGTTCCTCTGCTCCCCTCTACTGGTCACATGGTGGTAGAACAAGTGTCTCTGATTGGAGGAGGACGACAAGATGAAACCTGTTAGAAACAAACCTTTGACTTATCTAACTCTCTAACTTAAAAGACCAGAAAATAAAGGTTTGTTTCTAGACACCAGCAGCAAAAACATACAAATAGAAACACACAGTCAACACAAAAATAATGAGGAAGAAGAAGAAGAAGAAGAAGAAGAGGTTAAAACTGAATCAAATGCCAAAGAATTCTAATTGAGTTCTAAGAAGAGGTTTAAAAGCAGGCTGTGTCAGGCTGAGCTGAATGTGTAGAGGTAAACTGAGGCTGCAGCTGCAAAAGCTTCAATCTGAACGATACGTGTGATTGGAGGAGATCAGGGAGATAAGTCAGAGTATCCAGTGATCTGTATGTGGAAATTAAAATCTTAAAATCAATCCTAAAAACGAACCGTGAAGACGTCTGCAGGTCAAAATCAGCCTTTAATCAGATAAATGTCTTCTAGATCAGATCGTAGAAAACACCCTGATAGCAATGATATCATTCTGAACTCATTCAGCAACCCCTTGACTAGAACTGGACCAAGAGTTTAGAGAAATACCACAAAGGTTCTAGTAACAATAGAACCAGGCCCACTCTCCATCTGGACATGTGGAGAACCAAAGAACCCAAAGTGTTCCACGTTGGGTTTTTACCTCTTGAAAGTGAATCTGGCTCCAAAATCCTCCTGATTCCACTACAGGAGGCAACGTACACACAATTCAACCTCTGGACATTTTATTTATCCTGGACATCATCACATTCTACCATTGTGATCATTATACAATCCAGAAGAAGATGGAGATTTCCTCCATGTTGTTCACACATGGAACTCCCCAGGGAAACCAGTCACCAAGGCATGCTACATATCAATGCAAAGCTGCTACATATCAATGCTAAGCTGCTACATATCAGTGCTAAGATGCTACATATCAATGCTAAGATGCTACATGTTGTTGTAAAGCTCTCAGAGAGTTCTAAATGGCTCCAAGCTTTCTACTTCCTGTTACTGATCCTTGGTTACAAGAACCCAAAATGCTCTGATGCTCTCTAACCAATCATTTCCAGCTCTATTAATAGAACGTCATGGCAGGAGGGGAACCCTGGTCACATCTGTCTCTGAGGCTGTTTGATTACTCAGAAACTTTATTTCATAAAAGAAGTTGCTGTTTTCTTTTCATTGTCACAGAAGCAGCTTAATTCACTTTAAATCTCCCTGTAAATGTTGCAGGTCAACAAAGAAACACAAAAGTAGCTCTGATGCCTTCTGTATTAATTTACAGGAGAAGTGATCGTGTTTTTATCTGATGCTCTGGACGAAGGAATTAGTTTTGACGACGCGTCTCAGTTTGAGAAATTGAGCCGAGTGTTGTGAAAAAAATTAAATTAAAGAAAATACACCAGGATTGATTTCCTCACTCTGCAGCATTTAAAAAAAAATGCTTCAGGTTTTATTTTAGGTCGCTGGAGGAAGATGAGGAACACGTTAATATTTCCACGTCCAGCTGCAGAACTCAGAGTCTCTCTGTCTGCAGGAAACGTTCAACTCTAATCTGAATCAGGAGGCGAGTGAGGAGGTTAACGTCTGGTTTTTAGTCTGAGGAGGTGCAGGGGAGGTGAGGTGAGGCCGGTGAGAGCGGACAGGTGAGGAGCTGTTTGATGGAGCTCTACTTCCTACCTGCTCCTCCTCAACGCCTCCTCCTCCTCCTGCTGTGGTACTGTAACAGAGACAAGAGAAAGTGATGATTCAAATTAAAAGAACAGAAAACAGACATAAAAAGGTTTTTCATCCTTCAGAGTTTTCTACATGTCTTTATAAAATTACTCAAAGAGAACGAGAACCCAATGAACACATGAACCAGAGACATGAGACTAAAGTGAGCCAATATTACATATCAGAGAGGAGCTCCTCTAGGATCCAATCAGAGTCCATGTGTTCAGAAGTGTTTCCATCAATGTAATGAGACTCAGGTGTGGTTCAGTTCCTGGTTTAGTTTCAATAAATCAGGGATTTGTCTCAGTCTGATCTTCACAACACATGTTTGTGGACAAAGGAGCTTTCTGAGGAGCTCAGAGAAAGAGTTGTTGTTGCTCATCAGGCTGGAAAAGGTTCCAGAACCATCTCTAAGGAGTTTGGAACCCACAAATAATCCACAGTCAGACAGATTGAAGACGACTGTTCCCCTCCACAGGAGTGGTCCACCAACAAAGATCACTCCATAATAGTCTGAGAGGTCCCAAAGGAACCCAGGGGAACTTCTAAGCAGCTAAAGGCCTCTCTCTCATTGGCTGATGTTAATGTTGATGAATCCACTGAACAACCATGGTGTGATGGACAAAGACACTGCTCTCCAAGAAGAACATTTCTAAACATCATGTGGACAAGACAGAAGACTATTGGGACAATGTTTAGTGGACAGATGAGACCAAAGTAGAATAGTTTGGTTTAAATGAGATGAACCAACACTGCATCATTCCAGCATCAGAACCTCATCCCTCCATCAAACATGGGGGTGCTAATGTCCTGGTTTGGGCCTGTTCTGCTGCATCTGGACCAGGACGGCTTGTCCTCATTGATGGACCAATGAATTGTGAATTCTACCAGTGAACTCTAAAAGAAAATGTCAGGACATCTGTCCATGAGCTGAATGTGAAGAGAAACTGGGTCATGCAGCAAGACAACGAGAACCAAGAACACAAGTGGTTCTACAAAAGAACAGTTAAAGAAGAACAAGATGAATGTTTAGGAACGGCCAAGTCAAAGTCCTGACCTTAATCCAATAGAAATGTTGTGGAAGGACCTGAAGCAAGCAGTTGATGTGAGGAAACCCACCAACATCTCAGAACTGAAGTGGTTCTGTTCTGAGGAATGGGCTAAAATTCCTCCAAGCTGCTGTAGACCACTGATCAGCAGTTACCAGAAACATTTAGTTACAAGGAGGTCACAGCAGATACTGGAAACAAGGAGGACATGATATGTAATATTGGCTCACTTTAGTCTAATATTTATGTCTCATGTGTTCATTTTTCAGAGAAACAACAAATCTACAAACAAATGAGTTAAAGACGCTTCAAACTATAGATCTGCTCAAAGTTTCTGCTACGTCCAAGTTAAATAAAATGAAACAGACGAAGAAGAAACTTACAGGTCTCGGTTCCAGTCATGTGGGCCAGGGCCCTGAAGGTCTTGGACTGCATGCTGGAGCTGCGTCGGCTCCACTCGGCCGGGTCCAGGTCGTTCTCTGCGCTCTGCACGGCCTGATAGACCGGAGAGCAGCTGTCTACCAGCTGATCAAACACTGGGACAGAACTGCAACCACAGACAGGGGGCGCCACCGTCCCAACAACCACACCCAGTCAGAACCGAACTCACTGAGGCTCCACCTTCAGGAGCAAAGAAACTAAAGGAGGAGCTGACTGAAGATTTAACGAGAACCACAACTTTTGCAGTCTGGGAGACGTGACCGTAAAACGATTCAATATAGAATAAAATATTTAAGATTCAGTTTTGGTTTTTATTTTGAAACAGAGAGAAGAAGAAGAAAATGGATCAGAACATTCAGTTTTTATTATTCATTTTTTGTTTTGTGTCTCTTTGTTGTCCTTTTTTTTTTTTTTACCTTATGAACGTTTTACAAACCACGTTTCTTTATTTCTGTTTCCTGGTAAATGACTGATGAAAGGATGAGGACGAGGAGGTTGAGGAGGAAGAGGAGGAGAAAGATAAAAACACGGGACCTTTATCGCCATATATGAAGATAGATCATGTGGAGGAGAGAGGAGGAAGATTATCATCTCAGAACAACAACATTCCTCAGAAAGTCCAGATGCACCAACCAGCCGGCAGGTAAGAAGGCAACCGACAACAAACTGACGAAAAAATGCAAAGAGGAGAAAATATTTAAAGAGTAGAATTAAACTGGAAGCTGAAGACAATCTGAACAAAATGGAAACCTGCTAACTCAGCCGATTAAACTTGCTTTGAAACCACAGAAGAAGAAATCAGCCAACTACACGCAACTATATCCAGCCCAGCCAACAAACAACGTGAAGTCCTGGACGCCACAGATTCCAGCGTTAATCTAAAAACCAGCAGAATCACAAAGAACTGACGACGAAGAGCATGAGGCAGGAGAAGAAGAATGTAAAAGGAGGAGTGGATGGGTAGGATTCATTACTGAGATAATGTGATTAAAGTTTCGTTCAATTGTGCACATTATAGAATCCATAAAAATAAGAGAAACCAGTCACCAAGGCATGCTACGTATCAGTGAAAAGGTCTCAGTCAATGGACTCATTGGGTGTGGGCTCAGATTCTATCAGTCCAGTCACCATGTGGTTCATAGTTGATGTAGAATCATGTGGATAGACTCTAAAGGACAGAAGATAATAAAACTAGATCAGTTACATTTGTTGTCAGTTGTTTTTGGATTTGATGAAATATTGAGACAGAAGAAGAAACTGACATGATGACTGAGTAATAAAAAGTTTGTCTGAGTGTTTTCTCTTTTAGCTGAGGCTAGCTGGTTAGCTCCGGCTATGTGATGCTTGGTATCAATGGAAAGAGAAGTTTCTCTAGTTTCAGATCAGATCATAAAATTAGTAACAAACAGTCACTTTTGAATAAAATACACTTGGACAGTTGTTTTTAAAGGTTTAACTTCTGAGCTTTTAGAGACATCACAGCAGGTTCATCAGGTGTTGGAGTTAAGAACTGAAGAAATGAAACGTCTCAAAGAAACCTCAACATGTCTGCTGCCTTTGTTTTAGTTTTGTTTTTGGAAATCATGATGTGAGTATTGTCACAGACTCTCAGGGTCATGTTGAGTCCTCCTTTGTTGCAGAGATTCAAGACAACAAAACTCAGAAAAAGACAATATTATATATTTCTGATTCATTTTCTTCTTTCTTTTCATCTTCTCTGAATCTCTACAACAATAGGTGGAGACAATGACAGAAGATTCCAAGCAACTCTTCTTTGAAATGTAATTTCTAGCGGACATGTTGGAGAGAGGCTGAACACTAAGAAGGTGAAAGAAAGTTGAGAACTGGATGCACGACAGAAGAGGACAAAAGGACTAAAAGGAAGACAGCAGGGGAGGAGGTGGCGATTAGAAAGGAGAGGGAGGTGGTGCTAGTGGTGGTGGTGTTCTTACCCGCCGTCGTGTCCTTTGGTCTGAGCCTGTCCTGCGATGGCGTCCATGATGGCGTCCTGCGAGTACATGCTGATGGGAGTGTTGTACTGGGCGTGGATGATGGTGGCCTTCCCGCAGGGGCCCTTCACCTCTAGGGGCTTGTGGGTGGAGATGGCGGTGTCCTTCAGCACGGCGGGGTTGAAGCCGGCGCTGTCGGGGTGGACGGGTACCGTGGTAAAAAGGTGAAGAGGGAAGGAGTGAGGGGGGAGAGGAGGGGAGGGATGGATGTGAAGGTGGAAACAATACGGCGGGAGGTGGAGTTCATGGGTTTGTGTTAATAAAGAAGAAGAAACATCCAGACGAGTCACGTTCACAGCAAACAGGCGACCAGGACATTAACATCCTACGCTGACATTCAACAGGTCATGCAACTATTTAATGTTTCCAGAAAAATGTTCCTGTCTTCAGAAAACACAACATGACAGAAAGCAGAGGCTGGCGTCCCACAGGGCTCCGGTCTCGGTCCCTTTTTGTTTCTTATTAAAGTCTTCTTCTATGCTCCTGTTGGTTTTTGCTTATGTTACAAATATTTTGTTTTTCAACATAAACATTTTCATTGGTTTTTATTCCAGATAAAATGACTTTTCTCGGGGCTATGATAGTAAATATGAAAGTAAACCAGGCTACGACCGAAAAGAGATAAAAGATCTTGTGCCACTTTTCTTTTCAGGCCGTGAACGTCTTATAACTAATTATTCCTGTGGATGTGTTTTAACTGTGATTATTTACAGTTGTGATTTCCTGATCTTTAGTAGTTATTGGTTTTAGGTTTGCCATCAACTACAACTACATCCCTGTAGCATCAAAACTTCTTCAGTTTTAATTCTGGTTGTCTTTGTCAAAGCTGCCAAAAATCGAAGACTACAGAAAAGAAGTAGAAGAAGAAGGTCAGTTAGAAGAACCTAGATCAGTGACTAAACATGTCTGCTGTGTAGATGAAGAGTGTTCACGTCCTGATCTATGTCGTTGTTCTCTTGGTCTTCTGTAATAGATACGTTTCTGTTTTTTCATTTCAGATTTATTTTCTAATGTTCTCCAGTCACTCACAGCCTCAACCTTTGTGTATTTCTGCTTGAATCAACATTTCATCACAGACACATTAAGTTCAAACCAAGACAAGACGTTGAGTTAGAGACGACGAGGTCTGATCTGCATTAATTAAACCTCATGCTTCACCGTGAAATGTCAGAGCAGCAGGAGAATCCGTCAAACGCCGACCTTTACTGTCACGACACAAATGTCAGCAGACGAGAGCGATCGTATCAGAGCAGCAGTTCATTCATGAACCGACAAACACCGAGCAGCTCTAACTGGAGACGCCTTTGTCTTTAGTTTAATCCATTAAATTAACATTAAAGTCTCTGGGGAGGAAAAGCATCTGTATCTCCATCGTCACGCTCCTGAACAAAAACTGAGTCGATTCATTTATCAAAACTACTTTGGAGATCGTTTGCCTCAACTGAAGAGGTCTGAGGAGGTCTTCATCAGTCTACCGAACCAAACCTGAGAAGAAACTAATCTCTGGTCTCCAGTTTATGCTGCAGCCCTCCAGTCAGCTCGTAGCATAAACGAGGGCTCATCCAGGATTAAAACCGACGACCTGGTTCTCCCTGGGGCAGTGCTTTCACCACCCAACCAGAAACCTCAGGCTGAAACTTCAAGTCTAATGTCCACTAGAGGCTCTAACAGCGCCTCCATGTTAAATATTTTTTCTACCAGAACATGGTAGGATTTGCATAACGTCCATAACTTCATTAAAATGAGCAGCTATTTAGTTCCCAACCAAAACCGAAGTTCCACCAACTGTAGTTCCTTTAACGGCTCCACCAGTGAGTCAGTAGACCCCATAGACCTCCATGTTAAATATCCTCACTTAAATGTTCTGTATTGTTTTCCAACAAAATATTTTGCAGTATTTTTGAACTATTGAATCAGCTGGGAGGTGGGTGGAGTCGGGCGTAGACGCCACGCTGAGCTTCACAACCACTCGTCAGGATTCAAACTGCATTAGTAAATGAATCAAATAAACATCCATCAGTCTTTGATGGTTTCATTTCTCGGTTATTGATGACGACTTCATCCCAACGACTGAAAGCAGCTGGAGAACCACACCATGCCTTCAACCAGCAAACAGCAGCAGACACAACAGAGAAGCATTCACAGGGAGAGGATACTAACTTGGGAGCAGCGGGGGAGAAAACCTTGTTGGGCCGACAGCAAAGAGACGAGAGAGAGAGAACAGAGAGAGAGAGAGAGAACAGAGGGAGAGACACAGAGAAGAAAGAGATTAGATGATCAGAAAACACACTGGAGGACGTTAAACCAGCCGCTCAGCGTCCTGCAGGCTTCAGAGAGGGAACACAGAAAGGTCAGAGGTCAGGGACGAGGTCAGGATCCAGGATCCAGAGCTGTGAGCGAAGAGGGACTCTAGATTATGACCGACTGTCAATCAGGTCTGCATCGACCAATGAGACGCGTTTGTTTCAACACATGACGTCATAACAATGTTAATGTTCGTGTTAGAAGGTTTACGACTGAAGTCAAGACGTTGGACAAATGAGGAGGAACTCTAAGAGATCAGCTGACACTTTTAATCCTCCTCCTCCTCTACTGCCATCTCTTCCTTCTTCTTCTTCTTCTTCTTCTTCTTCTTCTTCTTCTCTTGTTCTATTTCCAGTAGATGTGATGCTCCTCTCCAGTGGTTGATGTTCTGATGTGAACACACGTATCTGATCGCGTCATTTGATTTGGTCTCCATGGTCAAACGTCGTCATAGCAACACATGAACTAAATCTTTTATTTTGTCGTCATTTATTATTTTTATTTTGGTTTTTACTGAACGTTCTGACAGACTCTTCTTCTCTGCTGTTATTTAATGTTTTCAGGCTGTGATTGGGTCATTTTAGGCCACGCCTCCTGCCCCGCTCGGTCGCTACGTACCCCGCAGGCCGGCCCGTCTGAACCGCTGCCATCTCCCTCAGAGTCTCCTCTGAGTACAGGCCGATGGGGGAGTTATACTGCCTCCTCTGGGCGGGGCTGACCGACGCTGCCCTCCTCCCAGGAGAGTCTGCCTCTACAGGCCCAGAGGAGGTACTGCAGGCCGCAGGCCGGCCGTTTACCTGCACCGACTGAGGCGGGGGAGTCAGGGGAGGCGGGGGAGGAGGAGACAGGAAGGGGAGGGAGCGTCTAATCAATAAGTCTGAGAAACAAGCCTGTAAAATTTAACTCTAGGTAATATCTTATTAGACAGCTGGGATAGGCTCCAGCAGACCCCCGCGACCCTTAACAGGAATAAGCAGGTACAGAAGATGAATGAATGAATGAATGAATATCATCTTATTATTAAAACATTTTTTTATATATTTTATTTTTCATCTACTATAGAAATTCATTTCACAACTTTTTTTAAAATTGTATTTATTTATTATAAGCGTCTTATCAAAGTATCTTAATTAGCTGATTCATTAGATATAAACGTGTTAATTCATTCATTCAGTTCCTTCAGGTCTTTTCAGGTTTAAGATCATTTACATTTATTATTTATTATTTAAATCAGCTGGATGGTTTCATTGTGACCGTCGCACGTATTCAGTGATTTATTCATCATTTAAGTTCTTAATAAATTGTCTATTGGTGAAACATCAGAGCTGATATTTAATCTGGTCTCCTTATATCATTCATTTATTGATCATTTATCCTTTTTGCTGCTGTCTCTAATAGATCTCTACCTACGGCTAGATCAGAACCATCAACAGCTGCTGGTTGACTTGGAGACATGATCCAGATGTTGGAACAAGATGGAAAGACTCTCACATGTTAAGATCTGATTTATTGTTTGATCTCCGTCCTGTCGTTAGTTTCCCTTTTTCTCCTAAATTTAAAGGTTTCTCTCTAAATAAGGACAGATTAAATAAATAATTTATTTATCGTAGAACTTAAAGGGACACGAGGACAAAAATATAAACAGTGAGAATATGAACGTTTTGGACTAAAATGATCACTATAAACGTTAATGTGTTCTGTTGTAGTATCCAGGGTAGAGCTGAGCACAGCAGCAGAAATGCATTATGGGTGGAGTTACCTGCTGGTGAGGGATCATGGGAATCACTGCGTCCATTCTGGGTACCGGCATCGGAATGGGACGCTTGGACCTGCAGGATGGAAGGAATTAAAAATGAAAAATGAATTAAAGACTATTTGGGATTAAACATTATGAAGTTCTCCACAAATAGATTAACAGGAAATCATCATCTGAAACACTACAGGAATATAACGTGTTCATCTTGTCTTCTAAATGTTTTGTTGTGTGAAATAAAAAGCGAACATCCTGTGTCCTCAGGATGTGGGTCACAGAAACTAAACAAGCTTCAGTTCCTTCAGAAAAGAACGAGGACGAGGTCACGACGTAATAGAAGGAAGTTATTACACAGATCGTCCTCCACTCAGGAAAAAAACACTCAACCAACGCTCACACAGTGACCTTAAAAAATATGAAAGATGAAGAAGAAGAAGATGAAGAACTAGAAGCCAGGCTGTAACCATGAGGTCGTCCTCTGTTGCTCAGTGACCGGTGTGATGTGGATGTCTGGTGAGGTGCTGTCAGTCCGTTCTTACTTGGCCATGGTCAGAGCCAGGTTGTAGGCGGCCATCTTGATCTTGTTCTGAGCCTCCAGGTGAGTCATCCCCTCGGTGCTGACGCCATCGATGGCCACGATGACGTCGCCCTGGATCAGGTTACCCTGCGCCGCCTTGCTGCCCGGAGAGATCTGTGGACGAGCGTCAGAGCTCAGAGACGTGGCTGCTCTAGGTTTCACATTCTATGTTTGTCATTCTAGGTGTGTAGCTCTATGTGTGTATCTCTATGTGTTTCTATGTGACAGGTCAGTGAACGCCTCACTGTTCGTTGTGAAACGCTGGAATAAAACAGATTGTTTTCCAGGAACTAATCAATCAGATGGGGACACAGTTCATCCATATGTTGATTAATCTGAAAATCCTCTGTTACCTTTCAACTCGATGAGGACGCGACACACATTCAACAACACGTTACATAATGAGGATGAAGAAGGTCAGCGTCAGGAGAAAACATTTAACGAGGCAGCGAGTGACTCTTCTCTACATCTGTGATTAGTTCCTCCAGATTTCGGATAAAAAGATGAACGTGTCCTAAAAGTGAAGACACCTGAACTGGACGCGGCCATCTTGTTCTGGTGACCTCATTCACACCCTGGTGGTCTACGGGTGGTGATTATGACACGACCATGAGTCCATGCAACCAGTTGGTTTGAAACTAAAAATGAATTTCTGACTGTTGGTATTTGTACGGACATGAAACCAAGACACTAGGAGGCGCTGTGGCTTAGTTGGTCAGAGAACCTGTCTCGTAAACAGGAGAGCCTGGGTTCAAATCCCAGCAGTGCCTTCGCTAATGTCAAGAAAACAATGTTGGTTCAGGATGTAAGAGGTAACTTCTCATGACTTTGGCTTTACTTCTGTAGAGTAGGAGGAAGTGCTCATAAGCTAAAGACTGAGCAATGCCTCTAAATGACTAAAGACATAAATTAATTTACTTCCCCTTCTGTACCTGACCTTTAAACTCTATCACTATTTATCAATTACCAAAGTTTGTGTAGTTGACAAGCACGATCTTGGAGGACAGGAACTGATGGCAGCTGTTAAATTCATTCTGGGATACCTGGCTGTACCAAACAAGTTGCCTCCAGGTGTGTCCTCAGTAAAATAGGGTGTTGGTAGATCTTTGCAGGAGCAAACAGTCCCCAATGAAAGATCCTTAAAGATTTGAAGGCACTGCTGGGATTTGAACCCAGGATCTCCTGTTTACTAGACAGGTGCTTTGACCAGCTAAGCCACAGCGCCTCTCAGATCCAGCTAGATGACGTACATCAGCATCTCTCAACTTCTTTCCTTTCTACAAATCTGAAGCCAAACCATGGCAGAAATGGGCGCTGCCATCATGTTCTGTAGAGACGTTAATCTCTACAGAACATGATGGCATTTCTCAAAACCAAGTATGAAAAGTTTGGACTTGATGAGTTAAGACCCTGGAGCAAAGGTCACATTCTGTGACGTACTTGATGACGTCCGAGGAACACATTCTGAGATACTTGGTTGTGATCCACATACGTTAAATGTCGCCGTGTAAAAGTCTGGAGCAAACCTCAAGGACACTGTCTCCATGTCCTGGTGACCCTTTAAACCAGGGTCATGGACTTGTTGCTGCTGATGCCATCTTGATTGTCTAAACTTCAACATTTCTGCCTTATTTTTGCATCAGTTCTCAGATCTGTCAGGTCCGGCCTTACATAGCGTCTATATGCTTAGTGTGATATAAACGTCACTACTACAAGGAGGACTCCTAGTAGTTTGATATCAGGAGCAACAGATGGTGGATATGAGGAGCTGTAATGTTCAAATACAGTCTTTGTCTTGGATGCAGAAGGTGGAACCAGACATGACAACGTTGACGTCACCAGAACACTATGCAGCGTCTGTTTCTGGCTTCACTTTTATACAATAGGATTAACTGAAGACATGTTGGTAGACGTCAGGGAAGCTGAGCCAGGCGCTGTGGCTTAGTTGGTCAAAGCACCTGTCTAGTAAACAGGAGATCCTGGGTTCAAATCCCAGCAGTGCCTAAGAAGACTTTACTTTACTAGCAACAGTCAGATGCTGTGCTATGGTTGTCTAAATGTTTTAAGCCATGACTGCATCATTTAAAGGCATATTCACTCTGAAAGTGAACAGTTCTCAAATTAGCTGGATCATCTTACACCTCAGCAGAGAATGTAGACGAGTTATTATGACACAAATAAACCTTGGAGTTTCTGAGATGTAGCGTCTCTCGACCATGTTGAGAGTTTAAGAGATCTAACTGAACATGAGCCTGGAAGTCTCTCTGTTGGGAACTGATTCTGCTCCAGCAAAGATCTGCTGGGCCAATCAGATAGTTTGGGGGGCGGGGCTTAATGTGGTGATGGACAGAAGAGTAACAGCAGTCATACCCATTATCTGAGCGCCGTGGAGTTGAACTAGTGAGCAACAAAATGGCTGCCATCAGGAAGAGCAAGCTGTTTAGAGTCAACTATTGGGTCTGTTGTAAAAAGATATTGACAGGAAATAACTTTAAAGGATGAACATTTAACAACGGTTAAGTCATTTGTCATATGTTGTTGTACTGATTTGTTGTAGAACTATCCACATGATTCTCCACCAACGATGCACCACATGGTGACGTGCCTAATAGAATCTGAGCCCTGTGCTTTAATACATGGTCCTTTGGCTCCATCTAGAGGGCTAATGGTGGTACTACAGACAAACACAGTGAGGCTATTTAGTCTTTATAACAATATGTAACACGCCTTGATGACTCATTTTCCTGGGGAGTTACATGCATTCACAACAGTTCAATTAGTTTTTAACTCTATGTGTCTGATTGGTTGGAGGACTATCCAGTTGTGGCAAAGTTATTATTTTTTTCCCTGTATCAGTTGAAACACGCCCCATATTTAAATCCAGATAGCTACGTCAGGCTAGGACATCATAGCTACTGAGGAGTGAAGCCAGAATAATGTTGGAAGCGTGAGCTGCAGGACCCGGATGCCTCGACACCACCACGGCTCCAACTCGTGACCTTTCACTTACAGTCAGGCTACGTTGCCTCGAGGCCTCTGTTGGCGCCTCCAGCACAATGACAGCGCAAGTGTTGACGCCTGCTAAACCCAGACAGCTGTTCATACAGCCCCCGCCCTGCCCCCGCCCTGCCCCATCCACCCACTGTAATGACTCTGGAGTTTTCACGTCTGTTCCTTCGGCCGGTCGGTTTCCATCCACAGGAGCTATTTTAGCGCTGACCTCTGACCTTTACACCAGGAGGAGGCGGGGGGAGAGATACAAGACAAATGTAGTAGTTCGGGAAAAAAAGGAGGAAATGTTCTGGACCAGAAGAAGGAGGAAGAGGAGCAGCAGAAAGTTTAAACGTTAAATACAGAGAGAGCAGAATCCTGAGTCGAGTCTTCGTCTCAAATAGACAAACTGTGTCTGGTTAGCGTATCAGTCAAAAGCTAAAAGAACGGTGAAAACATAGATTCAAGTTCAAGGTTACAGTACGTCTTTACTCACATGTATGCAGCAGTTTTCAGATCAAGAGGAAGAAACATAATGAAGAATCAGATTAAGATTTTTTGTTTTTTGTTTTTGAATTAGGACCTGATCCTGACCCCATTAAACTGCTCCTATAAGTACTGAGTTCTTCTTTCACACTACAAGGAGAGATTTAGGCGCCATGTTGTTAATTATGTGTTTGAACACTGCCCCCTGTCTGCTTGGAGAGTAACAGCAGCCTGCAGAGAAGCAGCAGAAGAAGAAGAAGAAGACCAGACATAGTGATAAAGGTTAAAACTCTGACTTTGGTTTCTGGAGCTGTTAGCGTCCGCTGACAGTGACAGACAGATGGACCACGAGTCTTTCTTCACTACAGTCATTTTATTATAAGATGACCTTCCTGCTAGTTTGTGCTATGATTCTTGATTTCTTACAGTTCAACAGCTCTTACAAACCTTGCACTTCATATATTTGTAGTGAGACGTGTTTGGTGGATACAGGCTTTAATGTGTTTTTGTTCTCTATGTTCAAGTAGCAGACGCTGCTACATGCTACCAACAAACCAAACTGATGAATGTTCATTATTAAAATGAAACATCTGAACGCAGCACAGAGAGGAAAAATTCTCTGACTGAACACGTCCACTAAGACGTGCTGCCATGAGGCGCTGTGGCTTAGTTGGTCAAAGCGCCTGTCTAGTAAACAGGAGATCCTGGGTTCAAATCCCAGCAGTGCCTTTATGTTAGAGAGGACAGACCTCTGACATGTAAACAGCTCAGATGGTGGTCGTACAAATGTTGAGACAGGAGGTGTAATGTGTGTGGCACCACAATAACCTGCTCCCTGGAAAACTGCAACCACTTCAGTCATTTTTCGGCTTCTATACGACTTTTATACAAAAGGAAGAAGTGAAGTCAGACTTAGTTGGTCAACAGACCTGTCTAGTTAACAGGAGGGTTTACAGCTCTCTGCATGGGAAAACAAAAATGGTGGAAGTGGCTGCTGCCATCTTGGAACCACAGTCTTACTAGCTAGCATGAAGCTAGCATGAAGCTAGCTATGTATAGAGTCAAGATGGCAGCAGCTTTACGACAAAGAGATCAAGCAGGAGGTGTGGCCTTGATACCATGTCTCCACCCACTGGAGACAAGATGGCCGCTTCTATTCCTAGAAAATATTTTGGCTTCAACTTTGTAAACACACAGAACGTTCTGGAGGCGAGACGCTGTATCTTAGTTGGTCAAAGCACCTGGCTAGTAAACAGGAGAACATGGGTTTAAACCCCAGCAGTGTCTCATGGTGATGATGTCACCACAGAGTTTAAAACATTTGACTAAAGGAGATGAGCCTCTCTGTTCACACAGGTTCCTGTTGTTCTCTGTGTTCTCTGTGTTCTCTGTTGTTCTCTGTTGTTCTCTGTGTTCTCTGGGTTCTCTGACTCCAGCTGATTTCAAACTATAGCAGAGTTCTCATATCAGGACGCTGCTCACTGAGCTTGAACAATGTGAGGTCTGTCCACGCTGCAGAGTGGCCTACTTTCACACTGACCCACATCCACGTCACACAGCATAGCTTTCAAAGCTGCTCACCTCACCCACCTCATCCACCACCTCCACCCCCTCCACCCCCTCCACCACCTCCACCTCATCCACCACCTCCACCACCTCCACCTCATCCACCACCTCCACCTCATCCACCCCCTCCACCACCTCCATCACCTCCATCACCTCCACCTCATCCACCACCTCCAGCTTCATTACAGGGACAGAACAGCCCTGACCTCTAGTCTTTTACCAAACCATCAGTGAAAGCAGACGTCAGAGTGACTCTGGACTCGATCAGACACAGAGACACGTTACAGCCGTTACAGGTTCTGTAACAGTAGATGTGAACGGAAACTGATAAGACCTCCAGAGGCTAAAAACAGCCGTGTGGCTGTCAGCAGCGTCAGCCGCTCGCTGCCACTCTGCAGACGGAGCTGCTGCTGCAAACGCTGCAGGAAGAACCAGAGGCTCCAGAGTTCACATCACCTTCATCTGGATCACTGGGTTCACTGCTGGTTGTTGTTATTGTTCATCTCCTTTGAGTTCAATCGTTCTACAGCTGAAGACAGAGACACAACAACTAGAGACACAACAACCACTGAGACACAACAACCAGAGACACAACAACCAGAGACACAACTACTAGAGACACAACAACCAGAGACACAACAACTACAGAGAAACAACAACCACAGAGACACAACAACCACAGAGACACAACAACCAGAGAGACAACAACCAGAGAGACAACAACCAGAGAAACAACAACCACAGAGACACAACAACCAGAGAAACAACAACCACAGAGACACAACAACCAGAGAGACAACAACCAGAGAGACAACAACCAGAGAAAAAACAATCACAGAGAAACAACAACCACAGAGACACAACAACCAGAGAGACAACAACCAGAGAAACAACAACCACAGAGACACAACTACTAGAGACACAACAACCACTGAGACACAACAACTAGAGACACAACAACCACTGAGACACAACAACTAGATACACAACAACCACTGAGACACAACAACCAGAGACACAACTACTAGAGACACAACAACCAGAGACACAACAACTACATAGACACAACAACCAGAGACACAACAACCAGAGACACAACAACTACAGAGACACAACAACCAGAGACACAACAACCACAGAGACACAACAACCAGAGACACAACAACTACAGAGAAACAACAACCACAGAGACACAACAACCAGAGACACAACAACCACAGAGACACAACAACCAGAGACACAACAACTACAGAGAAACAACAACCACAGAGACACAACAACCAGAGACACAACAACCAGAGACACAACTACTAGAGACACAACTACTAGAGACACAACAACCACTGAGACACAACAACCAGAGACACAACAACCAGAGACACAACTACTAGAGACACAACAACCAGAGACACAACAACTACATAGACACAACAACCAGAGACACAACAACCAGAGACACAACAACTACAGAGACACAACAACCAGAGACACAACAACCACAGAGACACAACAACCAGAGACACAACAACTACAGAGAAACAACAACCAGAGACACAACAACCAGAGACACAACTACTAGAGACACAACTACTAGAGACACAACAACCACTGAGACACAACAACCAGAGACACAACTACTAGAGACACAACAACCAGAGAGACAACAACAACCAGAGACACAACTACTAGAGAGACAACAACTACATAGACACAACAACCACTGAGACACAACAACCACAGAGACACAACAACTACAGAGACACAACAACCACTGAGACACAACAGCCAGAGACACAACAACCAGAGACACAACAACCAGAGAGACAACCAGAATGTTTCTGAGACTGGCTAGGCTAAGGCTAAGGCTAAGGCTAAGGCTAAGCTAGGCTAAGGCTAAGGCTAAGGCTAAGGCTACGCTATGGCTAACGCTAACGCTAAGGCTAAGGCTAAGGCTAGGCTAAGCTGGAGGACGTGAGTCCAGACTAATTCAACCTTTCTTTTCACTTTTCTTTCAATCAGCGTGGGGTTTGTAGTCCATCTCGTCTCTGCTGCTCCACAGGTTTGATGCTGAACTGTGACGTACGATGAGATCTTCTGTCCGACAGCTGAGTGAGTAATAAAGTTTTACAGTCTGTGTGAAAGCCGAGCCGCCGGTAACCAGACTCCAGCTGTAACACCTTGAGCTGAGTCAGCGCTCGTTCTCATCAGGGGATCCCAAACGCTTTCACATCCGGGAATCCAAAATAAGACCTGCACACGTCTCTGATATAACACTGGCTCTGGACTTCAGGACACATCGCTGGACTGGAGACGGAGGACAGAGATGGAGACGCTCTGTGGATCTGATTGATCATCCTGTTGAACTACAGGCGTCTTCAGCTGGTCGTCCTTTAGCGTTAACGAGAGGACAGGTCGTCTCTACAGGGACACAACTACTACAGAGAGACACAGTCTAACAGACAGTCTGTCTTTTGTCTTTGGACTCTTCAGTTAAAATTCCTGCACTTAGTAATGAACATCCACACACGTTACCATGGTTACCCAGTGGCTCAGATCAATCAGAGGAACTAGAAGATAAGTCTTAAATAAAGACGTTAGCAGTAAAACATGTAGAGTCTACAACCTTTTATAAAAGTTTATTCATTCACAGATCTCAACATTCTCTCTTTATGTATTTTTTGTGTCATTTGAGTTTTTTAACTGAAGAGTTTAGACTTGAATTCGTCTGGGACTGCTGCCCACGTTCAGCACCATGAAACTAAATCAGTGGCTGCAGTTTATTTGGTCGGATGGTTTCAGAGCCTCAAACCATCCCAGACTCCTGGACCTGACCTCAGACTAATCCCTGCTGAGAGGCTGGGAGGTCTCCAGTGTTAGAGAAGACGGATCACTAGTCTCCACTCGCTCTTCTTCATCTAAATATATTCAGACGAGTCAGAGCAGGACAGAGAGCCAGTGTCTGAAAGGCTTCAGTTTTCACATCTTTTCTCTTTTAGTTCTAGATTTTCTACTTTGGAGCTCAAGGTGTTTGAAAAATGATAAGCCGCAGTATTCCAGTTAACCCCGTAAAGTCCTCTACAATCCAGAGTAAATGAACGACAGCTCACTGAAAGCTCAGTGGATTTTATCGGGACTATTTTCAGCAGCGGATTAATCCACGCTGGCTCCACTTCAGCTCAGAACAACAACAGACATCAGGCCTCGAAATAAGAAGAATTAGACAAACAAACTCCTCTGATCTCCCTCCAGCCATGAGCAGCAGATCGGTTCTAATCCCACGTCTTCCTCACCGCTCCCTGAACCGGCTGCTCCGAGCCTTCACATCAGAGCCCAGAGGGATGATGGGAAAACCGTCGGTACCAGAGAAGGCAGCGTAGACCCAGAGATGGAGCTCAAACAAAGCTCACAGTGCCGTTATCTGTGGTTGGGTATGTCAGCGTGACAGTTTACAGTCTGCAGAACAACAACATCAAACCTGAGTCGTTCATTTAAAGTCATGTCACCAGCATCACACGAGACAGATCTAAATGAAAGAAAATCCTGACATTTCATTTTTAAGGAGGATGCAGGGCTGGATGGAGTCTGCAGGCTGAGCTCTAGGGATTAAAGTCCTGATCAGTCACTGACACAAACAGAAGCTCCTCTAAACTCTCCATTGTCTTATTTTTGGAAACTTCCATCACTCAGCCTGAGAGGCAAAACCCAGGGACAAAAAATATCCCTGTCCAAAGATGGATCCTAGAAACGATTCTTCTATATACGTCGTAGTCTGGAAGCTACAGCAACTTCCCTATCAGAATACACAAAATATTATCTGGAGGAAAGTTTATAAGGGAATTCTACTCAAAAAAGATCTGCTGGGCCAATCAGATTGTGTAGGAGGGGCTTAATGTGGTGATGGTGATGGACAGAAGAGTAACAGTAGTCATACACAATAGTCATCTGAGAGATATCTACACGATTCTCCATCAGCTATCCACCATATGGTAACTTGCCTGACAGAATCTGAGCCCTGTGCTTCATTTCCATACATGTTCGTTTGGCTCCACCTAGTGGTGGTACTATAGATAACAAACACATAATTCTATGGATTCTATAATGTTCACAACGGTAGAATGTGATGATGTCCAAGATAAATAAAAGCAGCAACATATTCAAATCTTTTGGGCGGGTTTTATGTGGTGATGGACGAGAATGACTGGACCAACATCCTCCAAGTCCAAGCTACCAAGTACACAAGTCTGAAGTTCACATACTTGGTATTGACACGCCTTTATATCACTGAGGACATTTAGAACAAACACATCTTGGTAGCTAGATATGTAAAAAGCTAAGATGACAGTAGCATTGGTTCAGAAAGTTCAAGTACTACTGCTGTCACCACAACATCTGGAACTGTTCCTGTATCTTTCTGTTTTACTTTTACCATCAGAACGGTGCATTAACAGCCAGGCGCTGTGGCTTAGTTGGTCAAAGCACCTGTCTTGTAAACAGGAGATCCTGGGTTCAAATCCCAGCAGTGCCTTTATGTTATTGAGGACATTTTGAACAGACAGACATGTCGCTAGATCTGTGAACATGGTGCTGGCTTCAAGCTGGAGGTGTAACCTGCTCCCTGGACATCTACAACCATTACTGTTTGGTTTTCACTTTTGTACAAGAGGAGGTGGAGACACATCAGCATGCGTCATAAACTAGCTAACAGTCAGGCGCTGTGGCTTAGTTGGTCAAAGCACCTGTCTAGTAAACAGGAGATCCTGGGTTCAAATCCCAGCAGTGCCTTTACGTTAAAGAGGATAACAAACACATCTCTGTACCTACGAAACCAGACTGGTCTGGAGTGTCTCTGTTGGAACTGATCCTGGTCCAGCTAAGATCTGACGGGCCAATCAGATCACATAGGTGGGGCTTAATGTGGTGATGGACTTTTAAATACAGAATGACTGTACCATGTCCTCATGTCCTCCAAGTCTGAAGTTTGAGATCATGCTTGAGAAACGTCCTCTGGGTCGAAAACCAAGATGCAGCGCCTGTTTCAGCAACAGTTTGGCTTCATTTTTGTACAATAGGAGGAACTGGAGACATGTTGCCATCAAGGAGCAACATCTGAGAGGGGCTGTGGCTTAGCTGGTCAAAGCACCTGTCTAATAAACAGGAGGTCCTGGGTTCAAATCCCAGCAGTGCCTCATAGTCAAATGAAGTTTTAAATTCTATATCTGATCTCAGCTTCCAGCCCGTACACTGTACATGAAGATGGACATCATTAGCTTGGAAACCAGACTGGTCTGGACTCTCTCTGTTGGGAACTGATTCTGGTCCAGTCAGTCTAAACAATCCAGACTTAATAAGCCTCAAATGATCAAATTAAAACACACCCAAAGAAATAATCCAGAGCAGAAGACCGTCTCTTTAAGGTCCTCAGTTTCAAGTCAAAACAACCTTCTGATAATATTCAACTTTATTGGTTTAAAGTCCACCAATCGTAGCCTGGAATCAGCCTCAACGTCCCCCACCTGGAGAGAAAGGTGGACAGCGACTCACAGAGCTCTGGTCATGGATCTCTGAACACTTCAGTTCCTAAACCACCAAACTCCAGGGTCGAAGGTCAGAGGTCGAGGAGTCAGCATCTCAACGGGCAGATTCGACAGCGGGGACGGTTCTTTCTCTGTCTATTCAGAGAGACGAGCCCCTGAAACCAACACCAGCTCCACTTTTAGGCCTCGGCTCTGCTTTCGGCAGCTCTCGCCGCCGCACAAATCACAGCTCGTTTCCAAAAGCAGCCGCAGAAAAGAACCGGCTTCACGTTGCTAAAATCTAGTTTTCTTGTGTTTTTAAATGTTCATTTGTTTCTTCTCTTGTCGTCCTAACTCATTTCTGTTGTAAACCGAAGAGTGACGACAGGACACGAGGCGTTCAGACCTGATCTGACCTGGGCAACACAATCACAGGCGGCCATCTTTAAGTACCTGTGTTCAGACCTGGAGTTAACAAATGCATCTTCAGCCAGAACTTGAGATCTGATCTCAGTTTCACACTCAGTAGAATATTTTAACAGCTGCTGTCTCTAATGGATCTCTACTGCTGTTTCAGAACCAAGAACAGCTTTTTCATGGTGTTCATCATGACTTCACACACAGTAATATTTATTGATCTCCAGCAATAAATAAGTAAATATTGATATTAGTTGATTCTTAGTTTGGTTCTCAGCTCCAAGACCAGAATCTTTTAAAAGGCTCTCATTACTAATGAACAGACATCACTGATTCATGTGATCATTCTACTAGTGGTTGAATGAATGAGTTAAACTCCTCTTCCACAGATCAGCCCTGTTGAGTAGGTGGTCTTTAATGTGACCCAGGACTCATTGTGTGTTCACACTACCAAAGGAAGGAGGTCACATGTGTCCCAGACCAGCTCCACATGTGGACTGACACCAGATCAGTGTTCACACCTGGACCTGTTTAACCTGGACACTAGAGACCAGATCAGTGTTCACACCTGGACCTGTTTAACCTGGACTCTAGAGACCAGATCAGTGTTCACACCTGGACCTGATTAACCTGGACTCTAGAGACCAGATCAGTGTTCACACCTGGACCTGTTTAACCTGGACACTAGAGACCAGATCAGTGTTCACACCTGGACCTGTTTAACCTGGACTCTAGAGACCAGATCAGTGTTCACACCTGGACCTGTTTAACCTGGACTCTAGAGACCAGATCAGTGTTCACACCTGGACCTGTTTAACCTGGACTCTAGAGACCAGATCAGTGTTCACACCTGGACTCTAGAGACCAGATCAGGTCTGAACCTAAGACACAATCTGTCTCTGTGTAAATGACTGGGCCGTCAGGAGACAGAGACACACGTCTTTAAACCAAACTCAGGAAATCAGAACAGTAGAGAGTGTAGTTGTGAAGGAGTTTCTTACCCTGGAGATGGTCAGCGGCATGTTGAAGTCCTTCCCCCCCTGCAGCCTGAAGCCCCAGGGGCCGGGGCCGGGCAGCGTCACGGTGTAGGTGCTCATTCTTCCAGGCGACTAAAAGATCCTCCAAAAATAAAACCAGATTTCTGAATCAAGCGCCGCAGAAGCTAGAGAGACTGGGGTGGGAGGATGGACAGATGGACGGAGGGCCGAGTCGGCTCTGGAAGAAGACAAACGAGAGAAAGAATAAAACGGGTGAAACCAAAAAGAAAGAAGAGAAAGAGTGGAAGCAGCTGAGAGGAGAAAGAAGAAGACCTGCCTGCTCTGAAGAGATGAAGTGACAGCCTAAGAATAGACAGAGATAGCCCTGTGGCATTGTGGGGGGTGGAGGGGTGAGGCGGGGTGAGGCAGGGCAGAGGGGGGGTTAAAGCGAGGGGGGGGGGGGGGGGTGGACTTATATGGCATGAAAGGGGACACCCGGTATGCCAGGCTCGCCGTGATTCACCAGGGTTAATATAGACCCAGCAGATTCTTCTAGACTCCCCCTCTACCTCCCCCTCTACCTCCCCCTCTTCCTCCCCCTCTTCCTCCCCCATCCCCGCCCAGGGTCTCCCTCGCACCCAATCAGGGGCAACGCCAGGAAACGTCTCATTATCTCGGCGCCGATAAAACAGAATCATAAAGGCCACGAGTGAAGTGTCGGTGATAACTGAAGAAGGTCAGCAGCAGCAGCAGGTTATTACAGACAGGTCACGGGTTCAAATCCCTCCACACGTCTCTGCTGGAGGTCCCTGCAGCAAGGCATCGACCTCGGACCAGCGCCGACTGATCAGAGACCTGTATGTAAGGCAGAGAGAACCTATAGATACAACCTCCAAGACTCTGACAGAAGGTTGTTTAGTCAGGGATCATCTCTCTGATCAAACATCTGAGAGTGAAATGAAGCAGGGATGTTAGATCATAGATCATATCCCAGGCTGCAGGAGGATTACCCATGATGCTCTACACACCTGTCTTCTGATTTCTACTCTCTCGTCCCCTGGTCCAAGGCTCTGTGAATAATAATAACTGAATAACTCCAGAGTGTCCTCAGGTCAGCTGTTCTCCTTCTAGTTCCTCATCGTTCCTGTGTCTTTGGTTTTGTGCAGATGTTTTAAATCCAACCAGAGACTGAGATCTCTAACCAGAGGACGTCATTAGACCAAACCTGCTGCATTCTGGGAGATAAAACTGCAGGTTTTGTCAGTGGAGTCTGGTGCAGTGATAAAAGAGATCCACTAGTTGTCAGGAAGGATTCCCAGAGAGCAGCCAGCCTGGTCAGAAACCAACAGCTGACCGACAGACAGCTGCTCAGACTCTGACCAACTCAATGAATGAACGACCAGGAGGAGGTTGGGGTGGATAGAGGGCGCCGCCATCTTTCTCTGACCTGAACCAAGAGCTGCCAGAGTCTAGAAACCTTTAAACATTTTACATCTGATTTAAAAACAGTCCAATAAATGCTGCTGAACCGTCCTTAATACAGGAAGTCAGTACTTCCAAAATAAAAGCAGCATGTCTCCAGTCACGGCTGGAGACATTTTTTACAGTGTATTAGTGTCACTAATGAAGTGTTCTGGATCTGGATCTGCTCCAACACGGCCTACGAGTCAAATAAGAGGCTCAGGATCAAACAATCAGCTGCTCAGTGTTTAACGTTTCTTCTAACTGCAGATCTCTGTTGGTCCATGTTACCACCACTGTCCCTGTTCATGTGTGTGATATGTCAGAGCTCTGATCCCAGAACAGCCCGCTGTGCTCAGCCTCTTATATCACCGGCTAAGTTTAGACGCCTTTGTGCCAGAGAGGAATCCGTCGTCCGCTGATCTGCAACAGCTCCACAGAGCTCTTCATGTTCAGTCAGGCTGGACGTGACAGGTTCAATTCACCAGGAGCTAACGGCGCTAAGTTTATACTTTAACCAGGAAGAGTGGCCGTTAGTCGCTGCTCATCTTTAAAGGTTTATGTGTCGTATTAGAACCAGTGGGATTACAGCTGAGAACCACTGACAGATAAAACAGATGAGACAGGTGGTCTAACAAAGTCTAGTCTGTCTGTTTGGGTTAATACTAGAATAATATAAAAGACTGAGCTCTGAACACGACTGAGTCTCTAGTCAGGAGGACAACGATGTCTGTGACAGCCACTCATAGATCACAGCCCTCCATCTCTACTATCACTGAGTTTACACTAGAAATGAGTTGGTGCAACATAAAAATAAAGATATAGGAATAAAGAGCTGCTTAACAATTCATTGGTCCATCAATGAGGACAAGCCAGGGAACTGAACCACGCCTCAAGTGTTCATTGGGTTCTTTGTCGACTTTCAGGATGTTTTGAGTCGTTTTTATGAAGAAATGTTTTAGTTGTTGTACTAAGAAGCTTTTAGTTTGAAGCTGTGGGTAAAACATTAACATCAGCCAATGTTCATTTTAATAAGTTGATAATAATTATCTTTTGTTTTGTTTCTAGTTGCCTCCTTTTAAACCTAACGAGTTCATTCTCATGTCGTACTGTTTCTTTGAATTCCTTGTTGCTGTGAAGACTATATCTTCATCTCTAATGATCACGTTATTGATTGTAATTAACTAAATTAAACTGTTAATCACATTATGTTCTCTATTAAGGCTGACCTCTTTCTCATCACTGTTTCACTGGTCAAATCATTCAGAGCATCTCAAACATCAGTTCCTTTTTATATTTAATGGAAATTATAACAAGTCAGGATTCAGTCACCATATCTTTGAACTCGTCTGAATTTCAGTTTCAGATTCCTTTGATTAAAGTGGACGTGTAATATCTTTGAACACAACATGGTTCAGGTTTGGTGGTGATTTGGTTGAGTTTAGCTAACAGTTAATTAGCTATAGCTTTAGCTTATGGTTTACTCTTTAAACAGAAACTCAGGAAGATGCAGAGCCTGGAGACGCTAATGGAGATGCTAATGGAGATGCTAATGGATATGCTAATTGCTAACATGTAGTGTGTATAGTTTGTGTAGATTGTAATGTAGAGTGTAGTGTGTAGTATAGTGTGTAGTGTGTAGTATAGTGTGTAGTATAATGTATAGTGTGTAGTATAGTGTGTAGTGTAGTGTGTAGTGTGTAGTATAGTGTGTAGTATAATGTATAGTGTGTAGTATAGTGTGTAGTGTAGTGTGTAGTGTGTAGTATAGTGTGTAGTGTGTAGTATAGTGTGTAGTATAGTGTGTAGTATAATGTATAGTGTGTAGTATAGTGTGTAGTATAGTGTGTAGTTTGTAGTATAATGTATAGTGTGTAGTATAGTGTGTAGTGTGTAGTGTAGTGTGTAGTGTGTAGTATAGTGTGTAGTATAGTGTGTAGTTTGTAGTGGTTCCATTTATCCATAAAGTTTCTAAAATACTATTATTCTCTTAATATATATATATATATACGTGTGTGTGTGTGTGTGTGTGTGTGTGTGTGTGTCTTAAGCTCCTCCCCCAGCTCCTCTAAATAACCTGAATATTAATGAACTCACTTCTTCTCCTGAGCAGGTGATGATCCGCTGACTCCGCCCACCTGCCGCTTCCTCTTAGCTCCGCCCCGCTGGGCCGCTCCGTGCAGCGAACCGAGTGAACACGCTGAAAATAAAACGAGGCCGACATGTCAGAGGTTGAAGCCGGAGAAGAGCGTCGCTCTGCCGGGCAACAGGCTGCGGCTTCACCGGGGGAGAGCTGCCGCCATGACCCGGCCTCCAGAGCTGAGAGCCGGGGAGCGGAGCCACCTGTTGCCGGCTGGTGTTGGCGAGGACGATGATGATGATGAAGATGAAGGGATTACACAGCAGAGGCCAGAACCTGACCGGAAGTAGATGGAAAGGTGGATAACTCACCTGCTGAGTCTGTCCGTCACCGACCGACCGGAACGGCCTGCGGTGATCCGGGGATCCTGCTCGGTCCCCGGCCCGGCGGAGAGGGAGTCCCGGGATGGAGGAGGGGGAAGAGGGGGGAGGAGGGGGAGGAGGGGGAGTTAACAGCGGATTTTGATTAGCTGGGTTTTTATTTAAAGAGGCAGGAGTCAGTTTGTTTCCTCACACCTGGAGAACAGCTGATGAACTAAAGTAATAAAACCATCCACTGTTAGTAGCCTAATGTTATTTAGCTTCATTACAGTAAAATAATTCTCTCTCTGCTGTCAGTAAATAAATAAATGGAGGCAAATTTGATCTCATCTGACAAAATGTAATATTAAGGATGTCTGTTAGTACTTAGGAATTAATTTTTAATAAAGTACAGTCATAAAAGTAGTTGTTTTTCTTTCTGTTTTCACAAACAAACCTAATTAATACTTTTCAGAAAAATGCGGTTAACATTCCATGTTACATACATCCTGTATAAATCTGGGTCACATGTATAATTTAAGAAAGGTTCTTCCTCTCGGTGCTGATGGACGGAGGAGCAGACGGAGGAGCAGACGGAGGAGCAGACGGAGGCGTTTCACAGTGAATAATATTTATTTAGAAAAATAAACACTGAGATCAAGAGATTAACAAACCTACAATAAGTCACCCTGTGCTTCTCAAACATTATTCTTTAACAACAGAAACCTGGTTACACAAGATGTAATATATCAAACATTTACATTTCACATCATTAATTAGTGTTGGCGTCACTGATTTCTTATTGTTCTGCAGAAACATTAGAAATAAACTACACACTGAGGAGGTTTGTGTCGCTGCAGGTCTCAGAGAGAAAGTTTAAAAGTCTGAAGATATGGAATTTATAAATCCATGTACGGAACCAGCGCTGCGATAACTGACCTCACCCTTTAACACCTGAACTACAGCAACTAACACTGTTTAACCAAAACCTAAACGGGCCAGATGAAGCTGCTGTCATTGCTAATATGCTATCTTCCATCACCTTTAGCTAACAGCTCAAGTTAGCTAAAGTGAATTGTTTGAATTGGAGATTGCTTTATTTTGATTTGGCTGAAAGCTGCGATTTTGTTAAGTTAAGCTAGTTAACATTTTGGTTTTAAAGTTAGCTAACAAACTAGCTTAGTCCAATTAGTTCAACTAGTAGCTTAAATGACCTCAGATTTTTAAGCTAGCAACACTTGCTGTACTCTTTAGCTAACCGTTTAGTTTCTAACAGTCAGCACGTGTTAGGAGCATACCTGTCAAGTTTTGGATTTAGAAATAAGGGAAATTTTCCGGCGCCCGCCGCAAGCAGTCCCACCACCCCAACCAAGCTCCAGTATCCCTTATATCAGGGGTGCCCACATTTTTCTGGCTTGCGTGCTACTTTTACAATGACCAAGTCAAAGTGATCTACCCGTATATATATATATATATATATATATATATACACACACATTTTTTTTTAATTGTCATATTAATAGTTGTTACAGTGTTAACAACACCATCTTTGTTTTTATTTTTATCAAGAAAAATTGGTGCACTGCACCTTTACAAAAATAGCGCTGTCTCTTTAAGAAAGACGGTAGTCTGGAGTTGTGCGTGGCTGTGGATGTGTGCCTCTGAACTGAGGGCATGTTGCAACTATAAAGTAAAAATAAAGATGATGGTTTGTCTTGCTGTTTGTTTTGGAGTTGCAATGGATGCATGTTTTAGACTAACATCAAAAAAAAAAAAAAAAAAAAAAAATTCAATGGCACGCGATCTACCCGCACTACCATCGCGATCTACAGTACCTGTCGTATGCTACTGCAGGTGGCAGTTATCGCGAGGCTAGTGACAGAGCTCAGATTGGGAATATTTTTATTTTATTTTTTTACTCCGCCCGGGCCCGGGGTATTATTATTTTTTAATAACGCATGTTAAAATACGGGAGATTTACGGGAAAATACTAATACGGGAGGACGGCGGGAAAGAAGGGTAAAATACGGGACTTTCCCGGCCAAAACGGGATACTTGACAGGTATGGTTAGGAGGTTATGCTAACCAACAAATCAATTCACACATTACCTACACATTCCGTTAGCAATTAGCTTCTTAGTTTCACTTGCTAAGAGTTCAGTTTAGTTAGCAGCTACAATGATTTAGTTTTGTTGTTTTGTTGTTGGTCAACCGTTCAGTTAAGTCGCTGAGTTATTTGATAGAAACAAAGAACTTGACTCAAACCAACATGTCTGCGTTACAATAAATAGTTATGTCCCTTTTACAAACACCAACAACGTCACCATCACATTCCACAACACTGCCCTTCAGCAAAATACACCTTAAATATGTAATTAAGAAATTAACACAAACAGATGAACAAATCGAACAACGGCAGCACGATGGGATGAAACCTTTAAAAACACACAATATTTAACAATATCTGGTTTCTTAACCAAAGTGCTTCTGCAGGCAGCGTTCAAGATCCAATGAGAACAAACAGAGAGAGACAGTTTGAGTCGGTTGTTGTTGATGATAAAATACATTTGCTCAGCTAGCATAGCTGTTTGACTGCTAGCTAACATAGCAGCTTTATTGTTTACCAGCTGTATGTTTTTACTTTTAAAGAAAATGAATACTGTGAACGTACTAGTTGTTAGTAGCACTTGTTTACTGTTAGCTAGTTAGCTTGAGATGCTAACATTTGGATCTTATGTTAGAGCTTATAAATGTACCATTGATGTGTTTATCAGGTATTTAGCTAATGGTCGACTGGAAGGCGTTTGGTTTTCCAACTAAAATGAAGGTTTATTTTAGTTTCACAAAACCCGAAAAACTGTCAAACTGTCACGTCACTCAGCTGGAAAACACAGATAAAGAAACCCAGAGAAACAGGTAACGAGAACACAAACCACAGGGTTTATAGAAGAATCACAAAAATCCATCGTCTCATATTAATACTTTTCCCTGAAAGGTGGGGAAGAGGTCGTACCAGATGTCCTATGGATTCAAATTAAAAAGCTTGTTTGACTTCAGGACGATAAACTCGACCAGTTTCACATTCCAGAGTCAGAATCATTGATTGGACCTCAGCAGAGAACACTGTGTTGGTGTTCAGAGCTTCTTTGTACTTTTATTAATCTTTTAAAGAGCAACTTAAAACCAAATACACATTTCCGGTCGTTTGATTCTATATTATCTAAAGTACTAGCAGTAATTCTGTCTTCTAGGTACGAGACAGCGTCATGTTCAAGCAGAAATCAACTGTCACTCAACTTTTCTACTCTATTTCTAGCTTCATAATTTAATTAATATCAAATATATGTTTTAAATCTGTGCCACTGAGCTTGTTTGTTGTTTGGTTGGTTGGTCCAGTAAAGAAAACAGACATGTGTAATGTTTGAAAAACTAGGAATATTCTCATGTTCTTGGAAATTACATAGAGATCACATTAGAATTACGGTGCTGCTTAAAAATATCTGCATCCTTTAGTTACTAAAATTATTTGAATCATCAGGGGTTTGTCACACAAGTCCTGAAAGTACAAAGATGAACCCAATGAACACATGGAACAGAAACATCAGACTAAAATGAGCCAATATTACATATCATGTCCTCCTTGTGTCCAGTATCTGCTGTGACCTCCTTGTAACTAAATGTTTCTGGTAACTGCTGATCAGTGGTCTACAGCAGCTTGGAGGAATTTTAGCCCATTCCTCAGAACAGAACCACTTCAGTTCTGAGATGTTGGTGGGTTTCCTCACATCAACTGCTTGCTTCAGGTCCTTCCACAACATTTCTGTTGGATTAAGGTCAGGACTTTGACTTGGCCGTTCCTAAACATTCATCTTGTTCTTCTTTAACCGTTCTTTTGTAGAACCACTTGTGTTCTTGGGCTCGTTGTCTTGCTTCATGACCCAGAAACCCGCTGACTAAACAGTTTTTTCTAACAGGCTGTAAACATGTTTTCAAAATGGCGACTTGGCTCCATGTTCTTCTAGTGGACTTTAGAGGAACTGCAGGTTTCAGAGAGAGTCTGAACTGAACTGTTTGGTAACACATATAAAGTGTTACCAAACAGTTGAATTAATGTTTTTGGTTCTAAAAATCCATTTTAACATGGAGGTCTAAGAGGACTGAATCACTGTTTTCTCCCATGACGTTCACCTTGTTATACCTTGGAGGGCGATGTATTATTGGTTTGTTTACCTGGTGTTAAATTGCTCTTTAAGAAGTTATTTCATAGGTTGAAAAAGTCTGAAGCATGTTCTCCAAGCATGAGAATCTCCATATAAGTCTATAAAAACAAAATCAAAAAGCTCGGAGAGCGTTGGAGAAATCTTCTGGAAATATACGAGGTATAAAATTTTAAATCTACTCCTATGACGGCTTCGTTTGTTTCTGAGCTTCAGGTCAGCTCAGAGTTTCTAAATATCTGACAGTCACATGACGGCGGGGCGGGAGGAGGGCGTGGCTCTACCCTGGCCCCGCCCCCGTGCTGCCGTTGGTCGTCTTGGGTCGGGTTGTGCGGGAACCATTTCGCCCAATTGGAAGGAAGGGGCTGGTCTCAGAGGTGATGACGATGCTCGGGATTCGACCAATCGCGCCTCTCATCATGTGTCCATCTGTGAAATCTCCGCTCTGTGAAAACACAATTATTACGTCCAGACTTTTATATTATCTGTCCAAAACACATGGAAAACTAACGAAACAGCTTTACGTCTATAAGGAGACACAAAAAAATACAAACTACAACAAATGCAAAGAGACAAAAAGAAGCACAAAGCAACGCCAAGTACTACAAAACTACCGGAGAAAGACACTAAACATAGATAATGACCAAAAAATACACAAAACATCTACGAAGAAATGTGAAGTATCTAAAAGAGACGCAAAATTACCACAAAAGACATAAAGAACACACAAAATAAAGTTTATACTATGTTCAGTGAAACATAAAACCACAACAAAGAGATGCAAAACTACCAGAAAAAGACTCACAATAAAGATGACAGCTTGGAAAATTACCAGAAACTAAACAACAGCACAGCAAAAAGATTCAAAACTACCATTAAGAGGCAGAAAACAGCTACGAAGAAATGTAGAAAGGCTACGAGGACACACAAGACAACCAGAAAGCAAAAAACAAAACAGAAAAACAGACCATAGAGAAATGCACATTTTCTAAAAACGATGCAAAAGGACCACAAAGACACAAGCTGACTATAAAACTCCATCAAACAACCACAAAGAGATGAAAGACGAGTTAGAGAGATACGAAGCAACACAAAACTACCACGAGACACAAAGAGACACAAATCAAGTTAATGATATAAATGACAATAATGAGATGCAAAACTACTACAAAGAAATGACCACAAAGAGACTCAGTGAATGCAGAGGGATAGAAAACAACCACAAAGACACAAAAAGGGACTCGACTGTGGAGACCTTTTGGTTTGCATCTTACAAAAACAGTAAACATTGAACATTTCACCCATTTAAACTTTTGTCTCAAATAAATAAACTGGACAGGACTCACGTTTGGGATGCTGCTGCGTTCACTGACTCCTGCCATGGAGAGATCAGCGTCAAAGGATGTCTGCAAGAAGAAAGAAGAAGAAAGACGCCGTTCAGCCGTCACCACAAAACATCCTGGATTTCATTATGAGCTGATACAGAGGAAAAGAATGTCTCTGCATCAACCAATCAGAGACATCTAAACTAATCAGAGTCCCGCCCACATGATCTGATTGGCCTGTCAGGTCTTTGCTGTCCTCCAGAGTCCATACTTTAGAGTCTAACTGGTCAAGTCTGAACCACCAAGTCCAAAGTTCACGTCCCAGGTCTTGATAAACTGTCCACCTTTCTCTCCAGGTGGGGGACGTTCAGGCTGATTCCAGGCTACGATTGGTGGACTTTAAACCAATAAAGTTGAATATTATCAGAAGGTTGTTTTGACTTTAAACTGAGGACCTTAAAGAGACGGTCTTCTGCTCTGGATTATTTCTTTGGGTGTGTTTTAATTTGATCATTTGAAGCTTATTAAGTTTGGACTTTTTAGACTGACTGGACCAGAATCAGTTCAACAGAGAGAGTCCAGACCAGTCTGGTTTCCAAGCTAATGATGTCCATCTTCATGTACAGTGTACGGGCTGGAAGCTGAGATCAGATATAGAATTTAAAACTTCATTTGACTATGAGGCACTGCTGGGATTTGAACCCAGGATCTCCTGTTTACTAGACAGGTGCTTTGACCAACTAAGCCACAGCCCCTCTCAGATGTTGCTCCTTGATGGCAACATGTCTCCAGTTCTTCCTATTGTACAAAAATGAAGCCAAACTGTTGCTGAAACAGGCGCTGCCATCTTGGTTTAGAGATGCTGGTTTGACTCAGAGGACGTTTCTCAAGCATGATCTCAAACTTCAGACTTGGAGGACAGGACGACACGGTACAGTCATTCTGTAATCAAAAGTCCACCCCACCTATGCGTTCTGATTGGCCAGCACATCTCTGGACCAGAATCCGTTGCTAACGGGGAGACTCCAGACCAAGATTGTCGTTGCCCCCAAAATCATTTAGGTTTGGCAGAAGTTGGTTTTTAGTGAATTCTCAGATAAGTCTTTAACCTTTTTCTGCCAGTTTACCTTTTCAAAGATGCCCGAGTCGTGGCTCTTCATCTTGGATTTGAAGCTGGACGAGGGTTTGAAGTCGGGCAGCTCGGCGGTGTCTCTGCTGATGTCACAGGAGACCTGGCGGCTGGCCGGTCTGGAGCTCATACTGGACAGGTCGGCCTCGGTGTCTGTCAGACCCTGCAGAGACACCAGAGGTAAGACACAAACACAACTAGACCACTTCACAGGTTCTCTAATCTCCTGGTTCACATGACGGCTAGAAGCTCACCGATTCGCTGTCGGAGGCGGAGGACAGGCGTGACTTGGTGGTGCTGTGCCTCCTGAACTGGCTGCTGATGTCCGACGTCTGGCTGGTCACCGTGGAGCGCCGAGTCGACATGAAGCTGCTGCTGGCTGAGCGAAGGTCGCGTGGATGAACACACAGTAAGACGCCCATGAAGGGGATGTACTTGGCCAACGCTATCCTGCACAGAGAGATTAGGAGTTCACAAAGAAAATAAAAAATAAAATGTGTCTCCACATGCGTCCCCAGCCAGCACTTGAGATCTGATCTCAGTTTGTGTGTCTGTAAATGAGCAGCGCCATCATGTGGTCAAGATGGAAAGACTCTAACATGTTAAGATCTGATTGATTTCCTGAGTTGATTCTAGTTCAGATTAGTTTCTAGTTTAGTTTGGTTCTCAGTTCCAAGGCCTGTTTAACCTGGACACTAGAGACCAGATCAGTGTTCACACCTGGACCTGTGTTCACACCTGGACCTGTTTATCCTGGACTCTAGAGACCAGATCAGTGTTCACACCTGGACCTGTTTATCCTGGACTCTAGAGACCAGATCAGTGTTCACACCTGGACCTGTTTAACCTGGACTCTAGAGACCAGATCAGTGTTCACACCTGGACCTGTTTAACCTGGACTCTAGAGACCAGATCAGTGTTCACACCTGGACTTGAAGCTGCAGCTGGTTACCTGTACTTTGGGTGTGTGATGGCGTAAATGATGGGGTTGTGGATGGCTGAGGCTTTAGCGATGACGGCCGGCACCGAGTTCATGTAGGGAGTCAACATGTCTGCGTATCTGCAGGAGAAACAAACACAGCGGGAACACGGTTAGCAACCAGAACCAGAATCAGAAACTCAACTGGTCAGACCCCGGGAGCAGTTTATCCAAGTCTTTCTTTAACATCTTAATCCTTAGCGTGCTGGTAGTTCAACCTTTGGACATTTTATTTAGCCTGGACATCATCACATTCTACCATTGTGATCATTATACAATCCAGAAGAAGATTGAGATTTCCTCCATGTTGTTCACACATGGAACTCCCCAGGGAAACCAGTCACCAAGGCATGCTACATAGCAATGCTAAGCTAACTTTCACTACTAGATGACTGTATTGGGTTTATTATCTGTAGTACCACCATTAGACCACTAGATGGAGGTAAAGGACTCAGATTCAGTCACGCTAGTCACCATGTGGTGCATAGTTGATGGAGAATTGTGTCAACGAGCTGACAACTTATATAAACACAGATGTTGGATTGATGCCCTGTAAGACTTAACAATGTATTTTTTTGTTATTGGCATTATTTACCTCATACATGGCAACAACTTGTTGTTGTTCAGCATTTTATAATGTTGTCTATGGCAAACCCGTATTCCCACATGCTCACTGAAACCATGGTGGTTGGTTTATTTTCACCATTTTAAGCAAAAATGCCCAAATTAAATTCTTAAATGTGTTTATTTTCTATCGTCTATCTGTGTTGTGTTTTCTATGATGGGAAACTCAGTGTTTTTATATTTTTGGCAAATAATCTGAGGGGAAAAAAAGTACTTTGCATATTTTGTTATTTTATAGGCTGTGCAATCAATCCATTATTTCAAAATATATTAGATGAATAGGTATATCATTTAATATGTTGTTAGACAACTTTACATAGAATGAACTCAGAAGCAGTTACCCATAATCCGGCCTTGTCATTTTGTATTTATTTCAGTACTAACAAGTCTTAGAGCAGCATCTAGTGGACATCAGAGGAATTTTTTTAACATTTAGTTTTAGTGTTTTGTTGATTTAAAACGTGACCCCTATTACGACAAAGTAGAAGTGAAAGAGCATTTGTTTCAGGATTTTACCCGGCGAAGGCGGTGAGGGCGACGGCGGAGTACGGTGACCAGGAGATGACGTAGAGCAGGATGACGATCAGAGCGATCTTTGCCATCTTCCACTCGTTCTGCAGCCGGTGGAAACTCTTCACCGAGTCACGGGAGTTGCTGTGACTGTGGATGCTGCCATTTATCTTCCCCACCGCCCTGGAGACACAAAACGCTAACGCTACTTTAAAGTGTCCTAGCCTCGTTTACATAAAATAAACTTCAAAACAATAAAACACATCTTGGTCAGAACTTTAAAATTCTGAATTTGGATGAAAGACGTTGAACTGACTGGTTGGTGTTGCGGATGGCGCGGAAGATAAAGACGTAGCAGTAAATGATGATGAAGAGCGGCAGGAAGAAGACGAAGATGAAGAGCAGCATGGTGTATGCTCGCACCGACGGGGTGAAGGTCATGTAGTCCCAGGTACAGGATGTCAACAGGCCCTCTGGGACGTAGGCACCTGGTGAACGAGAGGCATCAACGCAAAGAGTTTAGTGTCCGTGAGGCTCTGAATGTGACATCAGTTAATATTCATCTCTCTGCTTCATTTAGTCTCATGACATGTGTTTCTAAAGTTCATTCAACTGCGTTTCTCTGTTAAAATGTTTCGTTGCCACAACCTGAAGATTATTATATTTAACACATATGAATATATTTCTTCTCAGTTTACATGAAACTAGAGTAAACTAGAGATGTTGAAGAACTTTATTTCTCACGGAGAGAACAAACTCTAAACCCTGTTCGCATCTTGAGACTGGAGACTCTGACTGATAATGGTCGTTAGTGCACCATTCACAGGGAAAGAGGACGGGGACAAACAGTCCAAACTTCAACGACAGGTAAGTATCTAACCGTTAATGGACATTAGCTGCACCAGTTTCTAGTTTTTAACAGAAACAAGTCAAGCAAGTTTCGCAGAGTTTCCTATTTAAACCTCAAACTTCCCACCAGTCCCTTAGAACTGAAGAAGTTACTCTGATGAAACGTCTTCTCAAAAACTCTACATGTCCAGTTTCCTCTTTTAACGCTTTTTGGATAAACCATGATCTGGACGACTGAGAACCTTCACAGACAAACAAACTCTAAAGCTTACAATGACTTATGAAGTACAGCTTCCACTTAATTTACACAACTGTTTAGAGCAATAATTCTAATCAATATAACTAATAAATTAAAATGTTTACAAAATAAAATAACAAGACAGAAATGTCAGATAACCACAAGACGACTCAAAATGAACACAAACAGTGGCCACAAAGAGACACAAGAGACAGAAAACAACCACGACAGGATTCAAAATAAAGATAAATATATCCAGACAAATGACAACTAGACAAACAACCACAAACAATCTCAACATAACCTAAGAAAGTAATAACTAAGAGACAGAAAACAACCACAACTACTACACATCTCATCCTCTTTGTGTGTCTTTGTGTCTGGGGTCAACCTTTAACTTCTACATCCAGGGCTTTCTGTTTGTCTCACTGTTTCACTCTTTAGAAAGAATTAGTCTTTTAGTTGAAAAGAACTAACAACAAAACAGAGAAATGTTCTTTCACTTCTTGTGTTCTCATGAGAACATTCAGTCCTGTCACATGTAAAAAGTAGATTTATGTTTTGAACCATTTTCCTTAAGAGGCCGAGGAGGATTTACTGCAGCTCTGTCTCCACATCTTATCCTTCACTTAAAAACATAAAGTCTTCAGAGGAGAATGAGAAGCAGCTGCTACATGGAGGAGGTCAACCTGAACTCATCACTGGGATCATCGGGCAAAATGAAACAGAGAAGATTAAAGTCTGAGATAAAGACGGTGCAGAGGAGAAGTTTAGCTCCTTAAATACAACTGAGTTTGAAGGTGTTGTTCCACTGAGTTCTACACAATATAACTCCATAACATCAGTTACATCTTGGGCTGCGACAATACGTGTTTACATCCAACCCCAGAGACTCTCTCGAGCAGATGCTAATGGTGATGGTGGAGCCTATCCCAGCAGTCCACCCTGGACAGGTCTGAACTTTGAGAAAACATCTTTAAATATGTTGTTAGGAGAACATGTTGGAATAAAAGTGTAATTACTTAGTGGTGAGTTGACCAGAGGATTAACTGACAAATAATAATTATCTGTTGCAGTCACATGGAAGCAGGCGATTCAGAAACAGAGCAGCAGATGTGAAAAATGAAATCCAGATAAAGAAAACCAAACGTACGATTGACTCGTCCTCCAGAGTGTTTTATTTTCTGCTTTCCTCTGAAGTTAAACTCCAACTCCTTTAAAATAAACCGATGGAAACATTCCTTGAACAACGTGCATAGTTTTGACTGTTATGACCAGCGCTTGAGAGACATAACACAAAGTGGAGACCAACGTCAGAGTTACAAAAATAGATTTAGTTTATTTCTATAAGTTACGTTAAAAACACTAAAATGCTCCTGCAGCTAGAGACTACTAAGCCTACCCCGGCCTCTTCAACAATACCATTTACTCTCATCTTTTCAGGTGTGGACGATTAGGCTAATTAAACAACCTGGAAGTATTAACACTGAGTTAACAATGGAAATCAATTAATCGCAATTGATCTGATTAATCTAATTAGCTCTAATGTTCTGGGGCATCTCTTTGACGGGTAAAACCTGTTCAGTCTTGGTTTTAGGGTAATGGTTATTAGTACCCACAATACAACAGGTGTTCCTCATGCTGGACCAGATTAGACAAGGATTCATTATGTCAGTGAAAGGTGTGTTTCTGTGTCCTCACTCCAGCCGAAGAATGGCGGCAGGCTCCAGCCCAGCGAGTAGACCCAGGCCGTCGCGAGGATGAGGAGGGCCCGTTTCCGTGACAACACGCCAATGGAGGTCAGGGGTCGGGTGATGACGAAGTAGCGGTCGACTGCGATCACCGTCAGAGTGATCATGGAGCAAATACCGAAGAGAGCGCCACAGAAAGCGTAGAGCTCACAGCCTGAAAAACACCGAACACAACCAGGAAGAGACTCAAACCAATGAACATAAACCAGAAATTAGGAATCAGGAAAGAGTTCCACATTGGGTTTTTATCTCTTGAAAGGGAATCTGGCTACAAAATCCGACTGATTCCACTACAGGAGGCAACGTACACACAATTCAACCTTTGGACATTTTATTTCTCCTGGACATCATCACATTCTACCATTGTGATCATTATACAATCCAGAAGAAGACTGAGATTTCCTCCATGTTGTTCACACATGTAACTCCCCAGGGAAACCAGTCACCAAGGCATGCTACATATCAATGCTAAGCTAACTTTCACTACGAGATGGCTGTATTGTGTTTATTATCTGTAGTACCATCATTGGACCACTAGATGGAGACAAAGGACCATGTACGAAACTGATACACAGGGCTCAGATTCTGTCAGTCAAGCCACCATGTGGTTCATAGTTGATGGAGAATCATGTGGACAGACTCTAAAGGACCACAGAAGGTAATGCTAGGGGGTTAGCTCCAGCTATGTGATGCTTGGTATCACAGCCCATGGATGCTGTACCTCTGTGGTGTTCTGAGCATGTGCAGTGTGTGCAGTTGGTACCTTTCTCTCCAAAGATCCACCTCTTGTTCATGCTGGTGGTGAAGAAGATGGGTGCCTGAGTGACACACATCAGGAGGTCTGTGATGGCCAGGTTAATGATGAACATGTTGGCCGGAGTCCGCAGGCTGCGACTCCTTCAAGAAAGTCAGAAAATATAGATAAAGAATAAATATGTCTTGAGAATAGTTTCCACATTCCCATACATCATGGTTTATTTGGTGTTTTTCTGTGTTTCTAGTTGCTTAACCTTTGTTATGTGTTAATGAGGTGGGCGGTCCTAAACTAAAAGTAATTTTTCTTCGTCCATATCTGTTTAGATGTTGTTTCTCAGTATTTCCCTGATCTCTGTGACTCCATCTGTTTTTATATTTTTCAAGACGTTTGAAGTCGTTAACAGACACTAACGAGTAAATGGATTATTAGATAAATCTGACAGCAAACGACAAACAAGAGCAGAACACTAAAACAGTTTCTGACGCTGAAGCTTCAGAGGCTGAAGTTTTAGTGGAAAAACGTCCCAGCGTTCTTCAGCTCTAACAGTTAATCAATGGGACGTCCAGGAAGATCAATACCCGCCCCACAAATGGACCAATCAATACGAGTGTAGAACTGGAGGCGCTTCTTCAAAAGAGTTTGTTTCAGACAAAGATGTTTTCTGGAGGATAAAAGACGGAGAGTTCGCTCAATAAAAGGTCGACAGAGGCGACGTGGAAACGTCCCGATCTTCTGTCCTGATTGTTTAGATGCAGCAGCAGAGATTCACAGTTTGTTTGTGTTGTTTAAATTTAAAGTGTAGAACATGAGCATACTTCAGCTTTAAAACAAACCAGGAGGCGTACCGGCTGAAGGCGTAAATGACCAGGAAGTTGCCCACCATGCCGGTGATGCCGATGACCAGGATGACGGAGCCGATGGTGTAGTGGGCGTGGTCGGGCACGTCCACGGTGGGGAAGGGGTAGCGGGCCTCGGGCGCCATCGCCACCTGTTGGAGACGGTTATCAGGGTCACAATAATACTGTTGATGTCTAGAAGCCACCGAGGCTAACAGTTAGCAAGCTAATTAGCAGCACACATAATGTATGAAACGTAGAGACACCACCAGAGGAGGAAAACCATCTTCATCAAATCAACTGTGAGGAGTTATCTCAGGATTCATCAGGATCTCGTTTTAAAGACGTTTTCTTGTTTTAGAAGCTTTTAATATTTTAGCAGCTGATTCTCGAGGCTGAAGACACAAACACAACAGACCCACTAAACGAATAACTGAAACATCACCTGACCTTCATCTCTAGAACCTTGATTTCCTTCCTGTTTGCCTCAGTTATTTTTTCATCCTTTACGTGTTCAAAGCAGCGGTGGTGGGAGACTGACTGAGATTAAAGTCCTTCATCTCAATGATTATTATTCCAGACAGTTAGACTCACACTAATCATCAACTACAGCCCAACGTCCTGTTCAGTTCTGTTTCTAATTAACCTTCTCAGAGCTTCTCTCCTCTCATTGTTCACATCTCTCCATCCTGTCTTCCCGTTGCCACGTTAACAGCATAAATTACTCTGCTGCTGGCAGTAATACCTGGCACCGCTAATCATAGACGGAGGTCAGTTTAAATGTCTCTGGACCTGGGGACAGCAGCGTCTGGACATGAACGTCCTGTGTCTCAGAGAACAAAACCCTCTGAAGGATCAAATGAAGCTCCATCTGAATCTTTCAGGTCAACAGTCGTTACTCACACAGAAGACAAACTCATGATGGAGCTCACCAAGCTCAGGATCAGGGGCCTCCTGGTCCTCTACATGCTGGGGCCCTCAGTACAGACAAACTGATAAAATGAAATGTTGTGTTGTGCAGAGACACAAACAAAGAGACACAACAACCACAAAGAGACACAACAACCACCAACACACAACAACCACAGAGACACATGTATGAACTTAATGTGAATGGAAACTAAATGAATCCGATGAGTTCAGAGTTTCGTCCTCAGACGTCTGGAACTAGAACCCAGGTACCTCTTCATGACGTACGCTAGTTAACGGCCCTGGGCTCCTTTCAGCTCGTTGCCACGGTTACTGAGTTTGATTAAAAACGACAAGTGTGTTAAAGCCACATGTGCATTAAACAGTTTAACACACACACACACACACACATTTGAGCCAATCAGAGAGCAGCATGAAAAGACATCAGACGCTGCAGTTTGTTGTAAATGTTCAGCAGAAATAAACCAACGTGTTGTGACAGAAACTCCTCCACCTCCAGGACACGGTCCACCTCCAGGACACGGTCCACCTCCATCACCTCCAGGACACGGTCCATCTCCAGGACACGGTCCACCTCCATCACCTCCAGGACACGGTCCACCTCCATCACCTCCAGGACACGGTCCACCTCCATCACCTCCAGGACACGGCCCACCTCCAGGACACGGTCCATCTCCAGGACACGGTCCATCTCCAGGACACGGCCCACCTCCAGGACACGGTCCACCAGGACACGGTCCACCTCCATCACCTCCAGGACACGGCCCACCTCCATCACCTCCCACAAACCCACAAACCTGTTAATGCTGGAAACCTGAACTCATGAGAACTGTTCAGGTTGATTTAACAGCTGCAGCTTCTCTGGAAACTATCTGACTCTGTTAAAGGTTTAAACTGAAGAGAGGAGTAGGTTAGAGGAAGAAGAGGAAGAGGAAGAAGAGGAGGAGGAAGTGGAAGAGGAAGGTGAAGAAGAAGAAAATGCAGGTGAAGAAGATGAAGACAAAGAGGAGGAAAAAGACAAGGAAGAAGAGGAAGAAGAAGCAGGTGAAGGAGAAGAGGAAGGTGACGAAGAAAAAGAGGAGGAAGAATAAAAAGATGAAGAAGAAAGAGAAGGAGGAGGATGAGGAAGAAGAGGAGGAAGATAATCTCCCACCAGATGTGTAGATAGTTTTTGTGTCTTTAGTGTTTCCTTGTATTAGTCGTGTTTTTGTGGTGATATTGCGTCGTCTGATTTCAGTTGCGTTGCAGTTTCTCTGTCTTTCTAGCAACGCAGCAACATTTTGTCTTTGTTATGAAAATGTTTCTATCTCATCAGCAACTGACCTGTCCAAAACAGCTGAGTTTGACCCAGAGACACTGTCCTCTATGTCAGGAAGGAGGGAACTAAGGTGAGTTTGTGTGTCTGTAGATCAGCAGCGCCATCATGTGGTCAGTAGAATATTGTACCAGCTGCTGTCTCTAATGGATCTCTACCTACCGCTGGATCAGAACCATCAACAGCTGCTGGTTGACTTGGAGACATGATCCAGATGTTGGAACAAGATGGAAAGACTCTCACATGTTAAGATCTGATTGATTTATGAGACAAAGACTCAGATTAGACCTGAACCCAGGAAGCTTCATCCTCAGAGGAACCAGGTCAGAAACAAACATCTCTGTGACATTAACATGAGCTAATTACAGGCTCATCTACATAAAATATGAGAACATGAGTCTGTTTGAGATCGTATTCAGTCTCTTTGTAAATTGCAGCTGCAGCAGAGAATGTAGTGAAGAGATGAAGTCCTGGATGTGTTGGAGCTGTGGAGGCAGAACTAGAACATGGATGTAAAGTGGATCATGAATCCACTGACTGTTTTAATTATGTAACGTGGCCACGCCCTCTACCTTTTCTATATGCAGCTGACCCACATCACTGTAATTACAGTCTGAATCCTCCTGGACGCCATTAATGGACCTGCTGGTAAATGTTGGGAGGCGTCTGATTTGATGGAGGATCAGCTGATTACAGCTTTCAGTGTTTAATGGCTAGAAGTTGTTTTTCTCCTATGGTTTATGTTTTTATTCTGTAGAGCAACAGAGGAACCAAAGCCTCCGTGTTAAACCAACATGTTTCCATCCTGATACTAAAACTAACCTCTCTCGTTCATGATTAAATTAGACCAATGATTAAAGCTCTGCAGAGTTAAGGGGGCGTGGCCTCTCTGGTAACCTTCAGTAATCATCACCAGGTGAGGAGTTTCCAGGAGGGACAGAAACATGGAGGTAGAAAAACAAGATGAACCAAGATGGAATCAAAGTGGACAGAGATGATGGAGACGTGGAGACATCTTGGTTGTCTTCTAAGACATTCAGGACTGGAGGAGGAGGACATGGAGGAGGACATGGAGGAGGAGGACAAGGAGGAGGACATGGAGGAGGAGGACATGGAGGAGGAGATAGTTCCACTACTCTTCATTTTCTCTTTCCTAATCATCTCATTTTTGCCCACCTTGTTTTTCTTCTTACTTCTTATCCTCCTCTTGTCTTTCTCCTAGCGTCCTAGCCTCTTAGCTAACGGTAGCTCTTCCTGTTTCCTCTTTTGACTTATGAATCCAGACTACTGCCACCTGCTGGCATGAAGAGACGTTTCCTCCCAGGTGTAGTATGTCTTATAATATATTAAAGGTACAAACAAACATGGCCGCCAACGTTCACACTAACAATCAGTCAGTCAGATGATAATAAAACGTGTTCTGAATGCAGGAATCGTGGACACATTAAATGAAACTGTCTGAATATTAAGTCTTCAGAATGTTTCTAAGAAGTAGGCAGGACCAGATTTACAGTACAACACATAAAGACGTCTTCTCACGCCATGAAACGTCAACCACCTGCAGAAAAGAAGCTTTCTGCTCAGAGTCTCCACTCCTGGAGTTTCCTGATGTCAAACATCCAGTGGCGTCTGCAGGTATGTCAGAGTCTACCGCTGAGATTTAATCCAAGCAAACGACAAAAGTCTCAGCTTCATTAAAAAATCAGAAACACGAGTTTATTTCCATTTATCCTGTAAAACCTGTAACTGAGAGCAGGACTCATACAAATTTAGAATAAATATCTGATTCTGTTTCACTATTTATCTTTTATAGCTACTCTTTTTGCTCCTGCTATTTTTTTTATTCTGCATTTTCTGTAAGCTGTTGTGAACTGCAGTTTCCCCATTGCGGGACTAATAAAGGTTTTTCTTATTCTTATTGTTATGTATATGACAGTGTTTAGTTCATCTCTGGACTTTCATCATATTTTCCTGTGTGTTTGTTTGCAGTCAGCTGTGAATTAGGTCATTTCATTGATCAATATGTGGCCCCTGTCCCGTGAGCTCCAATAATGTGTCGGTGATCAATATATTAACAAATCAAATCACTAAACCAAACCTCATAGGAAAAAACGAGTATTTAATAATAATTTGCTTTCTCTTAATAAAATAAATGTAAATAATAAAAAAATGAACGTTAGATGTATTTATATATGTCTCATTCTTTAATTCGGCTCTGCTGAAATCATCATATGTGTGTTTTCTGGTTTCTCATTGGTCTGTTTCAGAGAATAAAACTAAAAAGAGTAAATTAGAGTCAAATAGTCATCTAAATATTAAATTGCCTGTTTTTTCTATGGAGTTTGGTCTGAGTTAAATGACTCAATAAACACGTTCCTTACCGTTGGAAGCTGGAGCTCCACGAGCCGGTACGCATCCACGGCCGAGCCGTTGCTGCTCCACGCGGATGCTGCTGACAGCGCCACGGTCTCCGTGCGGCGCGCGGCCGTGCAGTTCGCCTCGTGGTCACTGCACGAGATGATGCTCTGCCGCGCGGAACGCAGCAGCGCGCTCTTCCCGCCGTCCATCCTCCCTCTCCTCTGAGAGAGAGAGAGAGAGAGAGAGAGAGAGGTTTGATTGACAGCTGGCAGACAGAGACATGAATGAGACACACCTGTGCAGGTAACAGTTTGTAGTTTTAAGTTAATAAATGTATGGAGGCCCTCAGGGGTCAAAACACTCATGAGAAAAGCAAAAACAAAAACTACTTCCTGTTTGTGTCACGTTCTCATTATGCTGCCTTCAAACTCATGAGCTCGTGGTTATGTCACAGGAAGACGTTTAGCATTAAAGCTGTGACATCAGCTGTTAGCAACTGTTAGCAACACAAGGCTAATGGTGCCGAGTCGTCATGGACAGGATTTTTATGGGTACCTGTTGAACAGGTAAAACAAACACATGATTGGTTTAGCATCAATGAAACTTCATGTTGCACTTTTCATAAGCAAATTAGCATCAGGTGTTGTACGCTAGCTTGTGGCTACCTGTCACCACCTTCCATTAAAATTAAGTGCAGCTTGTATGCTGTCTCACCACTGGTGTAAATGTAGCATAACTATTAGCAAGCTAACTAGCGTCTAACTTAAAGCAAGAAATGTAAAGGCATAATAACGACTGAATTACATCATATGTTAGCATCTAGAAGCTACCGAGGCTAATGGTGCACAACAGCACAACAGCTGGTTGTTGACCTGGGGGGAGATGGAAAGTCTGTCACATGTTAAGATCTAATTTATTTGTGACGATAGTTATTTTAGAGACAAATAAGAGAAAGAAAAGGTGCTAAATAAAAACTGACTGTTGTTAAGATAAACTTTAAAGATTCAGTTCTTTACATGGTGGAAAATGAAAAACTAGTGAGAAACGTCGGACGCTCTGAAGTGATTCACCCTGAGACCGAAGAAATCGTAAAAACACGAAGAATCTCAAGCAACCTCTGAACTGTGGAGGTTTAATCTGGACCATCGTTACAGAGACTGACTTCCTGGTGTTGTTGTGTCTCTCTCAGACTGAAAACATCTGGAAGACAGACCAACTCATCACAGCTGGAAACCAGATTCAGAACATTGTGTTCAGTTCAGTTTTATGTGCGAGATTAAAGGAAAAAGTTAAATATATATATTAGACTCGTAAAAGATGAAGGCTCTCCACAGAGTTTCTTTTTATCAGCGTGATCTCAGCGTGGAGGAGACTCTGACCTCAAACCTGCAGCCGCCTCTATTATTTATATAAAACAACAAGACGCAGGTTAGCCTTCAGCTGTTTTAGATAGACGCATATATTATAACATTATCATTATATTATTAATATATAATATTATCTATAATCCTCCATCAGTAGACGAGTCTCAGCGTCTGTCCACAATCTGATTTAATATTTAAATGAGAGTGATGAAGAGGAGAGTCAGTATGATGAAGAAAAGACAGGATGAAATGAAATCTGAGACACAACAACCGCAGAGAGACACAACAACCTCAAAGAGACACAACAACCGCAGAGAGACACAACAACCTCAAAGAGACACAACAACCGCAGAGAGACACAACAACCGCAAAGAGACACAACAACCGCAGAGAGACACAACAACCGCAAAGAGACACAACAACCACAGAGAGACACAACAACCGCAGAGAGACATAACAACCGCAAAGAGACACAACAACAGCAAAGACACACAACAACCGCAGAGAGACACAACAACCGCAGAGACACAACAACAGCAAAGAGACACAACAACCGCAGAGAGAGACAACAACCGCAGAGAGACACAACAACAGCAGAGACACAACAACAGCAAAGACACACAAGAACCGCAGAGAGACACAACAACCGCAGAGACACAACAACAGCAAAGAGACACAACAACCGCCGAGACACAACCGCAAGGAGACACAACAACTGCAGAGACACAACCGCAAAGAGACACAACAACCACAAAAAGAGACAACAACCGCAAAGAGACACAACAACCACAAAAAATAAAACAACTGCAAAGAGACACAACAACCGCAGAGACACAACAACCGCAGAGACACAACAACCGCAAAGAGAGACAAGAACCACAAAAAGAGACAAGAACCACAAAGAGACACAACAACCGCAGAGACACAACAACCGCAAAGAGAGACAAGAACCACAAAGAGACACAACAACCACAAAGGGACACGACAACCACAACGAGACACAACAACAGTCTCTATTCTGATGTGAATGTAAACGCAGATCACTGACTCGTTACTGAAGCTGGAGGCGGTGATGAGGAGAACCATACCTGAAGGCTGGAGGATCTGAGGCAGCGTTTCAGTATCCGTCAGACGATGAACCTCGTAGCGTCGGCCTCGGCTCACATGAAGCAGCAGAAACATCCGGTCTGACGGTTGGAGGAGGAAGATGAACGCAGGTGGACGGGTTTATAAGGGAGGGACGGTTATTATGGGATGTGGGTCTTTAGGTCAGCGCTCTGATGGAAAGTCATTACGATGATTATCTACTGACCTTCTGCTGCTCAGGTCACATCACGCTGAAATGATGAAATGAGGCCAAACACTGAAGACTCTGAACTCTCATCACTCTGATGGACAGATCATCCTGAATTCATCAGAGACCAAAAATAGATCCACGTCATCGGCTCCAGCTCCAGAGAAACTCTACCTACAGACCCTGGCTTCAGCTGGGCCTGAGAGACCAGCACAGGACGCAAAGCTCTGAGCACCTGAGACCACTTCTTCTTCTGTGGTAACAAAGACAGCTCAAACCATGAAGGTAACAGCTGCTCTGAGATTAAAGCAGCAGCTGAAGATCAGTTTGATTGTGATGAGGACAGACACAAGACAAGAGACAGAGACAACCACCAAGAGACAGAGAGACAAAGAGACAACCACCAAGAGACAAAGAGACAAACACCAAGAGACAGAGAGACAAACACCAAGTGACAGAGAGACAAACACCAAGTGACAGAGAGACAATTAGACAACCACCAAGAGACAGAGAGACAAACACCAAGAGACAGAGAGACAAACACCAAGTGACAGAGAGACAAACACCAAGTGACAGAGAGACAATTAGACAACCACCAAGAGACAGAGAGACAATTAGACAACCACCAAGAGACAGAGAGACAAACACCAAGAGACAGAGAGACAATTAGACAACCACCAAGAGACATAGAGACAAACACCAAGAGACAAAGAGACAACCACCAAGAGACACAGAGACAAAGAGACAACCACATATAGTCACAGAACGCTCCAGGATCTATATTCAGAGGAAACTCAGACATGTGTGACGTGGTCGCTGGTTGTTGTTGTTGTGTTTTGGTCTGATGGCGTTTGTTGTTGTTCATTGTTTGTCCTTGGAGGGTTCAGAGCTGCTCACATGTTTTATGATTATCACGAGGAGACAGAGATTATGTTGTGTCGATGGAAGGTCCTCACAGAGACAGAAACATGGGCCGGTGTGTGTCGGGCTCCGTCGATTAAATGGATGAACACACTCTTCAAGGTCGGTTTTATTTTCTGATGTGAAAGTAAACTACAATAGAACCAGAGTCTGACACGTTAAAGACTAACTTCATAACATCAGGTGACTCACCACCTGTCTGACTCTGGTTCTACATCAACTCAACATTATTTATTCACTGGTGTACCTAATGAAGTGGCCAGGCAGAGATTCTTCTAATTATTTTGTGAATTAAAGGATGTGAATGAACGACAGGTGGAGCCTCAGACCTGAATAAAGAATCATCTGAACTGATCTCAGGACTTCTGCTTCAGCGGCTGCTGATGGACGAAGCAGCAGGGAGGAGGACCGACCTCTTCCTCTGATAATCAGACCAGACCGGGGGATGGATGAGGAGTAGAGGAGGTGGTGGTGGTGGTAACCATGGTAACCTCTACTAATCATCATCAGGTGAGGGACAGAAACATGGAGGTAGAAAAACAACCAAGATGGAATCAATGTGGACAGAGACGATGGAGACGTGGAGACATATGGGTCGTCTTCTAAGGCTCTAGACATTCAGGACTGGAGGAGGACATGGAGGAGGAGGACATGGAGGAGAAACAATACTTCTTCTACTCCTTTTTTATTTTCTTCCGTTTCTTCTTCTTCTGTTGTATTTCCAGTAGATGTGATGCTCCTCTCGGCTCAGAGACGTATTGGTCACGTTAGACATAGTGAATGTTTCTATAAACTCAGAAGAACAAAGACGACAGAATAAAAATCAGCTTCATCTAAATCGTTACATTTTTTAATGGAGTCTGGCTGAGAGCTTCAGGTTTGTGTTTATGTTCAGATCTACAGGAAATAACTCTCATTCATTCAGCAAAATAAAATGATTTATTCATTTAATAACCTTTGCTTCACTGTGTGCATCTGAACCCCAGAAATAAAACCGTCCAGTCCTCAGAATAAGGAGGAAAATAAAGAATGGAAAGCATTCCTTCCTTTGTGTTTCTGTGTCTTTGTGTTTTCAAGGTTGTTTCTGATTGTTTGAGTCTTTTCAGCAACAGAATCGATGGAGAAAGAAAATCACCCACAGAGCAGAGACACCCACGGCTTATATGATTTATTTTACAGTTACATTCACGTCTGTTCAGACTCATTTCTGTCAAACTGTCACATTTAAAGAAGCTGAATTATTTATTAGCACTTCCTGTTTGTAACGTAATGTTGGTCCAGGTGAAACACGTCTAACAACAACAACAACACGTTGGGTTCTTACCTCTTGAAAGGGAATCTGGCTACAAAATCCTACTGATTCCACTACAGGAGGCAACGTACACACAATTCAACCTTTGGACATTTTATTTCTCCTGGACATCATCACATTCTACCATTGTGATCATTATACAATCCAGAAGAAGATGGAGATTTCCTCCATGTTGTTCACACATGGAACTCCCCAGGGAAACCAGTCACCAAGGCATGCTACATATCAATGCTAAGATGCTACATATCAGTGCTAAGCTAACTTTGATTATGACATGGCTGTGTTGTGTTTATTTAGTGCAGTGCCACCATTAGACCACTAGATGGAGGCGAAGACAATGTATGAAACATAGAGGAACAGGTTGTATTTAATTGTGACTCCTATTTACAGGTCTCCACGTCTCGTCCAAGCCCATTTCTTACACCTAAAGACTTTTAGGAGACATCCACAGAAGAATCTCTCCTGAAGAGTTTTCATGTCCATCAGAGGACAAACGCCTCATGGATTAATCTCTAACATCAGCAGAGTCTCCGTCTTCTGATCTGATCAGTGCTGTAATGTTCATTTACTAAACGAACGGCAGATTGAGCCGTAACACTGACCTCCTATTCTGCATTAAACTGGGTCACTGTGGTGATTTAAAGCTTCAACCAGTTTCATAATGTTCAGGTGAAAGTGGGGCGCTGACAGCGTGTCCTTGACGGACGCCATCGACTCCTTCACCAACAAAGAACGTCTCAGAGATCCGATAAATGAGAGAGAGTCTCATTCCTTCACTGAACAGTTTTTAATGGTAAGATAGTTCTGTTGTTTATTTATTTATTAATTTATTCAGTTCCTTCAGCCTTTTATTTAACAGTTTAAACGATGAGAGAGTTCTTTTTATTTATTTATTTGTTTGTTCATGTAGTCCTCATCCTTTTATTGTATAGTCCTTTAAAGTGAAGCCAAACCAAGTAGAGCTCCCCCTGGTGTCTGACTGCAGTATAGGTCATAAGCTCCACCCCCTCCATGTGAGTGGGCGGGACTTGGGCCAAAGAAAACACTAAAATACACGTCAGATAATTTATTTTCAAGGATGGTTTCTGTCATTTCAGGTAGTTAATATAATGTTGATGAATGTTTAAGTGTTACTTCTTTGGATAAGTTTAGTTGCCATGCCAACTGCTCCATAAAGTGGTCTGTGGAACCATGAGAGTTGTTAAAACAATTTTAATACTAAGTCCAGTGTCTAATCCATCATGTCCTTGTAACAGGTGGAGGTAGAGCAGAGCGTAGTATTAATTAAACTAAAACATGAGTGAGTCTGGAGGAAGAGTGGGCGGGGCATCAATATCACGGCTCCACGTGGCTCCGCCCTCAGACCGTACTGATCAGACTCTGGATCCAAACTCACAAGATGGCGCCGCCCGTATCCCCGGGAACATAGAGTCAGTTTGACCAATGAGAGGAAGAGGAGACGTGGTGTCCATATTTATATACAGACTATGGTTTAAGCAATAAGAGAGTTCTATTTATTTATTTATTTATTTATTTGGTCATTGGCCGTAACAGGCTGTAATAATATTAATAAAGTTCGTGTCTATTATTTTATAAATCCTAACATGGTGTAATGCGCTGTGGAGCCAGAGGGTGTCAGTGTGGCGCCATGTGAGCACAGCTGCAGAAGAAGAAGAAGAAGAAGAGCGTCTGTTTTTCTTGTTCTACTGTTTATTTCCTGCAGCTGTTCCTGACTTTATTCACCAACATTATTTTATTTGTCATCATGTCTGAAGATCTTCGCTGTGAACTAGAGAATTATCTCCAGACTCTAAACATCCAGACGAGCTGCGTGGAGCATCCGCCGGTAAAACTCAACGACCTGAATCCCGTGAACGTGTCCGATACATTTAAGCTTCTTCACTCACTGTAGATCCTGGAAACACCTTTAAACGTTTTCAGATGTAATTCCTGAATCGGGAGGATTCACGCTTCTATTCGGCGTCATTCATGACCGTGAGGAGCTCTGTGTAGAGTAGAATCAGCTGTTAATGTTTTTAAGGTTTTACATGTTAACACGTGGACGCCTGTCAAAGCTGTGACTCGGTGTGAGTTAGACTCGTATCAGCTGTTATTTCTGAGCCGAATGAAGCAGGTGATCTGAAGATGAACTCACGTCGAGATGTTTGTGTTGTTTTAGCGCAGAATCAGTTCAATCTAAAAAGAGACAGTTTTTAAAAGGAGTCTGGTGAAGAGCTGCTCAGAGATGAAAAGATGAGATAAAGAAATTAAAACTTTATGTCTTTATTTAAAAAATGACGACGTTTTTAAGTGGTTTTAAAAGTCAGATTAATTATTATTAAAGTTTTATTAATGTTTTAACCTGCTGCACAGACCGGCTGTGGCCTGCAGGGGGCGACACTTGATCGTGTTATGTGTCAGTCTGTCCTGCAGCTGGATAGTGCCTCTCACCTCTTCCTCTTCCTCCTCCTCCTCCTCCTCCTCCCCCCTGCAGGTGTTCACGGTGGAGGAGATGATGCCTCACCTGCAGGAGGTGAGCGGAGCCGTCACCAAAAACCTCTTCCTGAAAGACAAGAAGAAGAAAGGCCTGTGGCTGGTGTCAGCTCGCCATGACCGCCAGGTCAGCTCACCCCCTCCCTCCTCCCCCTCCTCCTCCTCCTCCCCCACCTCCCCCTCCTCCCTCTGATCTTTAAACCTAACATTGTGTCTTCTGTCTTCAGGTCAACCTCAACGACCTCGCCAAGAAGCTCGGCGTCGGCAGCGGAAACCTGCGTTTCGCCGACGAGGCGGCCATGTTGGAAAAACTCAAGGTAGGATGGAGTCCCTCAGGTAGACTTGTGTGTTTTGTCAGGGACCTCCTCCACATTTCCAGTAAACGTCATTTTATTTTTACTGGAATCAACTATTTTCAGTTTTAAAACCAATAAATCTGGTTTATCTCAGTCTTTGTGTCGTTGTTTGTTTCTTGTCTCACTTCCTGTTTCCTGTCAGGTGGGTCAGGGCTGTGCCACGGCTCTCGCTCTGCTTTTCGATAAGGACCAGAGCGTGAAGTTCGTCCTGGACCGGGACCTGGTGGAGGGAGGCCACTCCATGGTCTACTTCCACCCCATGACCAACGCCGCCACCATGGGGCTCCGACCCGACGACCTGCTGCTCTTCTTAAAGGAGACGGGACACGAACCCATCCTGGAGAGCTTCGAGTAGGACCTGGACCCAGACCTGGACCCAGACCTGATGGAACCAGACTTTTATTTCTTTTTAAATTTTAAACGATGATTAGTTGTGACGGATCAGAAGGACCTTTTATTCATGTCTCCATGACGTCTTCTTCTTCTCTCTCTGCTTTAAATGTAGACGACGTTCTCAGGAAGCTCTGCGTGTTTTAATAGTTGCTGCAACATGAACAGCTGATTGGATCATTTCATCAATGAGCAGGTGTTACAGGTGTTCCTAATAAAGTGACACGATGACTTCATCAGTTGAGAAGCAGGAAGAGGCTGCTACTGGACCTGGACCTGGTCCTGGACCTGGTGGAACCAGACCATGACCATTCCTGTTGCTGATTTAAAACCAGACCACTGTCTGTGTATCAGTCTAGTTTCACTCGTTCATCCCTGATGAGTCGACTCGTGATCAGAGGAATGAATGAAGTTTTTATCTCACACTAAAACACAAACAGATATTCTTCTCTCCAGTCTGACCTCTGACCTTCCTCTCGTTATCTCTAATGAGTTTTACCTCATTAATCCAGAAACCCTGCTGGGCTGGAGACATGTCTTTCTATCAGTGTGAGGACCGTCCAGCTCTCTGACCCTGAAACCAAATTAAATCTAGACACAGATCTGTCCCCTCCTGTCTAAGACCTCTCACGCATGACACCACAAGTTGTTTATGGACGTCTATGGGACTGGAGGTACAGAGAAGGGGGATGGGGGGGCCTGGAGGGGCTGGGGGGGCCGGGGGGGGGGGGTGGGGGTGGGGGGGGGCTGGAGGGGCCTGGGGGGGGGCCTGGGGGGGCCTGGGAGGGTTGTTTACATGTCGGTGTCTGGGGGCCCCGGGTCTTCAGACGTGAAGCGGCAGAAAAACAATTACATCATAACTCTCCACACACGCGTCTAATGGCAGCTTATTTCTGGGCCGTCTCCCATAGCGACCAGACTGCTCCGTCGCCACGGCGACAGAGCTGCATCTCAGGACTGAAGCAAACCAGACGGAGAGAGAGAGAGAGCGAGTGAGCGATGGCCGAGAGAGACGGGAAGCAGAGAGTAAAACCAGTCTCTGTGTCAGCTCCTGGAGGTCAGAGGTCACCCAGAGGCTCCAGGTGACCAGATGATCACATGCCACCCTCACCTGTTAGCTCAGGCTAACCGCTAACGTGATACACGTTCCAGTGAGAAGCTAAGCTAGCAGCAGAAATCCACAGATGGAGCCGGTTGAAAGGAAAGTTAATAACGTTAGAATGATCACAGACTAATGTTGATATAAAACATCAGCCCTAAAGCATCGACACTAGCACACTGAAAGCAAAATCATCCTGATGTTAGCATAAAAACATCAACGTTTACTACAAAACTCATGTTACTACACAAAAACAAGTGTTAGCATAAAACGCTAGCATACAGTTACTCTAATATCCACAGGCTTTGTAAAATAACGAATAGGCTAATAAGCAGTAACAGCACTCATAAGTGATGCTAGCTTAAACAGTTAGCAACTATTAGCTTAAGAAAACACTGAGCATTAATAAAACTGCTGTTTTACCATGCTGTTAGCTTGTTGTTAGCCTGTTGTTAGCTTGCTATCAGCAAGCTGTTAGCCTGCTGTTAGCTTGTTGTTAGCCTGCTGTCATTCTGCTGTTAGCAAGCTGTTAACCTGCTGTTAGCCTGCTGTTAGCTTGCTGTTAGCCTGCTGTTAGCTTGCTATCAGCCTGCTGCATAAACAAAGCTTAGTACATGGTGTTAATCCAGGATTTATTAAGTTTCATTGCTCATGATCATTTTTATCTGAGCCGTCACTGAGCTAATGGCTAATTCTGCTCTCCAAGCTAACAACATTTCATTTTTTATACTTTCTCTGAATCTGAGCTGCACTTTTATCACATTTCTCTGAAAGTTAAACCATGGATTTCTGTCGCCTCGACATCAGTAAAATACGAAGTGACATTAACAGCGTGTGAATGAATTCCTGGGAACCAGGCGTCTGTTCGTAACCTTTATTCATTTGCTAATTTTCTACAACAATGCAACAATACACCCTCTCATTAGTGATGCAGACAGAGGTTCACACACTCACCAGACTCTCTCTCTCTCTCTGTTCTTGTTTTTATTCAGTTGTTGGGGCCAAGTTTTCTGGGCCTCAACAACTTTGAGGTTGTTAAAACCTGTTCAGACTTTGTTTTAATGTAAAGGTTCCAGCTAGGTTAAGGTTCTTGTGTCATCACAGCGATAACAAGTCAAAGAGACAATGAGGTCAGCTGGTTCCTGATTTGGTTTGTTGTTGTTTTGGAACCAAAGTTTCAGACTTAGTCCTCAAACAGGATCACAAGTTTTTGTTTTGTTGCAGAGAAAAGGTTCTCACATGACCAGTGTTCCTCTTCTGTCCATCACCACATTAAGCCCCGCCCCAAATGGTCTGATTGGCCCATCAGATCTTTGAGGAGAGACTCCAGACCAAAGTTTACTTCAGGGTCAGGAGACGAGTTGTAGTTCTGCTCCTCACAGCATCGGGACCTCGATCCTACGTCTCATTAATAAAGATGGACATCACAGCTGATCACAGAGAAGCCAAAACATGATAGAAACGGGAGCTGCCATCTTGAAACCACTGGGTCATGAAGATATAGAGCCAAGATGGCAGCAAGACATTCAAGGAGGAGGCGTGGCCTTAATACCACGTCTCCACACACTAGTGACAAGATGGCAGCCCTCATCTCTAAGACATATTTAATATATAGCAGCACAGAACGGTCTGCAGGTGAGGAGCTGTCTAATGACAGGAGGTCCTGGGTTCACATCCCAGCAGTGTGTTCTGGCCAAACAGGAAGTGATGACATGTCACCACAGGGTTAAAAACATTTAATAGAGACTTCTGCTGCTTTTCATTTAAGTTAAAATCTACAAAACAAACTCATTCATTGATGCAATGAATGAATATGTTTAGATAAATGAGACTCACCTGTGGTTTGAGAGCGACGCTTCCCCTTTAAGAGAACCAGGAAGTGCTCTGCAGCAGGGGGGAGGAGGAGGAGGAGGAGGAGGGGGAGGGGGAGGGGGAGGTGCTCTTTGAGGAAACAGGTGTATGTGCTGATAGAGATGATGTCATTCCGTGTCTGAGTCACCTGGGAGACGACTGCTGAGCGTAGCAGGAGATAAAGGAGGAGGTGATCATCACTCCTGGTTCACTGGTGAGGAGGAGGAGGAAGAGGAAGAGGAGATCATTTGAATGCAGCTGATGATGAAGGTGAGTAAAACGAATGTGTGTGAGAGAGCGAGAACTAGTGTTAATGTTACTTTAACTGTGAAACTCATCTGTTTATGAGACGTGACCATAAGTATGTGGACACACAAGGTCCCAGACCTCCAGGTAAGTTTCTCTTTGTTTTCAGTTGAAGTCTGTGAATCTGTGGTGGAACTTTTCTGTGGCTTTTATTTCCAGTTTGGGTTTGAAATAATCTGAAAGTTTAAAGAAAAGAAAAGAAAGAAAGAGATTTGTCTTTTTGCCACTTGGTTGAGATGGAAAAGACGTCAAACATTACGCTACTAATAATAATATAAGCTTCTTCCTGACGTGACCAGTCAGCTTGTTACTGCTGTAGGACGCGTTTATATGATTTATTTATTAAAACCACTTCATAGTCGTCATGAAAAATCACCTCCGTATCTGTGGAGGCTTTCACTGTTTCTGTTTCAACTGCTGTGAAGCATCACATCTACTGGAAACAGAACAGAAGAAGAAGAATGAGGAAGAGGAGAACAAGGAGGAGGAGGAGGAGGGTAAATAGGAGGAAGAAGATGTTTGTGTCCAGTCCTGAATGTGTAGAGTAGAAGAAGAAAATGTGTCTCAAACGTTTGTTAGCGTGAACGTTGGCGGCCATGTTTGTTTGTATCTTTAATATATTATAAGACATACTACTGCACCTGGGAGGAGATGTCTCTTCATGCCAGCAGGTGGCAGTAGTCTGGATTCATGAGTCAAAACAGGAACAGGAAGAGCTAGTGTTAGCTAAGAGGCTAGGACGCCAGGAGAAAGACAAGAGGAGGATAAGAAGTAAGAAGAAAAACAAGGTGGTCAAAAATGAGATGATTAGGAAAGAGAAAATGAAGAGTAGTGGGACTATCTCCTCTTCAATGTCCTCCTCCTCCATGTCCTCCTCCTCCATGTCTTCCTCCTCCATGTCCTCCTCCATGTCCTCCTCCTCCATGTCCTCCTCCATGTCCTCCTCCTCCATGTCCTCCTCCATGTCCTCCTCCAGTCCTGAATGTGTAGAATGTGTCTCTGTCCACACTGATTCCATCTTGGCTCATGTTTGACCCCACATGGAGCAGACATGGATTTATTCCAGCCAGCTCTCTACTGAGTCCACTTCCTGTATGACATCATCCTCCTCCTCCTCCATGTTACACCTGTACTGTTGACTGTCCCAGTCACATGACCTCAGCACGCACACTGAGTGTCAACAGACTGTTAGTCACCTTCAGCTAGACAGACACACAGACGTTACATAACTATTTAATTACCAAGAAACACTTTCCATAACAACGTTAGAGTCAACGAACATTAGCAAACATGGAAAACAACAAAATAGACGTTAACAGCTGAAAACTTTAAATAAAAGACCAAAACAAAAATCAGTTACATTTCAAAATAAAACCAGGACATTAAACCGTTTGGTAGAATCCTCTCTCTCCTGTTTTCTTTCTTTGGCGTCCCTCTAATCTCTGTTGTCTGTGTGCTGTGACCTCTGACCTCTGACCTCTGACCCGTGTCAGTCCGACCCTCTGAGGAGGGAAACCGTCACTTTAAAACCACAGACAGTATAAAGATGGAGGAGGAACAGCTCCTCGTGAAGCCAAGTGAAGCCAAAGCAAGTAGAGCTCCCCCTGGTGGCTGGCTGCAGTATAGATCATAAGCTCCACCCCCTCCATGTTAATGGGCGGGGCTTGGACCAAACTAAAACACTAAAATACACGTCAAATACATTTATTTTCAAGGATGGTTTCAGTCATTCCAGGTCGTTAATATAAAGTTGATGAATGTTCAGTTTTGTACTTATTTATTTGACGCTATAGAAACAGGATGTGACATAATGGTGACCACCAGTTGCCATGCCAACCGCTCCATAAAGCAATCCCATGTGACGGTGAGAGTTGTAAACAGTCCAGTGTATGATCCAACATTTCCTGGTAGCTGGTGGAGGCAGAGCAGAGCAGAGCGTAGCGTAGCATTAGTTCCGCTAACAGCCTCTCTGTTTGTTTTGTTCATGTTTATGATCGTTCGCTGCTAAAGACCAGGACAGACACGCTCTGAGGACGTCTCAAACATCTCAGACATGTCAGCTGTTTGGCTTGTGTCCGTCATTAGGCCTCTTGTTGTCCTGTGGTGTCTCTTTGTGGACGTCTTGCGTCTTGTTGACAGCTGATTTTAGGACGTTCTTAAACGGGGCGTGTCGCGTTGGGACATTTTACAGCCTTTAAAAAACACTTAGTGGACAAACTGAGCTTCTGAAGAGCCTCACCACAATTAATTAGAAAGTAAATGTCCTGCAGTGACGGCCTGGAGGCGACCAATAAGAGGGGCCGCTCATCTACAGGCCTGCAGGGGCCCCAGGCCAGCAGGGGCCCCCAGGGCTGCAGGGGCCCCCAGGGCTGGCCAAGTTTAAACTACAGCAGTGGCAATGTGCTGAGTTTTCATTAGATGACAGTAGATGACCTCCCTGAGGCTTTAATGTTACCGTTGGTTGTTTATGGTCATGCTAACTATGCTAACTATGCTAACTACTAAAACAAAAGAAACAAACAACAACAAAATCAACTAAGTTAGAGAAATTAGTTTTTACTGAAGAAGAGGAGGATGAGGAGGAGGAGGAGGAGGAGAGGCCTGGTCCAGCTCAGTCCGGTTTAAGAGACGCCAGGCGGAGGAGTTTCCAGCAGAGGAATGTTGGAGGGCTGAGCTGTGGTTCAGATGTGTTCTCCACCCAAACAGTCGCCTCAGCAGCAGCTCCACATGAGACCAGCTCCTCCTCGCGGTTTCTGTTTTTTCATTAAACATGGTGGATTTAAAGCCGACCACATTCTGACTGCAGCCCGTTACAGTCTCATGTTTCAGGCCGTGGCTTCGTCTCCTCATGAAGCTCTGTTAACTCTCTGGGTGTTTTCTGGAAGGACAACCAACTGAAACTAGTTTTATATCATCAGCCTTAAAACAGACGTGTGGTTATTGTCTCCACATCCAGCAGCAGTGGTCTGTGTTTCAGTTGACTCCAACAAAAAACTAAATGAACTTTATTATTGTTTAATCTCTGGTTAAATCAACCCTCTCAGTCCAAACGGCCTCAAAGAACCAACGACCAGTCATCGTAGCGTCTCAGCTAGTCCTAGTTCTTCTTCTTTCTCCTTCCAGATACACAGGAGACATCACGGTCTGCTTTCAGTGTCTGTAATTATTTGATAATGATGCTACTGCCAGGTTCTCTGTGCTGATGCTAGTTGATGGTCATGCTAACATTAGTTATTTATGCTAACATTAGATTTAGCTACTAGCTTTCATTTCTCTCCAGAATATTTCTGCCTTCAAACGCACTCGTGTTCATATGAACAGCGCCCTCTTGAGGTATTAATGACTTTGTTTAGTTGGACAGTAACATGACTTTTCCTGCATATCGTTAGCTGCTTGTTAGCATGCTAGCAGCGGTGTTCACACAACTTACAGCTGACGTTCACACTTGACCACCAAACATTTTGTGTACACGACTTCTCATGTTGTAACGACTAGTTCCATCCATAGACTGTACATAAATATGATCAGTACGGTCTGAGGGCGGAGCCACGTGGGGCCGTGATATTGATGCCCCGCCCACACTTCCTCCAGACTCACGCATGTTTTAGTTTAATTAATACTACGCTCTGCTCTACCTCCACCTGTTACAAGGAGATGTTGGATTATACTCTGGACTACTTTATTAAATTAACTTTTGCCAACTCTCACTGTCCCACAGACCGCTTTACGGAGTGGTTGGCATGGCAACTGGTAGTCGTCATGATGTCACATTCTGTTTCCATAGCGTCTAATAACTAAAACGAAACTTATCCAAAACATTAACACTTGAACATTCATCAACATTATATTAACTACCTAAAATGACTGAAACCATCCTTGAAAATAAATTATTTGACGTGTATTTTAGTGTTTTAGTTTGGTCCAAGTCCCGCCCACTAACATGGAGGGGGTGGAGCTTATGACCTATACTGCAGCCAGACACCAGGGGGAGCTCTACTTGATTTGGCTTCACTGTAGAGGAGCTGTTCTATCTTTATACAGTCTGTGGTTCCATCTGACAGTAGCAGTAGTTGACAGGACACACCTCTTCATATTCAAACTCTGCTCCACATATTCCTGACGCTGCCACCAAGTGGCTGCAGACGGCTACAACATGTGAACGTTCAGAGCTCTGCGTCGCTCCAGCTCATAGCATGATGGAGGCTTTAATGGTAGAAGAGCCGTGACCGTGTCTGCAGGATGTGGTGCAAAATTAAAAAGAAGAATATTTCAGTCGATGAATCGATAAAGTACGAGGGCGTTTTGTTCTGAGCTAACGTGTTGACAGCTCCTGCAGTGAGAGCTGCCACCTATTGATCCTGACATGCCCTCCAGTGCTTCTAATGCCATCAGTAGCCCCATCAATAGCCCCATCAATAGCCCCATCAGTAGCCCCATCAATAGCCCCATCAATAGCCCCATCAGTAGCCCCATCAGTAGCCCCATCAATAGCCCCATCAGTAGCCCCATCAATAGCCCCATCAATAGCCCCATCAGTAGCCCCATCAGTAGCCCCATCAATAGCCCCATCAGTAGCCCCATCAATAGCCCCATCAATAGCCCCATCAGTAGCCCCATCAGTAGCCCGGTCAATGCCGTCTCTCTCTCTGTTGTTGTTGACTTCAGCTCTGCTGCTCGCTGCACCGTCAGCTCACAGCTTTAACTCCTCCAGTGATTTTCTGATGGAACTGTATTGATCAGCTAATGGTGATGTAATTATCTAATGACATGGGGACGATGGACAAACAAACTGCTGTCCCATTTTATCCTCACTGAAATACATCTGTAGTGACAGACGCACTCAGGTCCACTGCAGAGCACCACGAACGGACATCGGCCTAGCTTAGCATTAGCCTAGCTTAGCATTAGCCTAGCTTAGCACGGGGAAACAATTAACATAAAGTCTATTTTCCTAATAATATATTTATCATTAATATAAAAATATATTACTTGTGTTAAAGTAAGAGAATATGTTATTTATATATTTTTGTTTCTTCTAATAAAATATATTTATTACAATACATGTTCCTGGTTATATATATATTTATTTATATAAACAGTTTATTCACTAAAGTCATCTCATTATTTATTTATTTATTTATTTTTTATATTTTGTGCGTGTTTTGAAAACGGCCATGACGTCACAGTCAACACACAAACACGCTCACGTGCTCGGAGCTGCGCACGCGCCGGTGCTCGTACTCCGTGCTGCAGGTAGTAGCTCCGCCCCCTCCGTCCTGCCTCCGTCCTGCCTCCGTTCCGCCGCTCTAAACACAATAACCGTCGCTCGCCGGACTCCGCGGACGAACCGGCTCCGTTCCCCCGGGGCTCCGTTCTCTCCTCCGGCCACAGGTGAGCTCTCTTCCCGCCTCCACGGCGCTCTTCTCCGGTCTGCGTGTTCGCCTTCAGACGCAGCGGCCGTTACTCTCATTCACCGGCGTTAGCTAACAGTCCGCTGTCGGTACCGGTTACAAACGGCTGCAACCGACACGCAGACGCAGTTAAGATTCCGTCCCGGTCCCGGTGTGTCTGTGTTGTTACCGGAGCCGGGTCCGAGCGGGCCGCCGGTGCCGCTTTACCCGTCATTGTTCTCCGTGAAGTTTGCTGGAAGTGATGTAATGTCGCCCCGGTGCGTCCTGCGCGGACCGAGCTCTGCGCCGGACTCCGTTCACAAAACGCGCAGTTTTAACGGCAGACCGTTTCTCGTCACCCGTGCCCCGGTTAGGATGAAACACGGCCTTTAATGCGCTGATTCATCCCGCAGCCAGCTCCCGCTCCAGACTCCATCTGGTTCTGGTCCAGTTTAAACTCTTCCCGTCTGTTCTCGGTGCTCGTCACCTCCGGGATCAGGCGGTGGAGCAGCTTTAAAACACGGATTTTCTCATGGAGTTCGTGCTGCACTCTGGATCTAACTTCACCCGATCTAAAGAGCGGCTCATGCTCATTTATAAAAGTGAATGATTCATATTATCGGTCGAGTCTATTGTAGTTTTTAAGCAAAGACGGTTTAAACTGTTAAATCTGTGAAGCTAGTTTGGTGTGGTGGCGCATAGAGGGATGACGCCGTTAAACAGGACGAACTGCGGTGTTAGTTTGACTCAGTTTAGTTGGAAATAAAAAGTAAAAGAGTTCAGTTTAGAGTCTGACACTGATGCTGCTCGTTGAGCTGATAATTTAAACTCTATCAGACACTCAGCTTTATTGTTTATGGTGTTTTAAAGTCAACCACGACTCAAACAACCTGTAGGTCTGGTTTTTCCTGCAGCTCATCACATGAATGAATGAATGAATGAATCTGCATCAGACTGACTGAGGGACGGTTAGTGGTGCCTGAGAGTCTGACCTGTGGAGGAGAAGAAGTTTAACTTTAAAGGACGTTATTCAGCAGTATGCATGGAGGAAGAGGAGGAGGAGGAGGAGGAGGAGGAGGAGCTCCTCCCAGTCTGGATGATTTACTGTTCATCCAGTGAGCTGATGGAGGAATGGGGGAGAAAACATCCAGAGGACGGGCTGAATGTTTCATGATGGATCCGTTTACGTCAGAGCGTCTCCAACCACATCAGCCACAGAATAAAGTAATCTGATTACATCCAGAAGCTCACTGATTAACAGGAGCATCACATCTACTGGAAATAGAACAGACGAAGAAGAGGAGGAGGATAGTAATGAGAATGAGCAGGAGGAGGAGGAGGAGGAGGTGATGGAGTATAGGAGAAGAAAAAGAGGACGAAGGAGGAGGAGGAAGAGCAGGAGGTGAAGAAGACGAAGAAGTGGGAAGAGGAGGAGGAGGAAGATGACAAGACGAAGCAGGAGGAGGAAGAGGAGATGGAGTATAGGAGAAGAAAAAGAAGATGAAGGAGGAGGAGGAAGAGGAGAGGAAGAAGTTGAGCGGGACAAGAAGAAGGGAAAAAAATGAGGAAGAAGAAAGAGAGACAAGGACGTAGTAGAAGTATGTCCTCCTCCATGTCCTCCTCCTCCATGTCCTCCTCCTCCATGTCCTCCTCCATGTCCTCCAGTCCTGAATGTGTAGAGTCTTAGAAGACGACCCAGATGTCTCCACGTCTCCACGTCTCTGTCCACATTGATTCCATCTTGGTTCATCTCTTCAAACATTTACTGAACGTAAACTGTCACAGACGTATGCTAGCTGTGTTAGCATGTAGCTGGAGGGCAAAGCCGCTAAGCTAGCTTCTGTTGCTAATGCTAAAGGCAAAGGAGCAACCTGATTGGCTGACTTCAGTGAACTCACTTCCTACGTGGTGAACATTTGAATGAAATGAAATCTGTCAGGACCAGACGTTAGCGCCTCCGTTCTGCTGCTCCACATTCCCTCCTCTGAGTCCTCAGTTATTTCAGGGCTGAAGGACGTCTGGATATTCATGAGCTCTCCTTTTTAGATCTTCCTCCAGACCCACGGCCAAGGAGGTCAGCAGCCACTGCTCTGCCTCCTCCTCCGTCACCTTATCTCCATCTGGTCCAGTGTCACCAGCACCAGAGGACTCCAGATGAAATAAAACTAGATTTAAAGGAATAACTATTTAAAACAGGGAAGCTGTTCTTTATTCAGACGTATGATCCGTCTACAGTTTATTGTCGTGTGATAAAGATTTATTAAGAGTTGAGTTGTTGCAGCAGCTCTGAATTAAAACCTTTAAAATGAAAGTCCTCTGTTGTTCCCTCCAGTTAGACCTGACAGAAACACGTATGTACTGACAAATACTAAGATCATGACAGCATGTTCTTATTAAACTAGACTAAACTAAATATATCCTCATGTTTATACAGTAAAATGAATATAATTGTATTTGTGGTGTGTAATATTGTCACTGTCCTATGTGGACTATATATCAGTGATTTATTATTTACTGTCTGAAATGACTAAATCCTTGTTACCATAGTCTCTGATGAGTTGTAATTAAATTTACAAATGAATTCTTTCATTATATTTTGGTTTAACTCCAGGTAACACTGGTGATATTATTCATTTGAAGGAACTAAATAAATATTGTATATTACTACATTTCCTTGAATTTCCTGAAGATGTGATGTTTATAGTTTTCAAAGTAAAAGACCAGTTTTCTCTGTTAAACTCTAAAAACATGGATTTATATTTGTATCTCTGATTAACGCTGAGCTAAACTCAGTGTTTCCATGTCGACGGTGTGCAGTCGAGGGAGAGAACAGACGTAGCTGGAGCCGCCGCGGCTCGGTGAAAATGAGCCGTAAAATGAATGGAGTCTGGTGGACGTCAGAGTCTAATCAATACGCCTCCGTTGGCTGGCTTCCTCCCAGCGTTCCCAGTGTTCCCAGTGTTCCCAGCCTCCTGGCAGCTCTGTAGAGAGGCTGCGTGGTGGAGGTGGAGGCTGCATGGTGGAAGCTGGATGGTGGAGGTGGAGGCTGCGTGGTGGAGGTGGAGGCTGCGTGGTGGAGGTGGCGGTGGAGGCTGCATGGTGGAGGTGGTGGAGGTGGCGGTGGAGGCTGCATGGTGGAGGCTGCATGGTGGAGGTGGAGGCTGCGTGGTGGAGGTGGAGGTGGAGGCTGTATGGTGGAGGCTGGATGGTGGAGGTGGAGGCTGCGTGGAGGTGCAGGCTGTGTGGTGGAGGTGGAGGTGGAGGTGGAGGCTGCATGGTGGAGGCTGGATGGTGGAGGTGGAGGCTGCGTGGTGGAGGTGGAGGCTGCGTGGTGGAGGTGGCGGTGGAGGCTGCATGGTGGAGGTGGTGGAGGTGGCGGTGGAGGCTGCATGGTGGAGGCTGCATGGTGGAGGTGGAGGCTGCGTGGAGGTGCAGGCTGCGTGGTGGAGGTGGAGGTGGAGGCTGCGTGGTGGAGGTGGAGGTGGAGGCTGCGTGGTGGAGGTGGCGGTGGAGGCTGCATGGTGGCGGTGGAGGTGGCGGTGGAGGCTGCGTGGTGGAGGCTGCGTGGTGGAGGCTGCGTGGTGGAGGCTGCGTGGTGGAGGCTGCAGCGGCGGCGCTGAGCCAGCCTGGTGAATTAGAGGTGATTATAGCTGCAGTGTTGTGGCTGTAAAGCCTCTGACAGACTGACGTTCTGTTACGTAACCAGTTTTACACCAAATCATCGTCAGAGCTCGACCACGACACCAGACGACCTCTCACCTGCTCTACTCGTTAGTCCTGATCATTAAATAATTAGTTTCTCTTCGTCTCAACACAACAAAACTCCTCACTGACATTTTATCAGGTCGATGATGAAACCGTTGTCCTGCCCTATGAGGTCAAAAACTGATGAGTTTTTCAGTCGATCGATCCTTAGAATAAATCTTAAAAATATACTTTTAGGAAAGAAGTTTTAATTTAATCCTCATCCACAGAGCTGAGTCTGATTTATTTATTCATCTGCTAAAGGGATGCTAACACTTAGCACTGAGAGCAGAACGTTTAGTTTTAGAAGATTAGCATCACCTCCAACATCTCCATTAGCATTAGCATTAGCATCTCCATTTGTGTCACCTTTAGCAGTTCCATTAGCATTAGCATCTCCGTTAGCATGCTGTGATGCTAAGCAGTAGGAGGCAGAGCCAGCTAGTCTGGAAGCTAATCCCAACCCCCCCCCCCCACCTACACATGTTTTATTCTGGGTTTTTATTCCTGAGGAAACGAGACAAGTCAACAGAACAGAAACAACTTAGTTTGTCTTAAACTATAGATTCTTATCTTCGTTAATTAACACCACGTTATCTAAAACCTGGACTGGTCCTCACAAGAGTAGCCATCCAAGTGTAGAGGAACACTCCCACAGACAGTTTAATCTGTCTGATCAGGCTAATCCTCCTCAGACCTGGACTCCTCCTCCTCCTCCTCCTCCTCCTCCTCCTCCTCCTCCTCCTTCACTCACTCAATCAGCGCTCAGTGTTTCATTAGGCGTGTTCGACTTCATGCAGATCTGAGCAGATCTGACTTGACGTGATGCATGCTGGGTAGAACAAGTTCATTTTAACCAATCATATTCGAGGTCTATGAGCAGAACAACCCAGCATGCATCACGTCAAGTCAGATCTGCACAGATCTGCATGAAGTCGAACGCGCCTATTCACTCTAGTTCAGAATCGTTTCAGGTGAAAGGTGAGAAGTCTGGTGGGCGGAGTCTGTCAGCTGATCCCTTGTGTAGTAAACACATGTTGTGGAGCACATACATGTTGTGGAGCACATACAACACCTTGATAACGAGGAGCTGGTGTCATTGAGCTTCATCACATGTAGCATGCTAGCAGGGTTAGCCTTTAAAGCTGCAAACATCATGTGAAGCTTCTCTGCTGCTGTCAGTGGGAGCTCCGCCCCCCGCTCACTTTGTCCACTGACGGTTCAATAAAGGTTATTCAAACAAGATGGCCGACAGCCAGAGAGAAGCCCTGAAGCTTTAGTGCTGTGTTTACCTTTTAACTTCTCCTGAGATGTTGTCCAGTCTGTTTTTGTTTTCATCTGCTCAGAAAACAAACTTAAAGTCTGTGCATCGTTACACCTCCAGTGGTTTTCTCGTCTGTAATTTACAAATAATCTCTGAAACTTGAAAGTTGAGTTGACCGAGTGTCTTTAGTGGAGATGTTTCCAGCTTCATGGGGCCCCAAGCAAGATGAGGTTAGGGCCCCTAGCTCGTCAAAATACAATGAAGAGATTCCTAACCCTTAGATGGTCCACTGAGACACCACAGTCTATTACACTACAAAACACACTACAGTTAAAATGAAACATCTTAAGTTGAGCCACTCATAGTTAAACTGATAAAAACTATAAGACAAGAAAACAACAACCATCTATACGTCAATAAATAAAACAGAGTTTGATTGTTTCTACTTTAAATAAGAAACAATCTCACACTGATCAGCATATGACCTCCCTCCCTGTAATAATAATAATAATAATAATAATATAAATAACTGGGTCTGGAGTCAGGCAGGACCATGTCAGGACAGACTGTCCACTCACATGAGACATATTCATTTTATATTAGACTACAGATGAGTTTATGACGAACAAATGCTAGCCGGCTAGCTAACATTTATCCAGGGCGAGCTAGCCGGCTAGCTAACATTTATCCAGGGCTAGCTAGCTGGCTGCTAGCTAACATTCATCCAGGGCTAGCTAGCCGGCTAGCTAACATTTATCCAGGGCTAGCTAGCTGGCTAGCAGCGTCTCACCTCCACCTGTCCAGCCCACATCACCATCAGATAACTTCTTTTTGATGCCATTACTGTGTTTGTTTACTTTAATATTCTAGTTAATGTGAATGATGAGCAGCTGTCAATCATTCCCATCATACCTGACGGAGGCCCGCTACGTCACTCTGTGTGACAGTCCAACGAATATGACGTACTAACAAAGCCACCAGCCACAGCTGATCACTGCAGTTTATTTCTGTCCTACGTTTATCTTTAAGCGTATAAGGGACGTAATAAACACAGAGACAGCTACAGATAAAGACAGGACATTTTAATTCTCCTTAGATGAGGATGAACATGAAGCTTGGGGCCCCCTGGCACTTGGGGCCCCCTGGTGTCTTGGGGCCCCTGGTGTCTTGGGGGCCCCTGGTGTCTTGGGGCCCTAAGCATTGGCCTAGGTCGCCTACATTCAGAAACAGCCGTGGCCTCAGAGTTGAGGCTGAGACAGGAGCGTCTGCTCAGCCTTCAATTATCTCAGTCTAAGACTCAGACTCCTCTTATTCCACATGATCCTGCTTATTACTGACTAATGTTTGTTTTTTCTTTTATACTTTAATCAGCATTTAAACACAACCAGCCTTTATCAGCCTCACTGATGGCTGTCCTCCTCACATGTTTTCACTCGTCTCTGAAATAAAATGTCCTCTGAAGGCTTTTAATGTGAAACATCTGCAGGAAGTCTTTTTGTAGTTTTAACATTAGTGAGGAAACGGAACAGAAAACTGAGCTGTGATTAAACGTGGAGGGAAGACTTGTGTCTGTGAAGACTTGTGTCTGGTGAAGACTTGTGTCTGGTGAAGACTTGTGTCTGGTGAAGACTTGTCTGGTGAACCAGGCGTCTGTAAAAGGCTCTAACTAACTCTCTGCTGGATGAACTGTCTCCTCAACATTTTCTGGATGTTTCTGTTCTTCTTCTTGTGCAGATCTTCTCAGAGTGATCCTGTCAGACCTCAGCAGATGGTGATGAAGACGAAGATGAAGAGTGGCCCGTGTTGACGTGTGACAGGAGGTCAAAGGTCGTTCCTGAAAGTCTTGGGATTACAAAGCTTTGGGAATTCTTGGCATAAACACAACTAACATGACTGAACACTGACTCAGTGGAATGTAGTCGGATCCTTTTCATGGATATTTTCTTTTTTACGTTTTATTGTAGTTCAGATTAACAGATTAACAGCAGAGAACTCTAAACAGGTCCAGAACCTCCTCTCAGCTGTTCCTGTTTTTTTTGCCTTTTCCGTCTTTGGAGAGTTTTTACCTCTTTTATTTCCGCCGTCCTCTCGGCCGGAGGACATGGATCCGTCTCCTTGGATACGAGAGCGGACGAGGGGAAGTTGATCTCTGCAGGAAGCGAGGGCGAGAGACAAACCAGGACATAGACGAGATAGAGAGATAGATAGAGGGGAACATGTCGTGGAAGAGGAACTACTTTGCGTCAGGTGGCGGTGGAAGCGGCGGTGGCGGTGGCGGTGGCGGCGGTGGCGGCGGCAGCGGCAGCGGCGGCGGCGGCGGTGGGATGCAGGGGATTCTGACGCCTCGTACCATGACGTCCATCGCTCCCAGTAAAGGGCTGAGCAACGAGCCGGGACAGAACAGCTGCTTCCTGAACAGCGCTCTGCAGGTACCTGTACACCTTTACTCTCTACCACACCAACAGCTGATCGTTGCCGTGGAGACATGATCCAGATTTAGGAACAAGATGTAGAGTCTGAACGTAGCCTTTGGTTCCTACAGCTCTGATAGAAGAAGCTCTATCAGAGCTGATGTGTTCATACGTTAGCAGTGTTTTTTATGTTTCACTCGGCAACATACATCAGGGTTACCATGGCAACCAGGGCCCCGGTCAGTACTGTGGCAGGTAAACAGCAGAACCACCAGGTCTGTAATGAGCACGTGCAGAAGCAGCTTCGGCTCCCAGACGGCTCGTTACACTGACTCATCAGCTGTTTGAGGAGGAGGAGGAGGTGGAGGAGGAGGAGGAAGAGGAGGTGGTGGTGGTGGTGGTGGTGGTGGTGCATTGTCTGCCGCCACAATGAGCGCAGTAATTACTGGTGTTGGTTTAAAGCGGGGGCTGAGTCACTGAGCTGGTCGGTGGGCGAGGCTGAAGAGGAAACACTCATTACCAGCGTTAACTGCAGCGTTCAGACGCAGTATTATAGTAAAGTACCTGTACTTTACTTTACTGCAACGTTTTATGATCATGTAGCTGCACAACATATACTGCACTAACTGGCCACTTCATTAGGTACACTAGTGACACCAGCCCTGCTCTAAAGCTGGTCTCTGTGGAGGTTCTGGTGTCTAATAGCAGAGAGAAGAAGAAGAAGAAGAAGAAGTTAGTAAGTGTTCCAAGGACCAGACTACCTCCTGTGCCTCAGGTGTCCATCGTACCGTGAACACCTGACTCCTCGTCTCCAATCATCCGGGACACTTCAGCACCTGGACCGTCTCCTTGTCCCCCGGCCTTCGTCTGGACTCGTCACGTCAAACCGAAGCCATCAGAAGGATTGTGAGTCTGAGGCAGAGCTGACATGTGACCGAGACAAAGAGGAAGAGCATCACAGTAACAAGCTCCTCATCCTCCTCATCCTCCTCATCCTCCTCATCCTCCTCATCCTCCTCAGCGTCTCTGGTCCTGGATCTTTCCCTCAGTCCGTTGGTTTTTAGTCCTTTAACTTTAAACTCAGAGATTTTATTCCATCTTCCTAGTTTCAGGTTATTTTTCAGATAATCTGTTGGACATGGAACATCTTTAAACTCAGAGATTTTATTCCATCTTCTTAGTTTCAGGTTATTTGTCAGATAATCTGTTGGACATGGAACATCTTTAAACTCTAAATAACTTTAAATAACATTTATCCAACAGTTAAATCCAGTTTATTTCACACAGGACCGTCATCAGGCAGCGTCTTGGTTGAAGTTGTTTTCTGCTGCAGGAAAAAAAGTGTTTGTTGGCGTCTTAACAATCAGGGATCAGTGTGATATTTTAATTTAAGGTTTATAAAATATATTTCCTCTTTGAGAGCTGCTTCAGTGAGTCAGTTAAATTCATATATATTTGATCATTTTTAAGGAAAAGGAAGAACATTTGAAAGTTTTATTAATAAACTGCAGCTTTTTCTGGTCTTACATCAAAATAAATGATTTTTTTTTACAAAACTATTCAATCAGAGTCAATAATCAAATAATTATTTTAGTTATTTCACTGCAGAAATATCCAGAAAGCTGCGTGGTCCCAGCTTTGTGTGTTTTTAAAGACGACATTTAAAGACGTTAAACATTTATTTCTGCAGGTTTTTAGTTTTTATTATAAATAGGACCTTCCTGCAGGTGTCCAGTCTCTACTCTCTGGTATAAACTGAATGTGCTGAGTGATTAACGCAGACCAGTCCAGAAGGTTTGTTACCTGGACATATTGGAGCTGGTGGGGGGGTCAGGAAGACCAAAACAAACCCAGCCAAAGTGCTGAGGCTGCAGTATGAGTCAGCGAGGCGTCCAGCCGGGAACCAGTCACTGCTTCCTGTTGACTTAACATCTTTACATTTATTCAGAGCTCAGGTCGGATGCTGGACATCATTAAACTAAACTGAGCTGAGACTAGTCAGAGATGAAGCTGTAAACATTAACACGAGGTTTTATTAAAACCTCTGATGAAGACATTCCTCCATGTCTGGACTGAGATGTCTCTGCAGACCAGGAAGTGTCCTCATGTTCCTTTAAGACTGGAAACCAAACTACAAACAAGAAACTACAACATCATTGACAGTCTGGACCACGTTCAACAGTCAGTAAATAAACCGTCCAAACAGTTTGTCCACATTTAAATGTCACTAATTTAAACATTTTAGTTAAAGAAGAAGAGCCACGTAAACATGAGGGACTGTCCAAATGGAACGTAGCGTTACCCATAATCCTCTCTGCTTTACTATGCCATGCTAGATAGATATTGATACCAAGTGTAGCCTCAGCTAATGGAGAAACAGTCAAACTTCATCATGTCAGAGTTTCTTCTTCTGTCTCAATATTTAATCAACTAATGTATCTGGTCTAGTTTTATTATCTTCTGTCCTTTAGAGTCTATCACATGATTCTACATCAACTATCAACCACATGGTGACTGGACTGATAGAATCTGAACCTTGTTCCTCTAGATTTCATACATTGTCTTCACCTCCATCTAGTGGTCTAATGGTGGTACTACAGATAATAAACAAAATGCAGGCATCTAGTAGTGACAGTTAGCTTAGCATTGATATGTAGCATGCCTTGGTGACTGGTTTCCCTGGGGAGTTACATGCGTGAACAACATGGAGGAAATCTGAATCTTCTTCTGGATTGTATAATGATCACAATGGTAGAATGAGGTAAAAACCCAACGTGGAACACTTTGGGTTCTTTGGTTCTCTACATGTCCAGATGGAGAGTGGGCCTGGTTCTATTGTTACTAGAACCTTTGTGGTATTTCTCTAAACTCTTGGTCCAGGTCTAGTCAAGTTGTTGCTGAATGAGTTCAGACTGATATCATTGCTATCAGGGTGTTTTCTACTGTCTCATCTAGAAGACATTTGAGGATGTAAATGTCTCTTTTAGTTTATCGTCCAACGTGTCGTCTTCTGTCCAACACTCTTCTTGTCGCTGGTTTTCCTTCAGGCCGTCGTCCAGATGAACAAAGTGATGAACCCACTCTGACAATCTTTCATGTTCACGTTCACTCACCTCTATGTCTCCTGTCCGTCCTCGGGTCATTAACGCTGCTCTCTGATTGGTCCGAGTGTGTCTGATCTGGCAGGTGATTGGCCGGTGGCTGCGGTGACGTTAGCGTCTTCGGTCGACCCTTTATCGCAGTCGAGCCGCTGCAGAGACGCCTCGACTGCCAGGAAGTCCATTTGGATTTTTTAGGACTTGAATGAGTTATTTTATCCTGGAGACAATTTAGTTCTGGACAAACAGATGTTTACCTCGACCCGTCTCGTCTTTTTAGTCCTTTAACCTTAAACTCACATTCTCAGATTTTTAGTGAGTCTTCCATCTTTCAGTCCTTTTGGTTTCAGGTTATTTTTTTTTCAGTGAATCTGCAGAACATGAAACCTCTTTAAACTTGTAGAAATAACAACAAGTCATTTAACCCAGGTCAGTTTTTAAGAAAGTTTCTAGAATATATTTTTGGACAAAAGACTCCTGAATGTCTTTGGAAGCTGCATCAATGAGTCCATTAGTCTATTTAATGTCTTGTTGCTGAGAAATTTAAAAATTAGCAGTTTTTCCAGGTTTAAATCAACATGTGTGATTTCTTTTAATTTCAGTAAGCATTGAGCATTACAGCTGATTTAGTTCACACAGGAAGGTGAAGGATTTTCTCCGTCTGTCAGTGGAGGCTTCAGATCTGGTGATATTTAGGATTTTAAGGAATTCTTTTATCCTCCTCACTTCCTCCTTCAGATCTTCAACTTCTCTTTGTCAGGATCATTGTCTTTATTTAGTTCTGGATCAGTTAAATTTAGCTTTGCATTTTTATTGAAGTGGTCGTAGGATAACAAGGACAATCTATGACCATTAATATGAAGAAGCAGTAAATAAACTCAGTGAAATGACCTCTAACATTTATAGTATTAACTCTGAGTGTAAGATAAAATCTTCCATCAGCAGTCCTTCAAACTTTGGTTCTTTCTTGCAGCATCAGTAATGAACCCAGAGACTCTGGCTCCAGCAGCTTTTATTGTGACGTCTAACCTTCCTCGTGTTGTTCTGTTTCCTGTCTCAGGTTCTCTGGCATCTGGACATCTTCCGTCGGAGTTTCCGTCAGCTCACGACTCATAAGTGCATGGAGGACTCGTGTATCTTCTGCGCTCTGAAGGTGAGAAGTCGCTGGTCGATGCACGAAGCCGACTCCTATCAGTTTCTCACTTCTTCTTCACCACCTCCTCTTCCTTCTCCTCCTCCTCCTCCTCCTCTTCTTCCAGAGCATCTTCGCCCAGTTTCAGTACAGCAGTGAGAAGGTGTTACCGTCCGATGCTCTGCGCAGCGCCCTCGCCAAAACCTTCCAGGACGAGCAGAGGTTTCAGCTCGGCATCATGGACGACGCTGCAGAGTGCTTCGTAAGTCGACACGGGACTTCATTCACAAACTAAACGTGTTTGACTCTTATTTAGTGACTTGATCTCTATTCTGAGGGTCAGGGTCAGGGTCGGGTCGGGTCAGGTCAGGTCAGGGTCGGGTCGGGTGGTCTGTGATCTTCATCCAGTGACAATCAGCTTCTCTGATGTGTTTTTATGTTTTAAAGAGTTCAGCTTCTGTTTCTCTTTTCATCCAGAAAGATGAACAGAACTAAACCATGGAGGACGATGAGATGATGACTGTGGTGTGATGCGTTCATGTGTTCATCTCATCAGTAAATCAGCTTTAGTCACAGATTCAGATGAATAATGAAATAAAACCTGATGTGATGAGACTGTATAGATGCTGTCAGTAGTTAAACCAGCTCCACCTTAACTAGTTCTTCTGATTCTTCTCTTTAAAAACTAAAACCACACTCATTAATGTCTGTGGATCAGTTTGATCTCAGGACCTCTGTGTCAGTGATTAGTGTCGAGATATTTACTTTATGAACAACTGACATCATGTTATCATTACATCTACACACTGTCTCTGTTTATTCACATGCCTACTACGTTCATTATTAGTTTGACTGCGTATCCATCCACTCATCCATCCATCCACCCATTCATCCATCCATCCATTCATCCATCCATCCCTTTAACCAGTTGACTGTCTTGATCGTTCAGGAAAACATCCTGATGAGGATCCACTTCCACATCGCAGATGAGACCAAGGAAGACATCTGTACGGCCAGACACTGCATCCCTCACCAGAAGTTCGCCATGACGCTCTTTGAACAGGTGAGATCTGATCGGAGATGATTCAGATTAAAGACTAAGTAGAACTAAATACTGAATCTTGCTCTTATGTGGCCGGTTGTACCAGATGGATGTCAGCGTGGGCTCCTCTTAAGATGTGTAAATAGCTTCCTGTCGTACCATCCAGTCGTGGCGCTATATGTTGTTTCACGCAGGACAGTTTGTATTTTCTGTTGAAGTCAGGCAGGGTCTTAGTTGAAGTCGTTTTCTGCTGCAGGAAGTCCATTTGGATTTTTAGGATTTAAAGGAGTTCTTCGATCCTCCTGAAGACCTCTAACTTCTCTTTTTCTTGATTTAATTGATGTTGAGTTCCAGATTTTCTCCAGTTTTATGGAGAAAACACTGATTCAGTGATGCGTCTCAGCATTACAGGAGGAAATGATGACTTTGTTTTATATGTTTAAAAGTGTGGAGGACATCATTAACCACCTGTGACTCCTGGAGATTAGTAATGATTGTTTCTGCAGGTTTCTAGGTTAATAAGCACCTTCTTGCTACAACTCCACCCAAACTCAACAATGGCGACTGAAACTTTCGCTGAAATTACGGCCGAATTTCGCTGAACGTCGTACAAATGTTTGTATCTCTGAACCTCCTCAGTTGACCTTTCCTCCATGTGTTCCATATTTATTGATCCAAAACAATCAATTAGAAAATTGTGGAGATGGAGAAGCAGCTGGAAATACTAAAGAGGAAACACACTACTACCAAGAGGACCAATCACAGCTCTTGATCTGCATCACCACGGCCTGTAGTTGCTTTTATGGGGAGGTGGATGTCAGGCTACAGTGTTAGTCTCTGTATTAGTCTCTTCGCTGGTGTCTGTGTTGTCGCCGTAGCCTCTCCATCAACTTAACACAGAAGCCTGAACTGCCTATTAGTTAGACTCGTCTCAGTCTGTGTTGTGTGCTAGTTGTGTGTTAACCTTGTGTGTTTTCTGTGTCAGTGTGTGTGTAGCAGCTGTGGAGCGTCTTCAGACCCACTGCCCTTCATCCAGATGGTCCACTACATCTCCACCACCTCCCTGTGGTAAGTCTATGCCCATCCTCTACACGCCCAAGGTACTAACTATCTCTACCAAGGTCCTAACTATCTCTACTAAGGTCCTAATTATCTCTACTAAGGTTCTAACTATCTCTACTAAGGTCCTAACTATCTCTACCAAGGTCCTAACTATCTCTACTAAGGTCCTAATTATCTCTACTAAGGTCCTAATTATCTCTACTAAGGTTCTAACTATCTCTACTAAGGTCCTAATTATCTCTACTAAGGTCCTAACTTTCTCTACTAAGGTTCTAACTATCTCTACTAAGGTCCTAATTATCTCTACTAAGGTTCTAATTATCTCTACTAAGGTCCTAATTATCTCTACTAAGGCCCTAACTATCTCTACCAAGGCCCTAACTATCTCTACCAACGTCCTAACTATCTCTACCAAGGTCCTAATTATCTCTACTAAGGTCCTGATTATCTCTACTAAGGTTCTGATTATCTCTACTAAGATCCTAACTATCTCTACTAAGGTCCTAATTATCTCTACTAAGGTCCTGATTATCTCTACTAAGGTTCTGATTATCTCTACTAAGGTCCTAACTATCTCTACTAAGGTCCTAATTATTTCTACTACGGTCCTAATTATCTCTACTAAGGTCCTAATTATCTCTACTAAGGTCCTAACTATCTCTACTAAGGTCCTAACCATCTCTACTAAGGTCCTAACTATCTCCACTAAGGTCATAATTATCTCTACTAAGGCCCTAACTATCTCTACTAAGGTTCTAACTGTCTCTACTAAGGTCCTAATTATCTCTACTAAGGTCCTAACTATCTCCACTAAGGTCCTAACTATCTCCACTAAGGTCATAATTATCTGTACTAAGGTTCTAACTGTCTCTACTAAGGTTCTAACTATCTCTACTAAGGTCCTAATTATCTCTACTAAGGTTCTAATTATCTCTACTAAGGTCCTAACCATCTCTACTAAGGTCCTAACCATCTCCACTAAGGTCATAATTATCTCTACTAAGGTTCTAACTATCTCTACTAAGGTTCTAACTATCTCTTCTTACTATCTCTACTAAGGTCCTAACCATCTCTACTAAGGCCCTAACTATCTACTAAGGTTCTAACTATCTCTACTAAGGTTCTAACTATCTCAGATTATTTGTGAAATCAGCCGTGTTGGAGACATTAAAACCATCTCTGTGTATAGACAGTTCTTGGAGGCTGCTGATTTAGTCGTTGTATAAATTCTGGTAACCCTAGCCTCGTGTCAAGAGAAGATATTTGTTAAAGATCTTGATAGCATCATTTAAAGACGAAGCCAGAATTAAATACAGATACGTTACAGTAATGTTTGAGATAATGAAATCCAGATGTTTTCTTTTAAAATAATCAGTAAAAAATAACTGATTGATTTTAAGGTTGAACTTTTTTTTCTTACTGGACCTAAAGCTCCTCCTCTTCTTCCTCCTCTTCCTCAGTAACCAGGCGGTGAAGATGTTGGAGTCGAGGGAGAAAGCGACTCCTGGCATGTTTGGGGAGTTGCTACGAAACGCCAGCATGGGAGACCTGCGCAGCTGTCCCGTAAGACGTAGTCAGATATAAATACTAGGGCTGTCAAAGTTAGCGCCTTTTAATGTCAGAGATCAAAGCAGCAGTAACAGTGTGGTCGTAGAAAAAAATTTTATACTAAAGCATCAAAAATCACAAAAGAAGAAGAAGAAGAAGAAGAAGAACCGTCCTGAGAAGTGGTTCTCTGGTCAAGACCGCTTCTATCCACACTGATCTGGTCTCTAGTGTCCAGGTTAAACAGGTCCAGGTGTAAACACTGACTAAATATTTAAATCTATTGACAGCCCTAATAAAAACATTTGTCAACTACAGTCTCTCAGTTGTAACTCCTCCTCCTCCTCCTCTTCCTCCTCCTCCTCTTCCTCTTCCTCCTCCTCCTCCTCCTCCTCTTCCTCCTCTTCCTCTTCCTCCTCTTCTTCCTCTTCCTCCTCCTCCTCCTCCTCAGAGTCAGTGTGGTCAGCAGCTCCGGATGGCTCGCGTCCTCCTCAACAGTCCAGAGATCATCACCATCGGTCTGGTTTGGGACTCGGATCACTCCGACCTGGCCGAGGACGTCATCCACACTCTGGGAACCTGCCTTCGTCTGGGAGACGTAAGAACAGAAGAACAACTGGACACCAGAACAAACTGATCGACTGATAAAACGTTTCGTGACGAGCTGCTTTTCCCTCTGCAGCTGTTCTACAGAGTGACGGAGGAGAAGGCTCGTCAGTCGGAGCTCTACCTGGTCGGCATGGTGTGTTACTACGGGAAACATTACTCCACCTTCTTCTTCCAGACCAAGATCAGACGGTGGATGTACTTTGATGATGCACATGTGAAGGAGGTATGTTCACTGAGGAACATGAAAGAATGATCTGTAAACCTGTGGATTCACTGGTTAGATGAACTGCTTGTATTTCATGTTTATCTGCTGTTAGCTGAAGTACAGCACAGATTTAAATATAAACAAATTCAGCTTCACTTTGTTCTGTTTGATAGAGACAGTAGAAAACATTAATTATCAGTTCACCCAATCATTTTTTGTTTGTTTTGTTCTATAAAATGTTAGCTCAGACGACGCTAGCCTGAAGTTCAAAGAGTAGTCGGGAAAGGTTTACCTGGAGTCTCTCTGTTAGGAACTGATTCTGCTCCAGCAAAGATCTGCTGGGCCAATAAGATCGTGTGGGCGGGGCTTAATGTGGTGACGGACAGAAGAGTAACAGTAGTCATACACTTCATCTGAGCGTTCAGCTAAATGTCTCTGATTGGTCCATCCAGCTGATGCAGAGGTTTTTTCTTCTGTGTATTGGTTGAAACTCGTTGCAGGTCGTATTACTGCCCCCTGCAGGATAAAATCATTTACTGCGAGCACACTTCAGATTCTGCTTGCTTTCACCCCTTTACCTTTGATCACAGTTCAGTGGAGGTCACAGTAACAGAAAGTGATGCATCAATAATTAATTAATAAAATGTGTAAACGTTGACAACCCACATTTTAATTCATTTATCTGACATCGTATCTGGCTGCTGCTGGACAGTGTGATTCTGTTTCTCTTCTACAACCACTGACTCCACGCTGTTCCTCCATCCTTACACCTCCTTTTCCTGCCTCCTCCTCCTCTCTTTTCTATCACTGCTGCACTCAAATAACAGATGTCATTCCCTCCAACTCTCTGCTGCTTTGTGAAAACAAGGATATCCCTCTATTGTTTATCAGTGCAGCTGGACAGAGCGAGGGCGTGGTTCAGAGCCGACACTTTTGCTCACACTGCAGACTTTCCATTCTGTCTCTTTCTTTCTCTTAAACAAACACACACATTTTTCTGCGGCTGACGGGCAGCAGGTCGGCGTGTTGGATGCCGGGGCGTCCCGTCAGATCCAAGCGGAGCTGGACATTTGGAAAATGGAGGAAGGGTTGAAATAACAAGCTGAAAGACAGAAAGACAAACAGGGAGAGGACAGGAAGACAACGTTTTTCCACCACGCTGATGAAACACGGAACATTTCAGCCTGTATCGGCGTTTGGAGGCGAACGAGACGTCATTACTGCGCCTGGTAAATTGACCAGAACCATCCAGCTGATGGTCTGATATTCAGGTTTATACGGGAACATGATGCGTTCAACTAAGAAATATACAAAGACCTTATCTTGTTCTGATGTTGTGTTGGGGGCTTTTTTCTTTAATAGACCTGATACGTTTAACTCATGAGGATTGTTATAATTTGAGCTTCCACCCACGACAGGTTGGCCTAAATCCAGCTGTTTTCAAATATTTCTGGAGGCGTGAACTTTGATTGTTGGGCCTCTGCTGACCCTCCAGACCTCAGCCAGGTCTTATTCAGCTCAAATTATCATGTTATTGACAGAAAATCTACAGGCAACTCAAAAGTATTCTTATTCTAAAAGCAGAGTCAGATCACACAAGGTCAACACTACAATGAAATGTTGTGACCGAGAAGACGCTAGAATATAAAATAAATTTGATTATTTTTATTGTATTTTTAAATAATTTTTTTGCTAATGTCTAAAAAAATCAGGTTTTAAACTGTCCAACTGTATTATATTCAAAACCTGTTTGTTTGTTACTAACCATAATATTTTAGTCAAAAAAATTAAAGCTGAAACTAGAGAAGCTACTCTTTCCATTGATGCCAAGCATCACACAGCTGGAGCTAACCAGCTAGCCTCAGCTAAGAGAAAACACTCAGACAAACTTTTTATTTCTCAGTCATCATGTCAGAGTTTCTTCTTCTGTCTCAATATTTCATCAAATCCAAAAACAACTGACAACTAATGTATCTGATCTAGTTTTATTATCTTCTGTCCTTTAGAGTCTATCACATGATTCTACATCAACTATCAACCACATGGTGACTGGACTGATAGAATCTGGGCCCTGTGCCTCAGTTTAATACAGGATCCTTTGTCTCCATCTAGTGGTCTAATGGTGGTACTACAGTTAATAAACACAACACAGTCATCTAGTAGTGAAAGTTAGCTTAGCATTGATATGTAGCATGCCTTGGTGACTGGTTCTCCTGGGGAGTTCCATGTGTGAACAACATGGAGGAAATCTCCATCTTCTTCTGGATTGTATAATGATCACAATGGTAGAATGTGATGATGTCCAGGATAAATAAAATGATTTTATGAAGTCTGACCTGTCCACAGAGACCAGGGTCCACAGAGACCATGGTCATGGAGACCAGGGTCATGGAGACCAGGGTCCGTAGAGTCCGTAGAGACCAGGGTCATGGAGACCAGGGTCCGTAGAGACCAGGATCCATAGAGACCAGGGTTATGAACATGGACCTGATTGTTCTGAATTCTTTGGTCTTTTTAGTTGAGTTTCACCTCCCAGTAAAAAGGACCCTACCAGTGTCGTCTTTGACCCCTGTGCAGGGTTTGTGTCCTTTGTGGTTGTCCAGTCATGGTTGGACCTTTGTCTGTTTTTGAAGACATCCACCGCTCTATGTTTTTGTCCCCCGTCCTTCAGATTGGCCCCAAGTGGAAGGACGTGGTTTCCCGCTGCATCAAGGGCCACTACCAGCCTCTGCTGCTGCTGTACGCCGACCCTCGGGGGACGCCGGTGTCAGTCCAGGACCTGCCGCCACGCTTCGACCTCCACCACCTCAACAAGGCCTGTTACGACAGCGAAGACTCGGGTAACTACAACACAGCTAGGAGTCGTAGTAGTAGCACAGCAGCAAACGTTCAGGTAACTAAACAGAATCAGTCGCTCTTGTACTAGTCGTAACTATGACAGACAGGACTGAGTCAGCAGCTAAGTGGAGCTGTAGTCCTTGTAGCGGCAGTCATGATGTGTAGCTGTGTCTTCTGTGATCTGTTTATTTGTGTGTTTGGTTATGAACACATCAACACTGACCTCCGACCCCCTCCAGGCCGCGAGCCGTCAATCTCCAGCGACACTCGCACCGATTCGTCGACGGAGAGCTACTCATACCGACAGCCCTCCCTCTCTCACCATGAGTCCCTGGCCAGTCACTACTCCTCCGACTCCCAGGGAACCGTCATCTGCATCGAACGTCCAGACGGGGCCCTGCACGCCTCGCTCTGCAGCCTGGATACCATAGGTGGGACTAATCTGTCCAAGATGGAACTCATTCACTCCACAGTTGATCATCCAAACCTCAGCTCAGCATCTGGATGCTCCTCAGTTTATTCTCATCTAGTTCAGAGCTGAAATGAATCATCCATGATGTCTCCAAGCTGCTCATTAGTCCGTCCAACAGTCAACAACACACAGATGTTCAGTTCAGAAGAAAGGTGATCTGATCCAAAGTACCTGCTTTTAACATTCACATCACTCAATAACAAGAACATTTGTCCTTCTGTCCCTTCCTTCAGATCTGTTCCTACTCTAGAAGGAGGTTCAGGTGTGAAGAAGAAGAAGAAGGAGTCAGAGGAGGACAGAAGCCAGAAGAAGTCTCCTCCTCCTCCTCCTTCTTCTTCTTCTTCTCGATTCCCCACAGTTTCCTCCAGGCGTTGAGATGAACTCTTGGCTCTGATCTGAGGTTTAATTTCTAGAAATCACACCTGAACCTCCTGTTCTTCTAAAGTTCTTCTAATTCTTCTGAAGTAGGAACAGATCTGAAGGAAGGGACGGAAGGACAAAGAGTAAAGTCCACATGCAGTCGTCGACCAGATGTTTGTTTGATTATGATCTAAACATCTGTGGGTTGTTGGCTGTTGGACGGACTAATGAACTAAATGTCTTAGAGTAAAGTCAGGAGCGTCCAGGATGTTGATACAGGTGGATGAAGGTGTTCATCATTAACTTCCTGTCTGAGCTGAAGAACATTATTACAGAAGACAGACAGACAGACGTCCTCTACGACACATGGACCAGACTCAGAGTCTGGACATGAAAGAAAGACGAGTTAAAAGACAAACAGGAAGTTAAAACATCCACTCTCATTCATTTACATTTTTGATTTGATCATTGTTCTTAAATGATGCTTTGATTGAAAACATGCACTCCCTGGCCACTTCATTAGGTACACTAGTAACTAAACCTCCTCTAAGGTGTAGCTTGATTAAAGTGGATCTGACTGAATCATGAGACGTGTCGCTGTAGATTCAAATAAACACAATGAACTAAATGTGTTGAGGAACATATTCTGGAGCAATGAAAACACAGTGTACCTAATAAAGTGTCCAGGGATCACATGCCTCCATTCTTCTTCTGTGTCTGTCGTTGTGTCGGTGGCCACGCTGTAAACACCCGTTGCCGTGCTTTTCGTTGCTAAGGCCACCTGACGGACGGCGAGCAGCACCGGTCTCTGAGGAGGGGAGGCGGGGCCGGCGATAGGAGGCGGAGCTCTAGCCGCCCACGCCGGTCTAAACCCGACAACGAAGCCTCGTCGGCCGGGTACCACAGCGAGGGTAGGCGGGGTTTCAGGCCAATCGGGGGCCGGGGCAGTTTTCTTTAAAGCAAAGTAGAAATGAAATGAGCTCTGAGTAAAAAGCATGAGCGGCGTCTCCAGCTCCTCGTCCACAGTGTCCCTTCACCCTCAGGTGTTTCTAGAACTAGTGAAGCTGCTGCAGATTCATTCCTCATTAAATCATTCATTCAGTTTCTTTATTCATTTCTTTATTTCATTTAATCTTCACTGTTTATTTATTTATGTTTTTTTTAATCTTTTTCTTCTTCTTTCCTCAGGAGAGACGTTAAAGGAGCAGCAGGTTCCTCGTCCCCTCCCCAAACCCTCGTCCTCCTTCTCGTCCTCCACCAGCCGCCTCCGAGACTTCAAGGAGACCATGAGCAACATCATCCACAGCCGAGCCCTGTCCACCACCACCTCCTCCTCCTCCTCCTCCTCGTTACCAGCCGCCGTCCTCGCCTCTGAAACCTCCTCCTCCTCCCACCATCACCACCTCCTCCACCCTGCCACCACCACCACCACTCCTGCTCCGTGCTCCTCCGCCCCCTCCTCCGGTAAAGACTGGGAGGCTGACAGCACCAGCAGCGAGTCCAAGTCCAGCTCGTCTGGAGGGACGGGGAGGTACCGACCGTCGTGGAGGCCTCGGAGGGAGGTGCTCAACATCGACAGCATCTTCAACCGTGAGCGGCGGAGGCAGGCGGGGTACAGCCCCCTCGGAGGCTCCCAGCCCGACGACTCTGGGGCCCCAGCCTCCGACGGGGCCTCCCTCCCATCCCAGGAGGAGGTGATGACGTCGGCCAGGCCTGGCTCCACATGGACTCTCCCCACCACCTCCTCCAGCATCCACAGAGGAGCTGTAGACCGACCAGGAAGAAGAGGAGCCAGTCAGCCTCCTCTTCCTCCTCCTCCTCATCCTCCTCATCCTCCCAGGCTGATCCAGAGGATGGAGAGCGGATATGAGAGCAGTGAGAGGAACAGCAGCAGCCCGGTCAGCATGGACCTGAACCTGGGAGACAGGTGAGCTCACACCTGTCCTCATGTCACTCATTTAACCCTTCAGCTTCATGGCTTAACTCCGCCTCCTCTCCTCAGGGAGTGTGTCATGAAGAAGCCTTCGTCCTCCTCCTCTTCCTCTGGACCGTCGTGGAAGAACTTCAGGTCAAAGAGCAGCGGAGCTCTGCTGCAGGAGCTCAGCTCCTCCACCAGGGGGAGCTCTGGTACGACGCCTCTGATGAATCTGCTCTGGGTGTTTGTTATGAATCCATCAACTCTGACACAGTTAAAAGCAATAAAGTTAATAAAAGCACAATACGGGAAACTTTTAAATAGATTTAGATTTTACAGCTGATTCCTGAACATCTGGACGAAACGAGAGTCAGCCCTGCTGTGGTCAACCGTGGTACTGCACCGAAGACATTTAACGTCTCAAACAGGAAGTAACTCATTGTTGTTGTTGCTGCAGCGCCCCCTGCAGGCCGCAGTGAGCTGGACGAGCTGCAGGAGGAGGTGCTGAGGAGAGCGAGGGAGGAGGAGCAGCAGCGTCAGCAGGAGAAGGAGAAGGAGGCGGCGCTTGGCTTCAACCCGAGACCCAGCAAGTACCTGGACCTGGACCAGCTGCAGATCCAGGGTACGTAGAGCATTACCTAGCTGCTAACGCTAACGCTAACCCTGTCCTAAACAATAAAACCAAAGATGTTTGAGTTTAGTTCAGAGTTTAGTTCAGAGCAGACGTGTCAACAACAGGAACGTTCCTCATTGATCAGCTGAAAGGACTGACTCACTAACGCAGCTCATGCTTTTATTTTGAAAGAACGGCGTCTCATTGGTTGCTGTGTGTTTCCACCTGCAGGTAAAGGTGATAGCTTTGAGCGGTGTGTGTCGGAGGCGGAGCTCCTGCTGGACCAATCGGTGCGTCTGGAGCAGGCGGGCGAGGTCGCTGCCGCGCTGTCGGCCGCCAGCGAAGCCGTCTGTAAGCCCCTCCCACTGCCCACGGCCCCGCCTACTCCACTTTACACTCAGTGAATCAAACACCCAAGAAGAAGAAAACAATAAAAGAAAATTAAAATGAGACGAAGATGAACCGAGGCCGTAGAGACCGTCGTCACGTTTAATATCGTTAGCGACCGATAAACGGCGGCAGCGTCGTCCTCGACCTCGACAGCTCGCTCTCAGTCCGTTTCTTGGTTCTGATTCTGTTCATTTAACTTTGTTTTGTCTGAATATAATTTCATCATCTCATCTTGAACTAAACCAGAGTCACTTATCACACGCCAGCAGTTTGATATTTGATTTCCTGTCGGCTGTATATTTGCTTTATAAGGTTTTTGCATGTAATCATCACAGAGACTTATTTTTTCTGCATCTTTTTCTTTTCGTTTCCTCTTTTTCTTTTTCTTTCTGTTTTGTGTACTTTTCTGTTGACATGTTACCTGCGACCGCAGCCAAACTGCGGCCGGCGGCGGCTGAGGGCGGAGCTAGTAGCCACAGCCGGCTGCAGCGCTGCATGAGGAGAGGCCGCGGTCTGCAGCAACGCCTGCAGCAACGTCTGCAGCAGCAGGACTCAGAGACAGGCAGACCAGAGAAGGAGGAGCAGGAGGAGGAGCAGGAGGAGGGGCGGCAGCTCCAAGAACAGCCCAGGTACCGTCTGCAGTCTGCTCAGCCAATCAGGACTCACGTAGCTGTAGCGCCTCAGAAATGTGTTTCAGAAACCTGCTGCCCAGAGACGATCGGCCGCCATGTTTGTTCTGGTCATCGGTCACGTGACAGTCGAGGCCTCGTTCAGTCTTCAGGTTTAGACCTGCACCTGTCGTTCTGGCTGCAGCCTCTAGGGGGCGACACTGGCTCAGAGAGAAATGTTGTCGTGACAACCAGACACACACACACACACACACACACACACACACACACACACACACAACCAGTTGAAGCTCTGCAGAGACACCATCTGTTTTGAACATACTGAACATTAACACACACACAGAAACACACACTAACACACCATAGACTGTATATAAACATGGACACCACGTCTCCTCTTCCTCTCATTGGTCAAACTGACTCTATGTTCCCGGGGATACGGGCGGCGCCATCTTGTGAGTTTGGATCCAGAGTCTGATCAGTACGGTCTGAGGGCGGAGCCACGTGGAGCCGTGATATTGATGCCCCGCCCACACTTCCTCCAGACTCACTCATGTTTTAGTTTCATTAATACTACGCTCTGCTCTACCTCCACCTGTTACAAGGACATGATGGACTACAGTAGTCCCTCGTTTGATCAGTGTTCACACCTGGACCTGTTTAACCTGGACTCTAGAGACCAGATCAGTGTTCACACCTGGACCTGTTTAACCTGGACACTAGAGACCAGATCAGTGTTCACAGCTGGACCTGTTTAACCTGGACACTAGAGACCAGATCAGTGTTCACACCTGGACCTGTTTAACCTGGACACTAGAGACCAGATCAGTGTTCACACCTGGACCTGTTTAACCTGGACTCTAGAGACCAGATCAGTGTTCACACCTGGACCTGTTTAACCTGGACACTAGAGACCAGATCAGTGTTCACACCTGGACCTGTTTAACCTGGACACTAGAGACCAGATCAGTGTTCACACCTGGACCTGTTTAACCTGGACTCTAGAGACCAGATCAGTGTTCACACCTGGACCTGTTTAACCTGGACTCTAGAGACCAGATCAGTGTTCACACCTGGACCTGTTTAACCTGGACTCTAGAGACCAGATCAGTGTTCACACCTGGACCTGTTTAACCTGGACTCTAGAGACCAGATCAGTATGGATGTTAATCTCTCTCTCTCTCTCTCTCTCTCTCTCTCTCTCTCTCTCTCCAGTGAACAGCCTCTCTCGCTCCCAGTACTTCTGACAGAGAAACAGATCGACCAATCAGCTTCCAGTCAGGCCCCACCTCTCTCCACCTGCCTTGTCAAGCCCCTCCCTCCCAAATCAGGCTCGTTCTTTGGCCCCGCCTCCAGCACTGTGGCCCCTACAGGTTCACCCAGGGAGGAGGTCAGCCAAACAGGGGGCCCCTTCCCTCGGGTTGGGAAACCCCTCAGAAACACCGGCTCCCTACCTGCTCCCTGTGTGGACGAGGTAGAGTTGGCCCCGCCCCCTCCACCTAAAGAGGTGGATCACTCCCCCCAGTGGAGCAGAACACCAGCTCTGGCCCCACCCCCTCCACCCAGGCTGTACTCCAGGACTCCATCACCTGTAGACAAGAGGAATGCCACACAGGCCACGCCCCTGACCTCTCGCCCCTCACCTATACCAGCTCCTCCCCCTCCCTCCTACCCAACCAGGAACTGGTCCTGCCTACACCTGGACCAGCCTGACGTTGTGGACTCTCCCCAGCCTCCAATCAGCTCTCCCAGCTCCACCCCTGCGAGCCGGCCTGGTCGGACCTCCTCCCCACCGCCCCGCCAGGACTACAACACGGCTCTACCTGTGGAGCGCTGGGCCGAAAACGTCAACAGATACTACGGCTCCCAGAATGCAACAGGAGGAGGAGCCGGCGAGGAGCTGTCGGAGCTGGACTCGCTGTACCAGGCCAGTCTACTGGCTCCCAGCATGCACCGGGGCAGCCGCGGGGTCAGCCCTCAGCCCAGCGGCAGCAAACCAGGTGAGACGACAGTAATGACTACGACTGTTAGCTTGAATGCTAATACGCTAACACGTTCCTCCTGTCACAGCTGTGAGGAGGACGCTCTCTGGATCTGGACGCTCCAAGACGCCCACAGCTGAGATGGAGAGGTTCGCCTACAGGACGCCGGTTCCATCTCTGCCCAAGGTACGACAGGTGACTGATTATGAGGCGCTGCTCTGTCAGGAGGCTGAACACGTGATGATAGGACAGGAGGAAGCAGCTACAGGTCTCAGCTAAATGATCCATAAAGAACAGTTTGATCTCTCCTCTGTCTGCAGCCGCCGCCGCCGCCGCCGGCCCACGACGAGAGCTACAGCGCCGAGAACCTGCGACGCATCACCCGCAGCCTGAGTGGAACCGTCATAGGGTCACGACCCCAGAACCTTGGCTCCTCCCACAGCTATGTAGGTCACACATTAACATTACAGCTGTGTGTATGTGTTCACTCATCTTCATCATCTGTTCAACGTCCTGCTGCCTCCTTGTGGTCACATGACCAAACTGCAGCCTGGATGATTGACAGCTCAGAGCAGCAGACATTCAAGACTTTTATTCTGAAGGACTGAACAGACCTCATGCTGCTTTCAGGAGCAGTGGGAAATGTTTGTGTTTACAGATAATTAAAGCACAGAAACATGTTGATTTAGTTGATTTATCAGCTGATCTGAGACGTTTAAAGACTCGTTGACACGTTTGGAAGATTAACAACCAGAGACACTGTTAGACTTCCTGTTAGCAGGTGATGGAGACCCAACCAGACTCCATTCAAATATCTGCTCATTTAACACTTTTTAGTTCTGTTGCTGCTTTTTCATCTTCATCATGTTTTCATTTTTATCCCTCCTCCTCCTCCTCCTCCTCCTCTTCATCCTCTTCCTCCTCCTCCTCCTCTTCCTCCTCCATCCGTCTTTGTTCATCATCTTCTCACCTCCTCACCCTGAAGGACCCCCCTGTGTCCCAGCCCCCACTGAGACACTCCACCTCCTCCCTCCGTCGCCCCAGCACCTCCTCTCTACACCTCCCCTCCTCCACCTCCTTCACTGCAGATCACTCCTTCCACCAACCCCGACACCACGGCCCGTCAGCTCCTGCACCTCCTCCACACCACCCCTCCTTGCAGACATCACGGCTCCCCAGCTCGGGGCCCTCCTCCTGGGGACACTCAGGTAACATGTTGGCCCTTCACCTCCTCCACTCTGCTCCTCCACACACCTCTGGTTCACTGGTTCAGTTACACAGCAGCTCACAGTCATTAATATTAATTAATATTAATCATTAATATTTGATCAACAGTTTCTCCTTTGTCTCCTTCATCTCCTCCTCCTCCTCCTCCTCTCCTTGCTCCTCCAGGAGGAGGTCCTAGAGTCCAGCCCCAGTTTCTGGTTGTGTCTGACAGGAGTCAGACTCTCTCAGGTCAAGGCCTCCACGGCGTCGCGTTGAGTTACGGTACTCTACCCCGAGCTCCTCGCCGAGCCCCGCCTCCTTCCTCCTCCTCCTCCCTCCCCAGACCCACACCAGGATGTGGTCCTGCCCCCTCACAGAGTCTCTACGGCACCCTGGCCCGCCCTCACCGCTCCTCCAACTCTGACGGGGTCCACATCCGCTACGCTCCTCGACGCCTCGACGTCCCCCCTGACAGCGACTGGCGCCGGGACCCGGACTACAGGACGGTCCAGCCCGGCTCCTCCTGGGACCCGGACTGCAGGACGGTCCAGCCCGGCTCCTCCTGGGACCCGGACTACAGGACGGTCCAGTCCGGCTCCTCCTGGGACCCCCGCCTCGCTCAGCGCCGCCTGCAGAGGGCCGTCTCCCAGCAGCCTCCTCGTCTCTGCTCGCTCTGCCATCAGCTTCCTGCCGAGCCGTCTCGCCGCTACTGCCCGTCCTGTGGCGCCTACGTGTCCCGGTTTCAGCAGGTCAGCTGATCGGAGGGTCGGATCAGCTGCTGCTCCTGAACTTTAATATTTAACCGACTCCAGTTAACGAATGAATAGAAAGATATGAATGAGTTTATGAAGCGTTATTTCAGGTTTGAGATGAATCCGCTTAAAAAACAAAGGACAGGAAGCAGAGAAGAGTTCCTTTCAAAATAAAAGCTGCTGTATGTGTGTTTAGACTGTAGCTTGTTGCTGATTTCTCTCCTGTTGTTCAGGGAGGAGCTTAGACAGTGAACAGGGATCTGACTCCGCCCACCTGGCGCTCCAGGTGAGCTGAATCTGACCCCTCCCCCCAGGTTCAGTTCAGATTTAATGCTTTAGTTTGAGAGACGTTATTTTTTCTGGTCTATTTTTGGAGCTTATTTTTCTACTCTGTAGACGCTGAGAACATTAAAAGCTTTAAACATTATTTACAGACGTCTGAGTTTATGTCTGAAACAAAGAAGTAGAAAAAATCATCAGAGTGAAACGTCTCTTCCTCTTCCTCCTCCTCCTCCTCCTCTTGCTGCTTGTTCTATCCCAGATCTCACCAGAAGATAGTCAGTGGTCATAATGTTTTGGCTGGTTATTTGATAGACTGGTTACTTCCTGTTTGTTGTTTAAAAAGCTCATAATCTGATGTTTTTAAAATAAAAGTTTAAAGGAACCAGATAACTGGTGTCGCTAACGGCTAACTAGCATGACACACTTAAAGGTTCTTCATGTTATTGGATATAGATCATAAATCTATTATTTCATTATTTTTAAATAAATATAAATTAATTTAACAAGTTCATTAAATTAAACTCTGGTTCTGGTTCCTCCACATGTGACTAATATCTGTTGGTGTGTCTGGGCTACGAGGGACGAGGTCATACAGCCCCTGGCCACTTCATTAGGTACACTAGTGGGAACAATCAACGTTATTTAGATTAGAACTGCTTCACTAGTGTACCTAATGAACTGGACGTTATTTAGATTGGAGGACTGAGCTCTCAGCTGGAATCGAACCCGGCCCTGAATGTTTCTGAACCTCCAGTGTGAGTTGAGCTGCTGGTGTCCTCAGAGCTGATTGGCTACTAGCACTAGCTGTAGAGCCCCGCCCCCCAGCAGGTTCTTTAGTGTGTCTCTGCTGCCACCTCCTGGCAGATACAGGTCACTGCCTCTGTAGTTTTCCACCAGCGTGGGGACTTGGAGTCAAAGCATTTAAAGACTATTCAGAGATAGTTGACAGGAACTAAACACCCAGAGGTCGATGCCACCATGACAGCAAACTGTTACTGATTCAAAGGATGAATGGTGAATAAAAATCTGATCCATTGTGTTTACCTGGCTCCACTTCAGTGTTTGATGTGTTTTACTCACTGATGTTCCTTTAAACAGCTGATCACTTATTTACCTTGACTCCTCCTCCTCCTCCTCCTCTCTGTGTTTCCTGATCAGATTTTTACTTTCACTTCCACCAGGGTCGTGTCTCAGATCATTTTCTCCATCTGAAGGTAATGAAGCAGTTTGTGGTGTTTTCTTCATCAGCTGTCAGCAGCTCAGTTCCAGCAGAAATCTGCCGCTCCATAGTTCACGTTAAACTCAGTCACAGCTGAAAGGTAAGAGTCTGGATGAAACTCATCCGCCATTTTGTGTCTCTGAGTGATCACGGCCCGTTTGTGTCACTCGGTGCATAAATATGATTGAAGGTGATTTTCTTTCCTTCATCTTTTCATCGAGGACACAGTCTGGCTTTTATTTTGAAACTGTCTCTAGAAGTTTGATCTGCTCTTGTAACGTAAAGCTGAAAGTAACTAAGTACTTTTACTCCACTACTTAATGTTGAAGAGAATCTGCTTGAAGTGAATATTTCCATGTTGTGCTGCTTTCTACTTTGACTGCTCCACATTTCACAGGGAGATATTTGACTGTAGAATGTAACGTAAAGCTGAAAGTAACTAAGTACTTTTAGCCTCCCAGCTAACAGTAGCTTCCAGTCAGACTCAGTGTCAGTGAACGCATCATGTGTGTCCTCCATGGCTCCATCTAGTGGACTGATAGTAGATGTACAGCAGCTGATGAATAAGAGCCAATCAGTGGAGGAGCAGCTGATCTTTTTACAGCAGAAATGATTTCAGTTGATGTTCACATGAATGATTAGTGTTTCCTCTGCAGGTGAAAGTAGAAAGTGTGAATTCAGCAGCATGGACCAGAGTGAAGACAGACTGGAGGGACCTGGACCTGGACCTGAACCCAGCTGTGTGTCCTTGAAGAGTGACCAGTCGAAGGAGTTTTATATTGAGTTTAAAGGAGGACGTGGTTCTGGTCCAAAGAGGTAAAGTGTCAGTAAATGTCCCGTCTCTTGGTTCTACTTGTCTTCTTGCAGACTGATGAGTGGCTGATCAGTAGATGTCTGTCCTGTTGTAGAGAGACCAGCTCTGCACACTAGTGTTGTTGGTTCTTTGGTTGTTCAGGTCCATGTGACTCAGAGATGAATCACCATCAGCAGACAGTCAAAGCCAGTAGTTCCTTAGTGATGCTGCAGCTGCTGCTGGTTTCAGGAGACACAGTGTCGACTTCTTCAGTCACGTTCTTTCTTAGTTTCCTCTTGAAAACATGACTCCCCTTAGGAAAAAGTAGTATACTTGAAGTTTATTTTATTAAGTATACTTGAGTATAAGTATAAGTATAGTAAGTATACTACAGACCATGTACTTGTAGTGTATCAGAAAGTATACTAATTTAATACTTCTTCCGGCTAAATTGGAACGTTTTAAGTATATAAAAGTATACTTAAAGTATACTTTTATAAGTAAACTTAAAGTATACTTTTATAAACTAAAATGTAGACTAGAAGTATACTACCAGTACACTAGCAGTATATAGATGAGTGTACTTATGGTATACTAGAAAGTATACTAATTTAATACTTCGTCTGGCTAAATTGGAACATTTAAAGTATACTTGAAGTATACTTTTATAAACTAAAACGTAGACTAGAAGTATATACCTAGTACACTAGTAGTATATTGAAGAGTGTACTTATGGTATACTTAAAGTATACTTTTATAAACTAAAATGTGGATTAGAAGTATATACCTAGTACACTAGTAGTATATAGATGAGTGTACTTGTTGTGTACTTTTGTAAACTTAAAATGACCTTAAAAAGTATAAAGTATACTTTTATAAACTTAAAAATGTTCCAATTTAGTCCGAAGAAGTATTAAATTAGTATACTTTCTAGTACACTACAAGTACATGGTCTGTAGTATACTTTCTATACGTATACTTATACTCAAGCATACTTAATAAAATGAACTTCAAGTATACTAGTTTTTGCTAAGGGTAAGTATGAACTTAGAATTACTGAAACTGAAAAACACAATTTTTTGGTATTTTACTAGTTTACCTGTCATTATACTACAAGTATACTTGTAAGTTTGCTTAGCATATCACTTGTAACATACTATTTATATACTTGAAATATACTTCTTCTAGTATTCTCTAAGTATTCTTAAAGTTAACCCATACTGTGTGTGCACTAGACTGCATTGTATTTACAAAATCACAAGACAGAATGTTGAGAACAAGTTTGATATATTTATAGAACACTTTATAACATACAGTGTATTTACAAATACCTGCTTAAAGATGTGCATTTCAAAAACAAAGAGCTTCTATGAAATCAAGTCCTTCTTTGCTGAAAAATTAAAAATGTAAACAAAACAGTGTCTGCAACTGAGAACTGAAGTCCTTCCTTGTCAAAAGAAAAAGGTAAAAGAAAAGTGCACGTCTTTGGAACCAAACATAATAAACACCTTGACAGAAACAAAAACGTTACTTTTATGACTTCTTTTCAGCTACTTGCTTGGCATAGCTTATATTGTTGCATTTCTTTCTTCTGATTGGTCTCACATCTTGCATGGTGGTGTCAGGGAACTTGGCCTGGACATGGACTGTGAGGGAAAAAACACAAAACATTACTTCAGTGTTATTTTTATTCACCATCCACAATGAACACAATTGTTAAAGAGGCATGAAGGACGGTTTATCAGGTACATTTCTGAACTTAAATGCAATCAGGAAAAAAAAACTCTATAGAGGGAATGCATATATGTATATATATATATATATATATATATATATACACACATATACATATATATATATATATATGTTTACTGAGGCAAACAAAAATAACCACTAAGTTATTTTTTTTAGTGCAAAGGGCTCATGAAAATAAAACATAAAAATCACCATCCTCTTCAAGGATGTCAGAAACCTGCAGAACATTAGACAAACATTAATTGCAAGAACTTATTTGTGAATTTTTACACTAAGAAAGAGTTGAACATTTTCCCTGTATACCCACTCTACCTCACCACTACCAGCAGTGGCCACTGGTAAAAAGTCGCTGTTGTTTGTGTACTTTTGATTTAAGGTCTGCTATGATAGCAGACCTTGCAGCTTCAGTATACTTCTCGTATTTATCTTTGTGCAACGTGTTGTAGTGGCGACTTAAATTGAAATCTTTCAAGGCAGATTAACGTCTCTAAGCAGACTAAGTACATAGGTTTGCTTTTAAATTCTGTGAACAGATAATCTTCTTCCCATTTCACCTGAAACACACACACTATTTTCTCGATCAAGTTTTCTCTCTCCTCCGCTCTTACGGCTCAACGTCTCTTCTTCACTGGTAGAGAAATCCCGGTGGAAGCGTGTATGAGGCGGCGTCTGCATTAGAGGCCATCTAGTGGCTAACTGTGTCATTACAGCTGATTCAGTGCCGCAGAGGACACATTTTTATAATTATCAAAAATTAATCTAAAGGCCACTTCGAGTGAGGTCGCGGGCCGTGTGTGTCCCCGGGCCGCCAGTTGCTCATCCCTGAGCTAGACTGAATATGACAGAGTGGTAACTGATGGAAAACAATGGGCAGCATGCCGGCGGTGACGTCACGTGCAAACAACTGGGCTATGACAAAGTAACAGATTAAATCAATGCTATCAAGGTAACTGGGAAGAAATATAATGCAACAACTTACCACCAAACATTAAAACCTTTGCTGGGAAAAGGCTGGACTATCTGACTTTTCTCTGCCTTTAATGTCCCACTTCGCCTCCATGTCGTTTTCTCCTTCTTTCCTTGTTGAGAACGGGACCGTTGGTTTTTCTTTGGAGAACAAGATCGTTACCTGCAGCGGTGGACGCCAGTTTGAAACTAGGCTCCCATTGGCTGCCAGGTAGGGAGGCGGGAACATGGACCGGAAGTGCAAAGCGCGACCCTGTGACAGCGAGAGCTGGAGAAGCTTCTGAATTAGCTCATTAGAGCTAACATCGCGAAACGTCGTAGACCTTATAAAATACATTTGGAGGATTACACAGCAGAGATTCCAAGGACTACCAAGTACAGATGGGAAGTAAAAGTAAGTAACAGATAATGATCATGATGTCTAAGATCAGCAGCTAGCTTGCTGCTTACAGTGCAGCAGAGCTTTATGTTCTACAGAGTTGGTAGAATATTCCATTCCATTACTTTCCACACATTATCATGTGACTAATTTTATATTAAATGACCGTTTCCAGTTGCATATTTATGTTGAACTGGTTTGATATGTAAGAAAAATCATCATCAGTTGAAAATGTCAGACTGAAATGTAATGTTTTATTTTAGTTTATTTGGGGACTATATAAATTACTAGTTGCATTAATTTGTAATACATTTAGTTGAGCAACATTGATTGAATTCATCAATTTGTATCCTAGTTTTGAATACATATATTGTTTCCCACAGAGAAATTAGAGATGATTCAACAGTAGGAGCTCCTCCACTCTTAGGCTTTTGGATACTGCCTTTCAACAGGTAAATACACAATGACACAGTTTGTCCAAGTTATTACAGACATCCAATCTTGAAATATGTCAGGACATATTCTGTTGCCAGGATACATTGCCCCATGTATCTTGGTAACTTTCTTATCCTGCTTGATTGAATTTTAAGAATCTGATTTATATAATACTCATCAGAGGGCTTCCAGTGACACCCTCAAAAAGTGTCAACAGTGCACACATGTAGTTTACTGTACATGTAGTTAGAGGTTTGCTGTAATAGTTGAGTGCATTCATACCATCTAACAGACAATTTATCTTAATTGTGGTACATTTTGACCTATCCTCTAGTCCAACCCAAGTGTAGACGAATGACAACATTGTCAGCACAAGGCAAAAGCTACAGTAAACCACCTGCACAATTTCAGTCATCGTTTTATGAACTACATTTTTTCATTCTCTTTCCTTGGTTCACATGTAGAATGATAATAACGATAACCTAATCAACACAGAAGAACACTGGAGTAACACTTCCAGCAGTGAAGAAGATGATGATGAAGTCCACACTGAGAACCCTACCACAAGTAAACTGGATGTGGACATTTCAGACTAAAGAAGAGATACAACAGTGCTGTATGCTTGAAAGATATCATGAATCAGACAGGCCTGTATGTAAAGATTCACAGTACAAAGTATGTTAAAGGAGCTTCATTTACTATAAGCTACTGAGGGTTTGGCCCCGGAACGACCTATCTGACGCGCTAAGCGTTCAAGGATTGAGTCCACACGCGTCCCTTGACTGATCCTTCAGTTGGCGTTTTATTTTCGGTGCGATACAAAAAGTTATTCCATACATCCTCCATACCTAAATATTCAAACCCTTGTGTCTTAGCGGTCAAAAAACCGTTTGCCCTTCCGGGGTCACACAACACCTGACGGCCCCTGATTTCCCATTACCTTTCTACCTTTGTGTCGAAACTACCACAGCGCCCCCTACTGTACCCACAACAAATACAATTTCACCCTGCTTCCCCATAACAGTGTATTTGGCTCCTACACACCGGCCCCTAATTGTTAATGTTAACTAACATAACAATTTAAACAAAAATACAACAAAGGAGCCCAACTATAATACATAATTCACCCTGAACAACAGAGTTATACTTCATGTAGCAAAGTGAGTTTGGTCACTGGCCGTTCTATGATATTTGATTTAGTCTGCAATTTCACAGAACGCACCAGTCCATGTTTGTCAGGGAAAACTTCCAGTACCCGACCAAGTGGCCAGGATCCGCGAGGAGCTGAAGCATCCATGATTACCACGATATCTCCAACAATCAGACTCCTTTTCTTTTGGTTCCATTTTTGCCTTTCTTGGAGCAAGGGCAGATACTCTCGCACCCATCTCTTCCAGAAAAGATCGGCAAGATATTGTACCTGTCTCCATCGTCTTCTCACATATTGATCGTGAGGCTCAAATAGTCCAGGTGGCAGAGCTGGTTTTCCCTTTAACAGAAGAAGGTGGTTTGGTGTTAGTGGCTCCAAGTCATTTGGATCGTCTGAAAGCTTAGTGATTGGTCGATCATTCACAATGGCCTCCACTTCGCAGAACACTGTATGAAGCCCATCATCATCCAATGTCTGCTGACGTAGGACAGAACTGAGAACTCTCCTTACCAGGCGAATCATCCGCTCCCACACACCGCCATGATGTGAACCTGTTGGTGGATTAAAACTCCAACGGATCCCAACCTGCGACAGAACTCCTTGAATCCGGTCCTGGTTCAATGCAGCTAAAGCCTCTTTTAGCTCTCTTTCTGCTCCAATGAAGTTGGTACCATTATCCGACCACAGGTGTGCCACTTGTCCTCTCCTGCTGACAAAGCGCTGCAAAGCATTAATGCATGCGTCTGTGTCCAATGAGTTTGCTACCTCCAGATGGATGGCCCTGCTCGCCATACAGGTGAATATAGCTCCATAACGCTTACAGGTTGATCTTCCTTTCTTCACCTCGATTGGTCCAAAATAATCTACTCCGGTGTTGGTAAACGGTGGTAGATCAGGAAGGATTCTCACCTTTGGAAGGTCTGCCATCTTTTGTTCTACTGCTCTTCCATTATAGCGTCTGCAAAATCCACAGTCAACTATGACCTTCCTAATTGCTGAATTGCCATTTGTGATCCAAAACTTCTTCCTCACTGAGGATAGTGTGTGAGCTCGTCCTCCATGGCCCAGATTCTGATGAACATGTTTGAGAATGAGCATGGCAATATGCTGGTCTTTGGAGAGAATGAGTGGATGCTTGGCTTCCTCTGGCATTGCTCCTCTGCTCAATCTACCCCCAACTCTCAAAAGCCCATCGCTAAAGATTGGGTCCAGCCTGTATAGGGGACTCTGCCGACTCACAGTTGTCCTTCCAGATGAGAAAGCAGAAATCTCTTCACTGTATCTTTGTGCCTGGCAGTAGCGAATGATAGCAACCTCTGCTTTCAACAGGTCATCTAGTGTCAAAATATGACTCTTGGGTGCCACACATTGCTTCTTGCCCTGGCTGGTTTCCTGGTTAACCACAGAAGCATCCAAATGTCTTCTACAGCCACTCTGCTCCAACAACATGGTCTTTAACCTGAGGTACCAGGCAACTGCTGTCTTCAGCCTCCTCCAATCAGAAAAGTAGGCAATGAGACGGTCTGTAGGAGTAGACACATCATTCACAATGACGACGTTTGTTGTTACCTGCCTTTTGACTTCTTGGTCATCCACATCCAGAGACACTTCCAACACAGTTTTGGGCCATTCCTCCTCATATTTCCAGAGAAATGTTGGCCCCTCCAGCCACCTGCTGTTCTTCAGAAAGTCAGCAACCCTCATTCCTCTTGAAGCATCGTCAGCTGGATTGTCCTTTGAACCAACATGTCTCCACTGTGAAGGTTCAGAATTTTCCCTGATGGTGGAAATCCTATTGGCCACAAATGTATGAAAGCGCTTGTCTTCGTTGTTAAGATACTTCAACACTGAAGTGCTGTCAGTCCAAAATACTGATTCCTTCAACGGCAATTTTAACTCTGCCCTCAACATCGAGTCCACCCTGACAGCAAGGACGGCCGCTGTCAACTCAAGCCGGGGAATGGTAACAGCCTTCATTGGAGTTACTCTAGCTTTGCCAAGCAGGAAGGAGACATGGATGTGACCTTGTGGATTTAACATCCGAAGGTATGTTACGGTTCCATAGCCACCCTCGCTGGCATCGGCAAAGTGATGTAGCTGGGCATGTCTAAGTTCACCAAAGTCTACTGGTTTAATGCACCTGCTCACATTGAATACCGCCAGCAGATCCAAATCCTCCAGCCACCTTTTCCACTGATGCATGATGTCCTGTGGTAAAGGGTCATCCCATCCACAACTTCTCCTACAGAGCTCTTGTTGCATCATTTTAGCAGGCAAAGTGACTGGTGCCAGGAACCCAAAGGGATCATACACTGAGCTGTTAATAGACAACATCCCACGCCTGGTGAATGGCCGTTGCTTTTCTTCCAACGTAAACCTGAAAGAGTCTGTCTCCACACACCACTGTAGGCCCAGAGCTCTTTCCATAGGAAGTTCATCTCGGTCCAGATCCAGCTCCCTTAGGTCTTTGGCCCTTTGATCCTCAGTGATGGTCTGCAAAAGGATTCGACTGTTGCTGATCCACTTCTCCAAAGTGAAGCCGCCTTTCCTGCACAGAGCGATAAGATCCCTTACCGTCTGGATAGCTTCTCCCTCAGTGGCCGAGCTCTTCAAACAGTCATCCACGTAGAAATTCTGCTTGATGGCTTTCAACACTTTAGCTGAGAACTCAGAATGGTTGTCATCAGCAGTTTTCCTCAGTGCATAGCTTGCACAACTGGGAGATGACACTGCACCAAACAGGTGAACCGTCATCCTGTACTCCGCCAGATCCCTTGTGACATCCCCATCTGGCCACCAGAGAAAGCGCAGAAAATCCCTGTCCTCTTCGGCAACCTTCACCTGATGAAACATGGCCACGATGTCACCCATAAAGGCCACAGGTTCCTGTCTGAAACGGCTCAGAACACCCAGCAGTGAACTGGTGAGGTTGGGTCCCTGCAGGAGTTCACTATTCAATGATGTACCTTGAAACGTGGCTCCACAATCAAATACCACTCTGAGAGATCCCTTCCTCGGATGATAAACACCATGATGAGGAATATACCACACCTTCCCTTTTTTACAGTGCAGCAGTTTCTGAGGTACTTTCTCTGCATAGGTTTTACTGATGAGCCCGCTCATGTACTCTGTGTACTCCTGGTGCAAGCCCTTGTCATTAAGGAACCTCTTCTTCAGGCCCTGGATCCTTTGCTTTGCCACTGCCAAATTATTGGGCAGACAGACCTCCGTCTTCTTAAAGGGCAATTTCAGACAATACTTCCCCTCCTGAAGTACTGCTGACTGTTCCATTATTTGCATAAACCGGTGGTCCTCTCTTGACATTCCCCTTTCCTCTCTACTCCTTTCACTGAAGTCATGGTTATATTGCTTGGTCAGCATTTCCTCCAGTCTGCACACAGATATCCTGTTCACCGTGGTTGAGAGCAGGTCTTCCTCCATAGTACCACTGGTTCCATTCAGTGGACCATTAACGACCCATCCCAATACTGTCCTAACGGCGTATGGACCATCTCTCTCGCAGTTTATAACCTCCCATGGTTCCAGTAACTTGGGAGCGTTGGTCCCAATCAAAAGGTCTACATCCGCCCTTATAGATGGGATGTGAACTTTGGAGAGGTATGGCCACTTTGCCAGGTCCCCAGGTGTCGCCATGTCGTTCCCAGTTACTGGCATTTCCTTCTGTGTGATGACTTCTGGTAGACTGTGAAAGTTAATGCTGTCCAAACCTGCTACCTCCAACCCAGTTAATGAGTAGGCTGTTCTGACTGTTTTCTGTGTCATTGTGCGCAACAGGAAATTGGTTCTTCTCCCTGTAACGTTCAGCTTACACATGAGACTTTCTGTACAGAATGTGCCACTGCTTCCAGGATCCAAAAAGGCATAGGTTTTTATGATGCGGTTTCCTTTTGCATATTTCACCTGTACAGGAAGTATGGAGAGTGCACACCGATCCTTACCGGCCCCTGTATGTCCACATGTTTTTAGTAGCATAGGCACATCCTTAGATGCTTCCTCCTGAGATGTTTGCCTTTTGATGTGAAGCACGGTGGGATGAGCTTGTCTACAAACTTTACATGTCGAGCGCTTCTCACAGTCTCGGCTCATGTGTCCAACACACAAACATCCAAAGCAAACTCCCCCTTCCCGTAGACACTGTAGTTTTTCCTTGTGCTTTTTTCCTTGGAACTGTTTGCATTCCTCCAATGAGTGATTACGAGCACAACACAAACATCCACGTTCCAGCTTTCCAGGATCTGGTGTCTGTTCGCCTCCCTTTGATGGATCCATAGATGTCACTGTGGTGGCAACAACACTTCCCCTTACTCTGTCCCTTGGTTGTGATTTAAAGACGGTCTGAGATTTAAACCTGGTGCTTGCTCTTATCCCAGCACCAACAGGTAATGGGTCCTGTATGTCACCAAATAGGGGGTCAGAAAGTATTCTGACACGTCGCTCTATAAACATGACTAAGTCTCCAAACCGAGCTCTGCGGCATGCATTTTCCATGATGTCATGTGCTGCAGTCCTCCATTGTTCTCTCATTTTATATGGCAATTTTGTGACAATGGCTCTCATATTCACAGGCATGTCCAGTTCTTCCAGATATTGCAGTTCCTCCATTGCATTGCAGCATCCTCGCAAGAATAGGGAGAAAGCCTCGAGCTCTTTCAACTGTTCAGTTTTCATTGCCTGCCAAGCCAAAGCCTTTTCCATGTAAGCTGCCGCTACTTTGTATGGATTTCCAAAATGTTTTTGAATGAGTGACTTTGCTAGAGCGTAGCCACGCTCATAGCCCATGTGTTGGCAGCTGCGCACTAGCTCTCTTGGTTGTCCCCGTGTGAATTGCTCCAAATAGTATAAGCAATCAGCCTTTCCGGCCTTTTCCTCCACTCCTTGCTCAAAAGCTTTGATGAACGCTCCATATTTGAGAGGATCTCCATCAAATATAGGAATTTCTCGTGATGGTAGTGTCAGCGAGCGTTGCTGCTGTACCAGGGCAGCAGTGATCTCATTTTGCCTTTGCATGATGGTTAGTAGGTCAAGAGGCAGACTTTGAAGTTTTATCTGTTGACTTGTAGAATGGGCTTCCTCCTCCTTTAACTGTGTATTTGATGTCTGTCGGGGTAAATACTGTGATGTTCCTTTTACTATGTTTCCTTGTTCTAGTTCCTTGGAGATGTATTCATGTTTCGAGCCCATTTCAAACTGTTGTTCAGATTCCTTTCGTTGCACAGCTTTTGGTGGTGGTTTGTCTGACGGCAGAGTCCATGTTGTTAAATCATGTGGTTGTTGTGTTGACTTCCATGCTTCAGGTTTGTATTCATTTGCCATAGGATTTAAGACATGGATTGATTCACGTTTTCCTTTTTCCTTTTCAAAATAGGAACTCATGCCATTTGAGGCTGCACGAGAGCCTTTGCGACTTAAAGCCTGTAGCACTTCCAGCTTAGCAGCAGATGCAGCTAATTCAGCCTCCACATGAAGTTATTCCCTTCTCCTCCTCAACTGTTGCTCCTGCTCCTCCAAAGCATGCTGTTCCTTTAAAATTGCAGCACGAGCAACAATTGCAGCTCTCTCTGCCTCAGCTTTAACTCGTGCAGAGGATGTGGTACTGGACCTACCACTGTTAACACTCTTGGCTGAACGTTTGCTCCCAATATTGGAAATACTGTCATTGGGATTTATGTCATACTCAACATTTTCACGATCATTTACACAACCTTCATTGCCAGAGACCCACACCTTTACCTCTTTGACACACTCATCATTAAACAGCATCTTTGCTTTAAACCATATTTCATGTTTTTCTGCTTCATCAGATGGTAATAGACACAACAAAGATTCATGCAAGCATTTTACCTCTTCACACACATCAATCAATTCCCCAAGAGCATTTTGAACCTGTATTTTTTCACCTTTTAACATGTAACTTTGGATCGTTTTCCTTATTGTGGCTGCTTTGTTTAGCTTTGCCTTCCTAGCATTCTGCAGCCTGTCCAATTTCTCGGCAAGTGCTTTAGCAGTGAGTTTAATCACTCGTTTTGTAGTTTGAGTTCCCATCCCACTAGTCACACTGCCCGGTTTACTAGCATTTCGCACATCAGTTCCGGTAATGTCCGACACAGCGTCCTGCGTCTCCATGGCAACCAGTCAGCCAGTCCGTGAATAGTTCGCAATGTAATCAGTCAACGCAAAGTCTGTGTTCTGTTCAAGTCGGTAACCAATGCATTGGACTTACGTGTGCACACGATTTGAATGGCCATTACCGTGTAGCGCTACACATACCTTACGCGTTGGGCGCCGAGCGGTGATCAGCTGATCCGACGCTTGTTAGCAGTTTTAGCTTTAGCACCGTCGCTCCTGTGTCGATGAAACTGCAACATCCAGCACGCAGAGATCCAACACCTGGTAGCCCTCCTCCTGTGACACCTCCGGTCTGTGCCGAACGTGCCGAAGGTTTCACAAACAAAGTCCAATCGTTGCGGAGGTTTTTTGACTAATGTTAAAGGAGCTTCATCTACTATAAGCTACTGAGGGTTTGGCCCCGGAGCGACCTATCTGACGCGCTAAGCGTTCAAGGAATGAGTCCACACGCGTCCCTTGACTGATCCTTCAGTCGGCGTTTTATTTTCGGTGTGATACAAAAAGTTATTCCATACATCCTCCATACCTAAATATTCAAACCCTTGTGTCTTAGCGGTCAAAAAACCGTTTGCCCTTCCGGGGTCACACAACACCTGACGGCCCCTGATTTCCCATTACCTTTCTACCTTTGTGTCGAAACTACCACAGCGCCCCCTACTGTACCCACAACAAATACAATTTCACCCTGCTTCCCCATAACAGTGTATTTGGCTCCTACAAAGTACTTTATATATGAGAATAAAACAAAACGAAACTGTTAATGCTGTGTGGCCTGACATGATTAAAACTAAATGTGTTCTTGTTGAAATAGATGATGCTGTGTACATAACACCATTGTCAAACTCTTATGAAAGGGACTAGAACTTGATCAATAAAGTCAAGTCAATGTTTCTGTTGTTGTGTATGTTTTTAAGGTATATAAAGATAATGCTAGTGAACACACATACCATTTACTGTAAACTTTTAAAGTTCAGAACTATATGATCTTGAACATGTAAGTTTCTAACAGGGGTAATACCTCAAAACAAATTATGTAGTGAAAAAACATTTTTATTCTGCTAAATTAAATATATGCACAAGTCAATGACTTGATCTTATTCTGTACTTGGACTAAGATATACTAAGTAGTAGTAGTATACCAAAGTACAAGTATAAGCTTTAGTCTTAAAGTATAAGTGTAAGTCTTAGTATATATATACTTAGTCTTAGACTTTTCTTTATACTTTTCAGTATAAGCTAAGTATACTTCACTATACTATTCTTAAGTATATGAAATATAGTATATGAAAAGTAAACTACTAGTATACAGTACTACCTCAATTTTAGTATGAAATAAGTATACTTGTAGTACACCTGAATAAACTTCTTTTTGCGAAGGGACGATATACTAAGTATTAGTACTTTGTGGCAGAAAGAAGTAAAAAGTATACCAAAGTACAAGTATAAGCTTTAGTCTTAAAGTATAAGTGTAAGTCTTAGTATATATATACTTAGTCTTGGACTTTTCTTTATACTTTTCAGTATAAGCCAAGTATACTTCTCTATACTATTCTTAAGTATATGAAATATAGTATATAAAAAGTAAACTTCAAGTATACTACCTCAATTTTAGTATAAAATAAGTATACTTGTAGTACACTTGAATAAACTTCTTTTTGCTAAGGGTCTCCATCATTAATGGCTGTCACTGAGCTTTCTTTGTCCTTGTTCAGTGTTGGCAGCAACAAGTGAGCCATCAGAACTTTTAAAGACACCGTTTGATAGATCTGGTGCATATTTAACTCCTGCAGCCTCTACACTCCTCTGACAGCATTCACTTCACTCCTGTATCATGTAGGAAGACCACCTTTGTTCATGAGTGACCAGGATGTTAATTCATACAGGACAGAAACGTGTTAAACTGGCATCACATTAACACAGAGGAGTAAATGTCTGAGTCTAAACTGTCCATGACTCTCATCATTGTTCACAGGAATGAACCTGGACCTGAACCCAGCTGTGTGTCCTTTGAGAGCGACCGGTCAAAGGACATTATTGATGAATTTAAACAAAGTCAGAGGTAAGTTGTTGAGCCCTTCCACCTGATGAACCAGGTACCAGATTCTGCAGAATGTTCTGTAACTAACCACCAGTCAGTCTGTCATACAACAGGGTGTGTTTTAATGTCTCTAAAAGAGATAACTGTCCAGGTGTATTTTATCTGAAATAACACGCAGCCAGACTTGAATCTCACAGTCAGAATGTCAGAGTTTCTTCTTCTGTCTTATACCTGTGTTCTTAAATGAGCCTCTTTGGCTAGCAAGGTGTCAACAGTGTCAGGTTCAGAAAGAGCAGACTGAAGGTTGTCACAGATGTGGGAAGGATCATTTCTATGTCCGGGTGAAAACCATGAACCTGTTTAAAGGCTGCTGATAAAGTCAGAGTAGCCAGGCTTTAGGCTCTGAGCTAATGAAGAAATACATTTCTCAACACAGGGATTCTCCATTGTTGTGTCTGAAAGTGACGCTGAGATTCAGTTGTATAATACAACAGTGGTTGGTTCTGGTGTTGTGTTTCAACCTTGTAGTGTAGCTTGGACACTAGTTAACAAACCAATGGTGGCCCACTATCTGGGGACGAGCTTCTCATGTAAGAAGACAAGCTATAGCACCATCTAGTGGCTCTAGTAGGCGTAGTAGGCTGGACCATACACTAACTGAGATGCTCAGCAGTAACAGTCAGGGAATTATCTCCAAACGTTGACTCAACCTGGAACATTGACAGTAACAGCTAGGTCTGCAACTATTTTACAGGCTGGTAGCTGTGGCTCTAGATTTCACTCTGTTTCTCACTCAGACTGAAATGCATGGCAGTAACAACCATGTTTTTACATGCTACAAGGGCTAAAGCTAATATTGTATAAACTGAGTGACCTTAAAAGACGGGAGCAAACAGATGCAGTGGAAGCGACCATTGTTTTAATGTTTTGAAGCTATAAACTAAACTAGAAAATTCCTGCGGAAATTTTGACTGTGCCGATGATGCTGACGTCCAGTTTCAAGTGTGTGTGGTCTAAAGGCCTGGCTGCTAGGCTCAAAATGACTGGATGGGTGTGAGTTTGATGTCATGGAGGGTACAACAAACCAAACAGGATGATGAGGATGCAGTAGGCCTGGCTGAGAGAGAGAGACACTGAGAAGGGTCGTCCTTTATGCCCTTCTACAAACCGAGTCCACAAGGGCAGGTACATGCAGCAGACCCCTCCCAGCTCCACCTAAAAGCCAGCATCAAATACCCACAAAATGTTAGGTAACATACTTAATATAACTCTTATGAGTGTTCAACAGCTCATTATTTATTTAATTAAAAACATCATATAATATTAAATTACTTCAATTATATATAAAATGTCATTAATGTTGTTACAAGCCATAAACGTTTTGTACTTTATGTGGTGGAATAATATTTTTCAGTTTGACACAGTTTTATTTAAAAAATATCTTCCCTTTAAATTGTAAAACTTCAACATCATGTGTTAATTTCAGTGCCGGTTTGATGACTGTGATAAGCTCCCGCGAGCAACGCGGCGAATTAGCCGGAGGCTAGCCCCACTAGCCTCCGCGTTAGCTCACGGCTAACTCCCGCGGCTAACTCGCGGTTAAGTCCCGCGGGTCCGCGGTTAAATCCCGGTTAGCTCGCGGTTAACTCGAGGCTAGCTCGCAGTTAGCTCGAGGCTAACCGCCGCGGTTGAGTCCGCGGCGGTTAGCTAGCGGCTAGCTCCGATAGCTCGCTAACATACATGAGCTATGCTGGAAGGCTAGCCTAAGGCTAAAACATTGGGCGGCTAGTAGTTAACTTCTATTAACAGTTCAGCTATGTTGGGCCCAAACACTTAACATATAAATAATTCTACAAATTTACTTACCTAATAAAGTGATAGCACCAACAGAAGAGGGAGGGAGGGAGGGGGGGGAGAAGGGGGGGTCATGGGGTGTTCTGCCTCCCTACTGTAATGAATGTAATGTAATGGCTACCAGGCATAGCAGCTGTGTGAGAGCACCAACAGAGGAAGGAGGGAGGAAGAGAGGGAGAGAGAGAGGGATGGAGGGAGAGAGGGAGAGAGAGAGAGAGCGAAGGAGGGCTAGGGAGAGAGAGAGCGAAGGAGGGAGAGAGGGAGGGAGAGGGGGGGGGGGGGGGGGTCATGGAGTGTTCTGCCTCCCCATTGTAATGGTCTGAGAGTCCCTAATGTTTTGTCAGTCTGTGTCTGTAATGCTATAGTGGGAGTGGAGGTGGGGGGGGTTGGAGTGGGGGGGTCATAGTGTCAGGTTCTGGCCCCCTACGGTAGTGGAAGGGGCGGTTGTAATGTTTTGGCAGATCGTCTCACTCTGTCTCCCTCAGCCTTCTGTGTGCACCTGTGCTGTGTCTGCTCGTCAGGGGCCGTTGCCACGACTACACGCCGCACATATACTTCTCCTGTACCCTAGGATTTGCCCTCCGAACAAATGCTTATTTCTCAAAAACTACAAGTCCTATCGAAAAAACGAGCACATTGTGAGCGTCAGCCGAGGGTTTTCTACAATTTAGTGTTGTTCCCACGCGCCTACTGCGAAAATTGTGTCCGTAGTCGTTTTAGAAAAAAAGCATGCGACGAGAAAAATCGTCGAAAAATCGCTCTCGCTTTCCACATACACACACATGGGGAAAAATTAGAAAACTGATCGGCGCACTCCTCGCTCGGAGGAGCCTGCAGCCCAAACCGTACGTCCCACACAAATAAAACCCACACCATCTGAAAGCCAACAAAAATCCCTACGTTTTTACGTAGTTTTTATCTCTGTACCTCAAAAACTGTGGCCACAGGGTCAGAGAGAAACTTTTTTTTTTAGAATTTCGACGAAACTCTGAAGTTAGAGTGACGGTTAGAGTGTGGCCATAGAGATCCATTATAAACGATAATTTTTTCAGATTTTTCCAAAATTTCTCCAAAACGTAAACTGCGACCCTGACCAAACCGTAAAAGGTATCGAAACGCCGTTTTCAGGACTAAAAAGCTACACTTCCCGTGCCTCGTACAAACTTCCAATCATTTTTCTACTCCGAAGCACGGCTGAGTAATCGCTCGGCAAAGCGAAGCTAGACATTTCGGAATGTTGCCGCTTTTTTCGGGCTTCTCCATTCATTTCAATGGGCCAAAACGCCCGTTTTTTGGCCGATTATTCTCGCCCCGTTGGAAGAATCGCTTAGAAAAGTCATAGCACACTTGTCCCGATTAAGGCGCACGTCTGGATATACAATTTGTCTATTTTTGTTAAGAACTCTGGGAGGAGTAGCGAACCGAAAAATTACGGAAGAAATATAAGAATAACTAGAAAATTCCTGCGGAAATTTTGACTGTGCCGATGATGCTGACGTCCAGTTTCAAGTGTGCGTGGTCTAAAGGCCTGGCTGCTAGGCTCAAAATGACTGGATGGGTGTGAGTTTGATGTCATGCATGTTGGAGGGGGGGAAAAGAGGGGGGGAGGGGGAGAGAGGAGGGAGGGAGGGATAGAGAGGAGGGAGGGAGAAGGGGAGGAAGGGAGAGAGAGGAGGGAGGGGGAGAGAGGGGAGGGAGGGAGAGGAAGAGGGGGGAGGGAGGAAGGGAGAGAGAGGAGGGAGGGGTAGAGAGGAGGGAGGGAGGGAGGAAGGGAGAGAGAGGAGGGAGGGAGAGGAAGAGGGAGGGATAGAGAGGAGGGAGAGGGGGGAGGGAGGGGTAGAGAGGAGGGAGGGAGGGAGGAAGGAGAGAGAGGAGGGAGGGAGGGAGGAAGGGAGAAAGAGGAGGGAGGGAGGGGGAGAGAGGGGAGGGAGGGGGGAGAGCAGGGAGAGGAGGGAGGGGGGAAGGGAGACAGAGGAGGGAGAGGAGGGGGGAGAGAAAGGAGGGAGAGGAGGGAGGGAGGAAGGGAGAGAGAGGAGGGAGGAAGAGTTTATTTAATTAAAAACATCATATTATATTAAATTACTCCAATTATATATATACTGTCATTAATGTTGTTACAAGCCATAAATGTTTCCTACTTTATGTGGTGGAATAATATATTTTTCAGTTTGACACAGTTTTATTTAAAAATATCTTCCCTTTAAATTGTAAAACTTCAACATTATGTTTTAACTTCAGCGCTGGTTTGATGACTAGCAACGCGGCGAATTAGCCGGCGGCTAACCCCACTAGCCTCCGCGTTAGCTCACTGTTAACTCCCGCGGCTAACTCGCGGTTAAGTCCCGCGGGTCCGCGGTTAAATCCCGGTTAGCTCGCGGTTAATACCCGGTTAGCTTTCGGTTAACTCGAGGCTAGCTCGCCGTTAGCTGGAGGCTAACTCCGCGGTTGAGTCCGCCGCGGTTAGCTAGCGGCTAGCTCCGCTAGCTCGCTAACATACATGAGCTATGCTGGAAGGCTAGCCTAAGGCTAAAACATTGGGCTGCTAGTAGTTAACTTCTATTAACAGTTCAGCTATGTTGGGCACAAACACTTAACATATAAATAATTCTAGAAATTCACTTACCTAATAAAGTGATACCACCAACAGAGGAGGGGGGGGGGGGGGTCATGGAGTGTTCTGCCTCCCCATTGTAATGGTCTGAGAGTCCCTAATGTTTTGTCAGTCTGTGTCTGTAATGCTATAGTGGGAGGGGAGGTGGGAGGTTGGAGTGGGGGGGGGTCATAGTGTCAGGTTCTGGCCCCCTACAGTACTGCAGTAATGGTTTGAGGGGTTCTAATGTTTTGGCAGATCCTGTTATCCACTGAGAACCCTTTTCCCTCCACTTTCTGTGTGCACCTGTGCTGAGCCTGCTCGTCAGGGGCCGTTGCCACGACTACACGCCGCACATATACTTCTCCTGTACCCTAGGATTTGCCCTCCGAACAAATGCTTATTTCTCAAAAACTACAAGTCCTATCGAAAGAACAAGCACATTGTGAGCGTCAGCCGAGGGTTTTCTACAATTTAGTGTTGTTCCCACGCGCGTACTGCGAAAATTGTGTCCGTAGTCGTTTTAGAAAAAAAGCATGCGACGAGAAAAATCGTCGAAAAATCGTTCTCGCTTTTCACATACACACACATGGGGAAAAATTCGAAAACTGATCGGCGCACTCCTCGCTTGGAGGAGCCTGCAGCCCAAACCGTACGTCCCACACAAATAAAACCCACACCATCTGAAAGCCAACAAAAATCCCTACGTTTTTATGTATTTTTTATCTCTGTACCTCAAATACTGTGGCCACAGGATCAGAGAGAAACTTTTTTTTTTAGAATTTGGAAGAAAATCTGAAGTTAGAGTGACGGTTAGAGTGGGCCATAGAGATCCATTATAAACGATCATTTCTGACGTTTTTTCCAAAATTTCTCCAAAACGTAAACTGCGACCCTGACCAAACCGTAAAAGGTATCGAAACGCCGTTTTCAGGACTAAACAGCTACACTTCCCGTGCCTCGTACAAACTTCCAAGCATTTTCCTACTCCGAAGCACGGCCGAGTAATCGCTCGGCAAAGCGAAGCAGGAGATTTCGGAATGTTGCCGCTTTTTTCGGGCTTCTCCATTCATTTCAATGGGCCGAAACGCCCGCTTTTTGCCCGATTATTCTCGCCCCGTTGGAAGAATCGCTTAGAAAAGTCATAGCACACTTGTCCCGATTAAAGCGCACGTCTGGATATACAATTTGTTTATTTTTTTTAAGAACTCTGGGAGGAGAAGCGAACCGAAAAACTACGGAAGAAATATAAGAATAATAAGCCTGAGCAATAGTAATATATGTGCCATGCACAGGCAGGCTGCCTGCCTGTGCATGCACTAGCTCCCATTGCCTGCAATGGGAGCTAGTGCATCGGCACAGATAACTAGAAAATTCCTGCGGAAATTTTGACTGTGCCGATGATGCTGACGTCCAGTTTCAAGTGTGCGTGGTCTAAAGGCCTGGCTGAGAGAAAGAGAGAGAGACACTGAGAAGGGCCGTCCTTTATGCCCTTCTAAAAACCCTGGCTCTGCAGCTAGATCCGCGGGTTAGCTTCGTGGTTTAGTCCGTCGAAATAGCTGCGGGTTAGCTCACGGTTAGCCGCCGCGGCTATAACCGCGGGTTAGCTCGCGGTTAGCCGCCGCGGCTAGGCCCGCTAGCTCGCTAACATATATGAGCTATGCTGGAAGGCTAGCCTAAGGCTAAAACATTGGGCAGCTAGTAGTTAACTTCTATTAACAGTTCAGCTATGTTGGGCATAAACACTTAACATATAAATAATTCTAGAAATTCAATTACCTAATAAAGTGAAGGAAATATGTCAGAGATGTTCTGTCAGGAGTTACAGCAAAGATATAATTTGTATTTAAAATGGAGGAAATCTGAAAAATGGCTGACAAGTTGTCATTCACTCAATGAGAGGAGCTATGGCTAGCAGGCCTAGCAGCTGTGTGTTAGCACCAACAGAGGGAGGGAGGGAGAGGGAGAGAGGGAGAGGTAGAGAGGGAGGGAAGCAGGGAGAGAGGAAGGGAGAGAGTGAAGGATGGAGAGAGGGAAGGAGAGAGGGAGAGAGAGAGGGAAGGAGGGAGGGAGAGAGGGAGGGAGAGAGAGAGAGAGGGAAAGAGGGAAGGAGGGAGAGAGGAAAGGAGGAAGAGAGGGAAGGAGGGAGAGAGGAAAGGAGGGAGAGAGGGAGGGGAAGAGAGGGAAGGAGGGAGAGAGGAAAGGAGAGAGGGAGGGAAGCAGGGAGAGAGGAAGGGAGAGAGTGAAGGAGGGAGTGATAGAGAGAGGGAAGGAGGGAGAGAGGGAGAGAGAGAGAGGGAGGGAGAGAGAGAGAGGGAAGGAGGGAGAGAGGGAGAGAGAGAGGGAGGGAGAGAGAGAGAGGGAAGGAGGGAGAGAGGAAAGGAGGAAGAGAGGGAAGGAGGGAGAGAGGAAAGGAGAGAGAGAGGGAAGGAGGGAAGGAGGGAGAGAGGAAAGGAGGGAGAGAGGGAGGGAAGGGGGGGGGGGGGGTTCATGGAGTGTTCTGCCTCCCCATTGTAATGGTCTGAGAGTCCCTAATGTTTTGTCAGTCTGTGTCTGTAATGCTATAGTGGGAGGGGAGGTGGGGGGGTTGGAGTGGGGGGGGGGTCATGGTGTCAGGTTCTGGGTCCCTACTATAGTCCTGTAATGGGTTTAGGGGGTCATAATGTTTTGGCAGTCTATTACTGTAATGCTAAAATGGAGGGGGGGGGGGGCATAGTGTCAGATTCTGCCACCCAACTATAGTCCTGTAATGGGTTGAGGGGTCATAATGTTTTGGCAGTCTGTGTCTGTAATGCTATAGAGCAGGGGTGGGCAATTATTTTTCTCAAGGGGCCACATGAGAAATCGTAAATATCTTGGAGGGCCGTGCCAATAGGCTGAACTCAAACCTGCGCCTGCAACATTGGTATGTTTTATTTAGTGCTGGTGTTTTTAGTAAAGGGATGATCAAGAAAGCAATTAGTCATACTTAAAGCTTGAAATGCTTTACAATGAACACATTCTATTATTCAGATTCAGATTGAGATTCAGAAAACTTTATTTGTCCCCAGGGGGCAATTTAAGTTATAAAGTGCAGTTAATTAAATCTTTAATGAAATCTGTACCAATGAACTTTTAAAATATAAACAAAATTTATTTAGTTATTTAACTGTTAATCTATTAGTATGATTTGTTTTTTAAATGACCATATATAATATTTATATTGGCTAATACTACTGTATATTAAATAAATGATCATTCATTCGACTCATTCGATCCTAAACCACACATGTCAAACTCAAGGTCCATAATTGTATGCGGCCCGCAAGATAATATTTTCGATGTATCCAGTGGTGGACAGTAACGAAGTAAATTTACTTGAGTACTGTACTTAAGTACAGTTTTTGAGTATGTGGGTTATCCGGCTCATTTTTGGCTGTGATACATGATATAAGTGTAAGTAAACTAGCCAACAAGTTGTTTATCCATCAATGTTACAAAACTGAATGTTACAATAAATGTTTAGGTATATACTTCATGATGTGTTCAAATGTAACTACAATATGTAGAAATTGCATTTGTTGATGAATGCAGCTGAGTCTGTGTTCTGAGGCTTCTTGCCTTTATTTGTTTATTTTTGAGCTATAAACATATCTGTAGCTGAATCGCATCAGTGGATTGTATAATGACAATAAAGCTACTTTCCTTTCCTGTATTTCCTGAGATACTTTTTAAATACTTTTACTGAATAATTTTTTTAAGCACATACTTTAGTACTTTACTTAAGTAATATTTTGACTTAGCTACTTTTACTTGTATTGGAGTAATATTTGACAAGGAGTATCTGTACTTTTACTCAAGTAGTGAAGGTGTGTACTCTGTCCACCTCTGGATGTATCAGAATCAGAACTGACCCGCATTTATTTTGCGTGCGTCAAGCAGGAACGTCAATCAGCTCCTCCTCCCACCTTTATTGACAAACTTGTCAGAGTCTCATAGTTGCCTTGGCAACCGCTCAGCGTATCGGTACGGCAGCGCGGCGCTCTGAAGTTCATACGGTGGACCAATAATACTAAAATATGTTAACGGAGATTCTGACACAAAGTAACGATATACCGGTTAGCAACGTCACTATGTCTTTGTAACCAGTTAGCAGACCAGTTAGCAGACAACGGGCTAAAGCTTACTGTTCCACGGTAGCACACACGGCAGACAGAAAACTTACTATAAATGACAACATCACTGCAGCAGCTAAACACCAGTCTGTTAACATACACGCTAACATACAGACACACTGAAAGTGTCCGATAGCCAAATAACAGTGTGTTTAACACGGCATTAGCATGCTAACTCCACGCAAAAAAAAAAAAAAGTTCTGTCGAAAACAAATGACAAGCTTTACGCGGGCCGGTCAGAGTCAGCCAAAGGGCCGTGTCATGCCCAGGTCTGCTATAGAGGGAGGAGTGGTGGGGGTTTGGAGTGGGGGGGGGGGGGGGGGTCATAGTGTCAGGTTCTGGCCCCCTACAGTACTGCAGTAATGGTTTGAGGGGTTTTAATGTTTTGGCAGATCCTGTTATCCACTGAGAACCCTTTTCCCTCCACTTTCTGTGTGCACCTGTGCTGAGTCTGCTCGTCAGGATTGGTCATAATGTTTTGGCACTCTGTGTCTGTGTGAATGTGCTCCTCTTCTGCTGCGTGTGTAAGCTCGTTAGGGTCCGGTTGTCATGGCTACCAGGGCCACCTGCTGCTGAAGTCTCCTTCTGCCTCTCACCTCTGACTGAGTGAGAAGGAGGTCCAAAAAAACTGGACCCTAGGATTAGGGGTCCGAACAAATGCTCATAAATCAAAAACTACAAGTCCTATCGGGAAAACGAACACATTGTGAGCGTCAGCCGAGGGTTCTCTACAATTTAGTGTTGTTCCCACGCGCGTACTGCGAAAATTGTGGCCGTAGTCGTTTTAGAAAAAAAATATGCGACACGAAAAATCGCCGAAAAACCGCTCTCGCTTTCCACATACACACACATGGGGAAAAATTAGAAAACTGGTCGGCGCACTCCTCGCTCGGAGGAGGCTGCAGCCCAAACCGTACGTCCCACACAAATAAAACCCACACCATCTGAAAGCCAACAAAAATCCCTACGTTTTTACGTATTTTTTATCTCTGTACCTCAAAAACTGTGGCCACCCCGTAACATTGAACCATTTTGTTTTCTGAATTTCGACGAAACTCTGAAGTTAGAGTGAGCGCCAGAGTGTGCCCATAGAGAACCATTATAAACGATAATTTCTGACGTTTTTTCCAAAATTTCTCCAAAACGTAAACTGCGACCCTGACCAAACCGTAAAAGGTATCGAAACGCCGTTTTCAGAATAAAAAAGCTACACTTCCCGTGCCTCGTACAAACTTCCAAGCATTTTTCTACTCCGAAGCACGGCCGAGTAATCGCTCGGCAAAGCGAAGCTTGACATTTTGGAATGTTGCCGCTTTTTTCGGGCTTCTCCATTCATTTCAATGGGCCTAAACGCCCGCTTTTTGCCCGATTATTCTCGCCCCGTTGGAAGAATCGCTTAGGAAAGTCATAGCACACTTGTCCCGATCAAGGCGCACGTCTGGATATACAATTTGTCTATTTTTCTTAAGAACTCTGGGAGGAGTAGCGAACCGAAAAATTACGGAAGATAAATAAGAATAACTAGAAAATTCCTGCGGAAATTTTGACTGTGCCGATGATGCTGACGTCCAGTTTCAAGTGTGCGTGGTCTAAAGGCCTGGTTCCTACTGAGTGGATGGGTGTGAGTTTGATGTCATGCAGGGTACAACAAACCAAACAGGATGATGAGGATGCAGTAGGCCTGGCTGAGAGAGAGAGACACTGAGAAGGGTCGTCCTTTATGCCCTTCTACAAACTGAAGGGCAGGTACAGGCAGCAGACCCCTCCCAGCTCCACCTGAAAGCCAGCATCAAATAAGGAAGAGAGTGGGAGGGATCGTCACACCCCCACCTTTAAGAGGGGTGTCCTCACTAGGATCCCCAGACTTCAAACAACACAGTACAGCTACTAGATAGCTTCACAATACCCACAAAATGTTAGGTAACATAATTAATATAACTCTTATGAGTGTTCAACAGCTCATTATTTATTTAATTAAAAACATCATATTATATTAAATTACTCCAATTATATATAAAATGTCATTAATGTCGTTACAAGCCATAAACGTTTTGTACTTTATGTGGTGGAATAATATATTTTTCAGTTTGACACAGTTTTATTTAAAAATATCTTCCCTTTAAATTGTAAAACTTCAACATTATGTTTTAACTTCAGTGCCGGTTTGATGACTGTGATAAGCTCCCGCTAGCAAGGCGGCGAATTAGCCGGCGGCTAGCCCCACTAGCCTCCGCGTTAGCTCGCGGCTAACTCCAACGGCTAACTCACGGTTAAGTCCCGGTTAGCTCGCGGTTAAATCCCGGTTAGCTCGCGGTTAAGTCGAGGCTAACTCGCGGTTAGCTCGAGGCTAACTCCGCGGTTGAGTCCGCCGCGGTTAGCTAGCGGCTAGCTCCGCTAGCTCGCTAATATACATGAGCTATGCTGGAAGGCTAGCCTAAGGCTAAAACATTGGGCGGCTAGTAGTTAACTTCTATTAACAGTTCAGCTATGTTGGGCACAAACACTTAACATATAAATAATTCTAGAAATTCACTTACCTAATAAAGTGATAGCACCAACAGAGGAGGGAGAGAGAGAGGGAAGGAGGGAGAGGGAGAGAGAGAGAGGGGGGGGGGGGGTCATGGAGTGTTCTGCCTCCCCATTGTAACAGTCTGAGAGTCCCTAATGTTTTGTCAGTCTGTGTCTGTAATGCTATAGTGGGAGGGGAGGTGGGGGGGTTGGAGTGGGGGGGTCATAGTGTCAGGTTCTGGCCCCCTACAGTAATGGAAGGGGTGGTTTTAATGTTTTGGCAAATCCTGTTATCCACTCAGAACCCTTTTCCCTCCACTTTCTGTGTGCACCTGTGCCGAGTCTGCTCGTCAGGGCCGTTGCCACGACTACACGCCGCACATATACTTCTCCTGTACCCTAGGATTTGCCCTCCGAACAAATGCTCATAAATCAAAAACTACAAGTCCTATCGAAAAAACGAGCACATTGTGAGCGTCAGCCGAGGGTTTTCTACAATTTAGTGTTGTTCCCACGCGCGTACTGCGAAAATTGTGTCCGTAGTCGTTTTAGAAAAAAAGCATGCGACGAGAAAAATCGTCGAAAAATCGCTCTCGCTTTCCACATACACACACATGGGGAAAAATTAGAAAACTGATCGGCGCACTCCTCGCTCGGAGGAGCCTGCAGCCCAAACCGTACGTCCCACACAAATAAAACCCACACCATCTGAAAGCCAACAAAAATCCCTACGTTTTTATGTATTTTTTATCTCTGTACCTCAAAAACTGTGGCCACAGGGTCAGAGAGAAACTTTTTTTTTTAGAATTTCAAAGAAAATCTGAAGTTAGAGTGACGGTTAGAGTGGGCCATAGGGATCCATTATAAACGATAATTTTTTCAGATTTTTCCAAAATTTCCTCAAAACGTAAACTGCGACCCTGACCAAACCGTAAAAGGTATCGAAACGCCGTTTTCAGGATTAAAAAGCTACACTTCCCGTGCCTCGTACAAACTTCCAATAAATTTTCTACTCCGAAGCACGGCCGAGTAATCGCTCGGCAAAGCGAAGCTAGACATTTCGGAATGTTGCCGCTTTTTTCGGGCTTCTCCATTCATTTCAATGGGCCAAAACGCCCGCTTTTTGCCCGATTATTCTCGCCCCGTTGGAAGAATCGCTTAGAAAAGTCATAGCACACTTGTCCCGATTAAGGCGCACGTCTGGATATACAATTTGTCTATTTTTCTTAAGAACTCTGGGAGGAGTAGCGAACCGAAAAATTACGGAAGAAATATAAGAATAATAAGCCTGAGCAATAGTAATATATGTGCCATGCACAGGCAGGCTGCGCCTGCCTGTGCATCGGCACAGATAACTAGAAAATTCCTGCGGAAATTTTGACTGTGCCGATGATGCTGACGTCCACTTTCAAGTGTGCGTGGTGTAAAGGCCTGGCTGCTAGGCTCAAAGTGACTGGATGGGTGTGAGTTTGATGTCATGCAGGGTACAACAAACCAAACAGGATGAGGAGGATGCAGTAGGCCTGGCTGAGAGAGAGAGACACTGAGAAGGGTCGTCCTTTATGCCCTTCTACAAACCGAGTCCACAAGGGCAGGTACATGCAGCAGACCCCTCCCAGCTCCACCTGAAAGCCAGCATCAAAAAAGGAAGAGAGTGGGAGGGATCGTCACACCCCCACCTTTAAGAGGGGTGTCCTCACTAGGATCCCCAGACTTCCAACAACACAGTACAGCTGCTAGATGGCTTCACAATACCCACAAAATGTTAGGTAACATACTTAATATAACTCTTATGAGTGTTCAGCAGCTTATTATTTATTTAATTAAAACATCATATTATATTAAATTACTCCAATTATATATAAACTGTCATTAATGTTGTTACAAGCCATAAACGTTTCCTACTTTATGTGGTGGAATAATATATTTTTCAGTTTGACACAGATGCACTTTATTCAAAAATATATATATGATTGTAGCAGGATGAGATGCTCATCCTCGTTTTTAAGGTACGAGTGTGTTGCCTGGCTCAATTCTGCTTTCTAACCAATCACCGCATGGGGGCACTCTATAAGAGGAGGCTGTGTCCATCTTGACTCCCTCTCGCTCTTTGGCTCCGAGACCGCCCACTTCCTGGTCGCCTCGCTTCCTGTCCACGCTGCTACCTGTGCAGCTTCCTGTATTGCCGTTTTGGGCTAAGGTAATGCCTTGCATGCCGTTCTCCCGAGCTGTTTGACTGTCCTCCTCCTGCTGCTGCACAGCGCGAGCTTGCACTGACTCTCGCTCAGGTGATTGAATAATACTAGAGTGGTACTCTATAACGGAGGCAGCTCTGAGGACCGCTGCTGCTTTGCTTTGTTTTGCTTCGCTGCTTTGTTCTGCTTCGTTCCACTCGTGCTTTGCTCTGCCCTACGTCAGCTGCTGCTTCACGCTGCTTCGCGTCATCAGGCTTGGCTACACTTAAGAGGTTGCTGTGCCTGGCCCTAACGCTGACTGCAGACCCCTATTTTAGGCTGGCGTCATAGACAAACTGCCGTAGTCTTAAGTCTTTGTGTGTGTGTGTGTGTATGTGACCTTTGGGGGTTCGCCTTCTCTTTATTTTGCTTGATTCTGTTTTTGTTTTGTTCTTTTGTTTTGAGTATGTTAAGACAGTGATGCTTTGTTTTGGTTAAGTTTTGTTATGTTAAATTACTAACCACAGGAACTAATTTATTTGATTTCATTAATGATTCCTGTGAACTTTTGGCTCTTTTACATTACTTGATTTGTGCGATTTTGATTTATTTTGTTAACCTGTTTTTGGCAGTTTATATTTGTTTATTCGGATTCTTGGTTAATTTGTACCTTTTTGGCTGCCAACCTTAGAAGTTTTGTTAATTTTGAGTTTGTTTTGTTTATTGGGTTGTTTGATTCCATTAATGATTTATCTTTGAGTGCAATCCCATTAATTTTATTTCCCTTTTCCCCCTTCAGTTGCTGAGAGCCGACGGTGGTGGTCCTGGTGTCGCGGGTGGTGGCTTCCCTTTTTGGTGTGCTGTGCGTCCCCTGGTCCTGGTTTTTCCCTTCACTAAAGTGTGTGTGTGTGCGTGACTGTCACGTGTGACTGGGGTGACCTTATTTTTCCGTTGGATCCCTCACACCCTCGTCGACCAAATTCCCTGCCGGTAAGCCTCAGTACTGAAGGGGCCCTCCCCCTTTCCGTACACCCCTGTGTGACGGTGTTTTACTGTTTTTATAATGTAATAAAGTATAGATTTTTCATTATCTGGAACCACGTCTCCTGCCTCACTGTAGAGCGAACCTGAGTGCCTTTATTTAGGTTATTTTGTAGATTTAACTATTTCCTTGGGCGAAACTCCCAAGGTGGCGTTGTCCGGCTTGTTATGGTTGACTAATATTGCTATTTACCAGCAACTTGGTAACATATTCCTCCTCCCATCCCTCGTGTTGCCACATATTTATTCAATAAATATATAACTTCAGTGCCGGTTTGATGACTGTGATAAGTTCCTGCTAGCAACGCGGCGAATTAGCCGGCGGCTAACCCCACTAGCCTCCGTGTTAGCTCGCGGCTAACTCCCGCGGCTAAGTCCCGCGGTTAAGTCCCGCGGGTCCGCGGTTAAATCCCGGTTAGCTCGCGGTTAATCCCGGTTAGCTCGAGGCTAACTCCGCGGTTGAGGTCGCCGCGGTTAGGTAGCGGCTAGCTCCGCTAGCTCGCTAACATACATGAGCTATGCTGGAAGGCTAGCCTAAGGCTAAAACATTGGGTGGCTAGTAGTTAACTTCTATTAACAGTTCAGCTATGTTGGGCACAAACACTTAACATATAAATAATTCTAGAAACTCACTTACCTAATAAAGTGATAGCACCAACAGAGGAGGGAGGGAGGGAGGGAGAGAGGGGGGGGGGGGGGGGGGGGGGGGGGGGTCATGGGGTGTTCTGCCTCCCTACTGTAGTGAATGTAATGTAATGGCTACCAGGCCTAGCAGCTGTGTGAGAGCACCAACAGAGGAGGGAGGGAGGAAGAGAAGGAGGGAGAGAAGTGGGGGGGGGGAGAGGGAAAGAGGGAGAGGGAGAGAGAGAGGGAGAGAGAGAGGGAAGGAGGGAGAGAGGGAGACAGAGAGGGATGGAGGGAGAGAGGGAGAGAGAGAGGGAGAGAGAGAGAGGGAAGGAGGGAGAGAGGGAGAGGGAGAGTGAGAGGGGGGGGTTGGAGTGTGTGTGTGTGTGAGGTGAGGGAGAGGGGGGGAAGAGGGGGTTTTTGGGGGAGAGAGGGGAGGGAGGGAGGGGAGAGGGGAGGGGTCAGCCTCGCTACTGTAATGGTCTGAGAGTCCCTAATGTTTTGTCAGTCTGTGTCTGTAATGCTATAGTGGGAGGGGAGGTGGGGGGGGTTGGAGTGGGGGGGTCATAGTGTCAGGTTCTGGCCCCCTACAGTACTGCAGTAATGGTTTGAGGGGTTTTAATGTTTTGGCAGATCCTGTTATCCACTGAGAACCCTTTTCCCTCCACTTTCTGTGTGCACCTGTGCTGAGCCTGCTCGTCAGGGGCCGTTGCCACGACTACACGCCGCACATATACTCCTCCTGTACCCTAGGATTTGCCCTCCGAACAAATGCTCATAAATCAAAAACTACAAGTCCTATCGAGAAAACGAACACATTGTGAGCGTCAGCCGAGGGTTTTCTACAATTTAGTGTTGTTCCCACGCGCGTACTGCGACAATTGTGGCCGTAGTCGTTTTAGAAAAAAAGCATGCGACGAGAAAAATCGTCGAAAAATCGCTCTCGATTTCCACATACACACACATGGAGAAAAATTCGAAAACTGATCGGCGCACTCCTCGCTCGGAGGAGCCTGCAGCCCAAACCGTACGTCCCACACAAATAAAAGCCACACCATGTGAAAGCCAACAAAAATCCCTACGTTTTTATGTAGTTTTTATCTCTGTACCTCAAAAACTGTGGCCACCCCGTAAGATTGAACCTTTTTTTTTTCAGAATTTCGACGAAACTCTGAAGTTAGAGTGAGCGCCAGAGTGGGCCCATAGAGATCCATTATAAACGATGATTTTTTAATTTTTTTCCAAAATTTCCCCAAAACGTAAACTGCGACCCTGACCAAACCGTAAAAGGTATCGAAACGCCGTTTTCAGGACTAAAAAGCTACACTTCCCGTGCCTCGTACAAACTTTCAAGCAATTTTCTACTCCGAAGCACGGCCGAGTAATCGCTCGACAAAGCGAAGGAGGAGATTTTGGAATGTTGGCGATTTTTTCGGGCTTCTCCATTCATTTCAATGGGAAAAAACGCCCGCTTTTTGCCCGATTATTCTCGCCCCGTTGGAGGAATCGCTTAGAAAAGTCATAGCACACGATTCCCGATCAAGGCGCACGTCTGGATATACAATTTGTCTATTTTTCTTCAAAACTCTGGGACGAGTTATCCGGCGAAAAAAAGGCCGGAAGAAGCTATAAGAATATTAAACGCGAGCAATAGTAATATTTGTGCCATGCACAGGCAGGCTTGCCTGCAATGGGAGCTAGTGCATCGGCACAGATAATGAACTTGTCTGTTGAAGAGTAATCAAGCGTTGTGTTTCTGGAAGCTGTTGAACCTTAGAAAAACATGAATATTTCTTTCTTGTGTACATACCAGTAGTTGGGAAAACAGCCCCTTAGAAGAGGTGATCAATAAGTCGATATTTGAAGCAGAGTAGTGTCTTCAATCTTCTAATGGATGAGAGCTAATTGTTGATGATTGGTCCACAGAGTCCACCAGCAGAGCTCAGAGGTTCTCAGTGGTCAGTCTGCCCAGCAGCATCAAACACACCTGGACTCCATCTTTCTGGTCTGTACATGTACAACAACTACTTTCCATCATCTCCATGCTGCACTTTGTAGACCAGTGGATTGTCAGTGTGTCCAACATGGATCTGATGTTTGTCTCCATGATTTCAGTCTGCTTGTGTCATTTATATCGTATTCTGTTCCAGCTGCTGGAGGACAACATCATCACTTTTGTGAAGAACCAGCTGAAGAAGATCCAGAAGGTTCTGAGTCCAGATTACCCAGAATGCTCAGAGAGTCAGAGGGAGGATGAGGAGGTGTTGGAGGGTGAGGATGAAGAGCAGAGGAGGAGCAGCAGAGATTTATTTGAGAAGATCACAGTGAACTTCCTGAGGAGAATGAAGCAGGAGGAGCTGGCTGACTGTCTGCAGAGCAGTAAGAGGATTTCTCTAAACATTGAAGCTGCTGGAGAAATGGGACATTTACTAATGTCTCCAGAGATGAACCAAGATATATTCACACACTCATTCTTTAGAGCAATGACATGTTGGAATATTTACTGGAGAGTTTATTCATTCATCTTAGTTCTTGTTTGTTCATTCAGGACATGAAGCTCTAGTTTGTGGACGTAAAGTTAAATCTACTCTGAAGGAGAAGTTCCAGTGTGTGTTTGAGGGGATTGCTAAAGCAGGAAAGTCAAGCCTTCTGAATGAGATCTACACAGAGCTCTACATCACAGAGGGAGGGACTGCAGAGGTCAATGATGAACATGAGGTCAGACAGATTGAAACAGCATCCAGGAAACCACACAGACCAGAAACAAGCATCAGACAAGAAGACCTCTTTAAAGCCTCACCTGGAAGACATGGACCAATCAGAAGAGTGATGACAAAGGGAGTGGCTGGCATTGGGAAAACAGTCTTAACACAGAAGTTCACTCTGGACTGGGCTGAAGACAAAGCCAACCAGGACATCCTCTTCATATTTCCATTGACTTTCAGAGAGCTGAATGTGTTGAAAGAGAGAAAGTTCAGCTTGGTGGAACTTGTTCATCACTTCTTTACTGAAACCAAAGAAGCAGGAATCTGCAGCTTTGAAGAGTTCCAGGTTGTGTTCATCTTTGACGGTCTGGATGAGTGTCGACTTCCTCTGGACTTCCACAACACTGAGATCCTGACTGATGTTACAGAGTCCACCTCAGTGGATGTGCTGCTGACAAACCTCATCAGGGGGAAACTGCTTCCCTCTGCTCGCCTCTGGATAACCACACGACCTGCAGCAGCCAATCAGATCCCTCCTGAGTGTGTTGACATGGTGACAGAGGTCAGAGGGTTCACTGACCCCCAGAAGGAGGAGTACTTCAGGAAGAGATTCAGAGATGAGGAGCAGGCCAGCAGGATCATCTCCCACATCAAGACATCACGAAGCCTCCACATCATGTGTCACATCCCAGTCTTCTGCTGGATCACTGCTACAGTTCTGGAGGATGTGTTGGAAACCAGAGAGGGAGGAGAGCTGCCCAAGACCCTGACTGAGATGTACATCCACTTCCTGGTGGTTCAGACCAAAGTGAAGAAGGTCAAGTATGATGGAGGAGCTGAGACAGATCCACACTGGAGTCCAGAGAGCAGGAAGATGATTGAGTCTCTGGGAAAACTGGCTTTTGATCAGCTGCTGAAAGGAAACCTGATCTTCTATGAATCAGACCTGACAGAGTGTGGCATCGATATCAGAGCAGCCTCAGTGTACTCAGGAGTGTTCACACAGATCTTTAAAGAGGAGAGAGGACTGTACCAGGACAAGGTGTTCTGCTTCGTCCATCTGAGCGTTCAGGAGTTTCTGGCTGCAGTCTACATGATCCACTGTTACACCAACAGGAAGACAGAGGTGCTGGAGGACTTCCTGGGAGGAAACTACAATAACTCACCTCTGGATGAATTTCTGAACAGAGTCATGATTAAATCCCTGGAGAGTAAAAATGGTCACCTGGACCTGTTAGTTCGCTTCCTTCATGGCCTCTCTCTGGAGTCCAACCAGAGACTCTTAGGAGGTCTGCTGGGTCAGACAGGGTCCTTCTGGAGACTCTTAGGAGGTCTGCTGGGTCAGACAGAGAACAGTCCAGAAATCATCCAGAGAACCATCCACAACCTGAAGAAGATGAACACTTATAAAATCTCTCCTGACAGAAGCATCAACATCTTCCACTGTCTGATGGAGATGAACGACCTCTCAGTTCATCAGGAGATCCAAGAGTTCCTGAAGTCAGAGAACAGATTAGAGTATATCTCTGAGATCCACTGCTCAGCTCTGGCCTACATGCTGCAGATGTCAGAGGAGGTTCTGCATGAGTTGAACCTGGAGAAGTACAACACATCAATGGAGGGACGACGGAGACTGATCCCAGCTGTGAGGAACTGCAGAAAGGCTCAGTGAGTCCTGATCATTAACAGAATCAATCAGTGGAGATTAGTAGTTTAGTTCTTCAGACGTTTCTTCTTCAAACAGTGTTCCACTTGTTCACTGCAAACATCACAGTCAGTTGTATTTAGTCCGAGATGTTCTCTAGGTGCTCTGCGATGGACTGGCGACCTGTCCAGGATGTACCCCTGCCTCTCGCCCGATGACAGCTGGGATCGGCTCCAGCAGACGCCCGTGACCCTTAACAGGACTAAACGGGTATAGAAGATGAATGAATGAATGTTCTCCAGCTGTTTAAATCTGTTCAATGAATGAACACAGTTCTTCTATTAATTTCTAATCATTCTTACATTTGACTCTTTTATTTCTATTTCTATATATTCACTGTGAGTATGTTCACTGAGCCAAACTAAAAAGACCCAGAGTCCATTAAACAGTGAAGACAGTCCAGATTCAGTCCAGACAGTCCTCAATGTAACTCATCTGCACATTCATCTAAACAAAGGTCTGAGAGAGATGATGAGAATGATTGTTTCCTGTCAAACACAGTCAGAGAAGATGAGCTGAACCACTGATGTGGAGACAACATGTCCAACAGGATGTGTCCAACTGTCCACTCATCAAACACATCACCTTTATAGAAATGTCTTCTTCCATTATAACAGATTTTTGTCTCATGACAGATTTATTAACTGTGAACTCTCAGAGAGTGACTGTGAAGTTGTGGCCTCAGCGCTGAAGTCCAACCCCTCCCATCTGAAACATCTGGACCTGAGTAGAAACAACCTGAAGGATTCAGGAGTGAAGCATCTGTCTGCTGGACTGGAGAGTCCAAACTGTAAACTGGAGACTCTGATGTAAGTTTTAATTTATTTTCTTCTCAGGCTTCTGAAGAATGGAGATCCAGTTTAAATTAGTTCTCTTGTCAGGACTGTCAGATAGACTGTCTTCCATATGAAGAAGCTCAAAGAGTTTAAATGAAGGAGCATCATGTTCCTGAACATCAGCAGGTATCTCCTCAGTCATCGGTGGTGGGTCTGATCACAAACCAGATCAAGTCCAGTGTTCACATGTACATTAACAGAGTTCTTGGTGTCACTAATCATTCTTTCTGTCCATACTGTCTATGGAGACATCCCCTTCTAGTCTGACTCCAATGAGACAAGATGGAGGACAACATCCACAGTGTTGTTGTGTGGATGAATGATTGTAAAGTTGATCTTCAACTCATCTTGTTCTTCAGCACATCCAGTCAGTATCTTTGTGTTTCCACAGTGTTTCCTGCTGAGCTGCAGTGGAGGGACAGGAACTCAAAGAGGAACTTTGATTAGTGTCAGTCAGACTGCTGAAGCTTCATATTAGTGTCAGCTGAACAGTGGAGTTGTGTTAGGAAGAGACCACTTTACAGTCAGTGTGGACAGCAGGAATCTCTGTAATGTCCACATGACATGTGACTATTGTTGGAAGACACACTTGAACATGTCAACTTGTCCTTTAACATTTGAATGACACAAACCTCCTGAGACACCACATCCAGGAAGAAGAAGGTCCTGGAATCAAAGAACTAATCAACAGTTTGTAGTCCAACATGTGTGAGGAGGAGATATTGATCCTGTAATGAGGTCAGCAGCATCTTATTGATCTGTGTTGACATGAATAGTTGTCTGAATGTCGTGCTGACGTTTGGATGATGTCTGTAGAAGGCTGACATAATGAAGATCCACAATAACACAAGGACAAAGTCACTCTACTCATTTTAGAGAACAGCTCATTGATCAGGACACATTTCAGACCTCAACACATCTGATTGATCATCAATCATTTCATCTGGTTCAGAACTCTGCAGCTCGGATCATCACCAGAACCCCCTCCATCCACCACATCACCCCTGTTCTGCAGCAACTCCACTGGCTCCCGGTCAAACTCCGCATCGACTTCAAAATCCTCCTCTTTACATTCAAGGCCATCCACAATCTTTCCCCTCCTTATCTGTCCGAACTCCTCAACATCGCCACCCCTTCCCGTTCCCTCAGATCTGCATCCTCTGTCCACCTCTCTGTCCCTCCCGCCCGCCTCGTCACCATGGGGAGCAGGGCTTTCAGCCGCTCTGCCCCTCAACTCTGGAACTCACTCCCACCGGACCTCAGGAACTTGGACTCTCTCACACTCTTCAAATCAAGACTAAAAACTCACCTATTCCGAACTGCCTACCCCACTTAACCATCTACATTGTCTCTTCGTATCTGTTTCTTATTTCTTTCTTAGTGTTTTTATTATTATTTATATGTTGTACGGTGTCCTCGAGTGCCCAGAGAGGCGCCTCCAAATAAAATGTATTATTATTATTATTATTATTATTATTATTATCTTTTATTCTTTATTCTGATTGTGTTGGTGCAGTTTGTCAGAGATCAGCTGTGATTCTCTGGTCTCAGCTCTGAAGTCCAACCCCTCCCACCTGAAACATCTGGACCTGAGTGGAAACTACCTGAAGGATTCAGGAGTGAAGCAGCTGTGTGGTTTTCTGGAGAGTCCAGACTGTAGACTGGAGACTCTGGGGTGAGTTCACTGTCTGTTACTGTTGTAGATCTGATATGTTTAATCACCAACTGAATCTAATTCATGTTCATCCAGTACTTTCCTCCATAAATCTGTGAATGTCCTTTAGTTCAAGGCGAGTGTTTGTATCAGAAACTGTAGAAAATGTCCACTGTTAGTTGTTAAAGTCAATGAAGCTTAAAGGCTGTTAGAACACAGTAATGTTGAGCTGCACATTTAAAACCTGAACACATCTGATTGAATTATTCATCATTTAATCTACATCTTTTATTCTTTATTCAGATTAATCAGATGCAGTTTGTCAGAGATCAGCTGTGATTCTCTGGTCTCAGCTCTGAAGTCCAACCCCTCCCATCTGGAACATCTGGACCTGAGGATCAACAACCTGAAGGATTCAGATGTGAAGCAGCTTCTTGATCTTGTGAAGAGTCCAGACTATAAACTGGAGACTCTGAAGTGAATAGAGGGTTCCAGTCAGTCCATGCTGCTTTCATCAGTATTGTCCTAAACACAATTAGTATCAAAGATCCAGTGTTTCCTGTAAACCTGCAGCTTCTCAGTGAAGCTGTGAGAGGAGAATGGAGACAGGCTTCAGGATTGGACAGAAAGACAGAGAGAGAGACAACAGTCAGCCAATCAGATGAGCCAGAAGCTTGTTGTGATCATGTGTTTGAGTTGATGTGAAGACGACTGTTGTTGTTGTGTTGATGTGTCCAGGAAATAAAGCTGGATTCCAGCTGACAGCCTTCCAAGATGTATAGAGACAGTGGTGGTCATTCATCAGATCTGATCAACAACTGATCACAGCTCTGAGATCAGTCTGACTGAAGCCTGCACATCACAGAACCAGCATTATATTTAGTAACCATGAGCAGAGTCATCACATGTGTCATTAGTTTGATCAGATCTCTTCAATGACAGCCTCCATGTTTATTAGTCAGCTGATCTTTGTTTAAATGGAGCAGCAGTAAATCCATCATTAAAGTGTTGGTGCAATAATGAAGCGTTCAGGACTCTCAGCAGTTTATTAGTGAAATCTGCAGAGGAAACAAACTTGATGCTAAAAGTCTCTGCAGGTCTGTGTGTGTTCACTCCAACACGTTAACATGAAGCTGAAAGGAAGCTGGCTGAGCTCCACAGCTGCTCCACTGCTGTTCTGAACAGGACTGAAGTCCCTGCTGCTCTTTCTACTGGATGTGATGATGAAGGGAGACTCTGGAAACACTCCTTCACCTCCTCTCTTCTTTCTTCTCCTCTCTACAGGTGGATGGACTACTAGTAAACAGGATGGTGTGTGTTGTGAGAGGATGAGCTGTGTCCTGATGATCCAGAGGTTGAAGCAGACTCTGACTGGACCATGTTACTGGGAGGTGGAGAGGAGAGCTTCATCCACATGTTCTCCATTTAAGACCATCAACAGAGCTGCACTTCAACTCTTCACAGAGCTCCAACAAATCAAGTCCAGTCCCTCATGAATGATTCAGACACATGTCAACCTGCCAGCATCAACAGTTCTTCCTGTTGTTGTGTAGATGTTTGTTCCGACTCGATTCTAATGTCTGTCTTCTCTTGTCTCTGTAGAAACAGTAGACTCCAGATGTTTTTACTCCTGTTTCATCCACATATTTATTTAATTTGAGCAGGAGCTGGAGCGAGCAGCAGTCTTCTTTATTTCTCATTGATTATTGATTGGATTAGTCAGATTGTCAGTGACAGTGTTGATGGATGCTTTGCTTTGGTCTGATTTATTCTTCACTGGTTGGTTACAGAAAATTTACATCCTGTAAATCAGAAGTAAGAGCTCCTTACCCTTGAGAGAACCACAATAAAAGGCCACATTTTAAAATAAATAATGTCAAAATAGTTGATCCTAGACTTTAATAGTCTGGTCTTGAAGAGTAAGACTCAAGCTAGAAGTCTCTGTGTTATTCTGGATTCAGAACTTAATGTCAGAAGTCACATTAAATCAATGACAAAGTCTGATTCTTCCAGAGCTTTCAGTCATTGTCATGTGATCTCCAAACTCAGCACATTTTATAACTTAAATTAGACTCATGAACTTTTAACAGAGCTTTAAACAATCATGAACTTTTTGTGTGATGAATTTTTTTTTCTCTGTAAATTTGGTCTTTTCTGTTATAAATGATAACATGTAATGCTGTTACATTATCCAGTTGTTTTGAGTTTATAACCAGTGAAATTAGTTTTCTTGAAGTTTGGAGACTTTTTCAGTGTGATTTATGCTAGCACAGGAGAGTAGCGCCACGTGTCTAAAGTAGCACATTTAGCACTGGATGCTAATGCAAACTCTTGTTTTATATGTTAGGAGCAGAGGTACAGAGAGAAAAAAAAAACTATGTGTGTTTCAGTGTCTTCAGCAGGTAAATTAATACTGGAAAATCACCCATTGGATGGTGTCTTCTTCTACGCCCTGATCACATCCGTCACATGATATTGGCTCATTTTCCTAAAACCATATGGACGGGTAGATGGGAGGTAGGATGATGGAAGAGGTGCATGAGGAGGTGGAAGGGTGGGAGGAGGGAAGGAGTCTGTGGTTTAAAACAAACTAGCTGACCGGCTCTCCATCCATCCTATCATCCAAGGTTCAGTCCCATATGATAAACTGGACTACATCCACCTCGAGCAGACTGACTGCTGGGTCTTAGTTTTCACAGAGACCAAGTTCAATGACAGATTCATGTGGACGGGCTCAGCTCTGTGGTGGTGGCTGGAGAGTTTACATCAACACAGAACGGTGTAAGAACCTGGTATGGAATTAGAACGCTGCCATAAATCGCGCGTGCGCAATGAGACTCGCGCGAGCGCAAATCAAACATCCGCGAGCGCAAATCAAACATCCGCGAGCGCAATGAGACTCGCGCGAGCGCAAATCAAACATCCGCGCGCGCATTTTTCCCCCCCGAGCGCTTTTCCAAGCACTCGCGAGCTATTTTGTATCCTGTATCTATGCCCCCTGGAGCAATATTGTAGCCTGTGAGGAGAAAAACAGCTCGCGCGCGCGCAGAGTCCGCTCGCAAAACTGTCCCCTGCTCGCGCGCGAGTTATTTCTTTTAGTGGGCGTTTTTGTCAGTGAGGGGGACGGGCCTGGGGGCATGCCAATCAATTCAATTCAATTCAATTTTATTTATATAGCGTCAATAACAATACAAATCGTCTCAAGACGCTTTACAAAAACCCGGCCTGAAACCCCCAGAGCAAGCCTGAAGGCAACGGTGGCAAGGAAAAACTCCCTTTTAACAGGAAGAAACCTCGAGCAGAACCCAGCTCATATGGAGGGACCCATCTGCCTAAGGCCAGCCGGGTACAGACAGAAGAAAGAGAGAACAGCAAAGAGAGAAGAGAACAGCAAGATAAACATACATCTGTCATAGATACACATATCTGACTAAAGTGTACATGTGGAATCTTATGATACAAACTGATGATGTTACATGACAGTTTGAAAATGTAAGAGGAATCATAGGCAGGTTGGAGAATTGTTCATTCAGGTAGGAGTGGATAACTGCAGGATTCCATGAAGACTGGGCAGGCTGATGAGACCACGACAACAGATGTAGTATAGAGCTCCACAGGAAACACACCACTCCAGGCCAGAGATACTCACAAGAAGAGGGGGGAAGGGGGGAAGGGGGGGGGGAAGGGGGGTGGGACACACACAGCAGTAAACATTCTACATAGTAATAGCACAGAATTGTATGACTAGTAGTATATAGGAAATTAGAGGGCAAGAGCTCTGTGCCAGAGAAAAGAAAGTGGAGGATGCGAGAGAGGAGAGAGAAGAAAGAAGGAGGACATGTGTTTGGTGCATCGTCCCCCAGCAGCCTAGGCCTATAGCAGCATAACTAAGGGATGGTTTAGTCCAGCCCTAACTATAAGCCTGATCAAAAAGGAAAGTCTTAAGCCTGACCTTAAAAATAGAGAGAGTGTCTGCCTCCCGAACCCAAACTGGGAGCTGGTTCCACAGGAGAGGAGCCTGATAGCTGAAAGCTCTACCTCCCATTCTACTTTTTGAAATTCTAGGAACCACAAGTAGGCCTGCACTTTCAGACCGAAGTGATCTGCTGGGATGATATGGTACAATAAGGTCTTTGAGATACGATGGAGCTAGGCCTTTAAGGGCCTTGTATGTAAGGAGGAGGATTTTAAATTCTATTCTCGACTTTAAAGGGAGCCAGTGAAGAGAAGCTAAAACTGGAGTAATATGATCTCTCTTGCTAATTCCTGTCAATGCTCTTGCTGCGGCATTTTGAATCAACTGGAGGCTTTTTAAAGAGCTATTTGGACAGCCAGACAGTAATGAATTACAATAATCCAGTCTGGACGACAGAAATGCATGAACTAGTTTTTCAGCATCACTCTGAGACAGGATGTTCCTAATTTTGACGATATTACGCAGGTGAAAGAAGGCAGTCCTGGTCACTTGCTTTATGTGACATTTAAAGGACATATCCTCATCAAATATAACACCAAGGTTTTTTACAGTAGTACTGGAGGCCAAGGTAATGCCATCCAAAGACACCATGTGATTAGATAATGAATCTCTGAGATGCTTAGGACCGAATACAATAACTTCTGTTTTGTCTGAGTTTAAGAGTAGGAAATTACAGGTCATCCAAGCCTTTATGTCTTTAAGGCATGCTTGGAGTTTAACCAACTGATTAGTTTCATCTGGTTTCATAGATAAATATAGCTGGGTGTCGTCTGCATAGCAATGAAAGTTTATGCCATGTTTTCTAATAATCTTGCCTAATGGCAACATGTATAACGTGAAGAGTATTGGTCCTAGCACAGAACCCTGAGGAACTCCATAACTTACTTTTGTATAAGTAGAGGAATCATTATTGACATGAACAAACTGGAATCTGTCAGATAGATAGGATTCAAACCAGTCTAATGCAGTTCCTTTAATCTTGACCTCACTTTCAAGTCTCTGTAGTAAAATATTATGATCAATAGTGTCAAATGCAGCACTAAGATCTAGCAGAACAAGTATAGAGACAAGTCCACTGTCTGAAGCCATGAGGAGATCATTGGTAACTTTAACCAAAGCTGTTTCTGTACTATGATGAACTCTAAAACCTGACTGAAACTCTTCAAACAGACCATTCTTGTTTAAGTGGTCACACAACTGATTAGCAACAACTTTTTCTAGAATTTTGGAAATAAAAGGAAGGTTGGAGATTGGTCTATAGTTGGCTAAAACATCTGGATCTAGAGTGGCTTTCTTAAGTAAGGGCTTAATTACAGCAATCTTAAAAGACTGAGGCACATATCCTGTTAATAAAGATAAATTTATCTGGTTCAATATGGAGGTGTTAATTAATGGAAAAACTTCGAGCAATTTAGTTGGGATTGGATCTAGAAGACAGGTTGATGGTTTAGATGCTGTAATTGTTGAAGAGAGCTCAAGAAGATCTACTGGGGAGAAGGATTCCAGATATTGATAAGGTCTTACAAAAGTTTCTAATGTCGCTGTACTTGCATCTTTAACAGCTGTTGGAAGGATGCCTTGAATATTTTCTCTAATGCCAACAATTTTATTAGTAAAGAAGCTGATGAAGTCATTACTACTGAGGGCTAAAGGAATAGATGGCTCAACAGAGCTGTGGCTCTTTGTCAGCCTGGCTACAGTGCTGAAAAGAAATCTGGGGTTGTTCTTGTTTTCTTCTATTAATGATGAATAATATGCTGTTCTAATACTACTGAGAGCTTTTTTATAAGTTGTTAAACTATCTTTCCAGGCTATGCGAGTTTCTTCAGAATTAGTGGAATGCCAAATTCTTTCTAGCTTTCGGACTGCCTGTTTTAAACAGCGCAACTGTGAATTATACCATGGAGCTAGCCTCCTCCTATTCATGACCTTCTTTTTCAGAGGAGCAACTAAGTTTAAAGTTGAACTAAGCGATGCTGCAGTGCCATCGACAAAATAATCTATTAGTGCAGGGGTTAAATTGTGGTTGCTGTCGTCCACAACATTGGTACATGGCACTGAGGTAAATAAAGAAGGAATTAATTCTTTATGTCTAGTTACAGCATTGTCAGACAAACATCTACTGTAATGAAATGTCTTTTGAGTTCCTGTGTAATCCATTATTGCAAATTCAAAGGTTATGAGGAAATGATCAGACAAAAGAGGGTTATGAGCAAATACTGTTAAACCTTCAGTTTCTATGCCATATGTTAGGACAAGATCTAAGGTGTGATTAAAACTGTGAGTTGATCCGTTTACATTCTGAGAAAAGCCAATTGAATCTAATAATGATGTAAATGAGGAGCTAAGGCTGTCACTGACAACATCAACATGGATGTTAAAGTCACCTACTATAATGACTTTATCTGTTCTAAGAACTAAATCACATAAAAACTCAGAGAATTCAGCTAAAAACTCAGAATAAGGAGCAGGTGGGCGATACACCACAACAAAAAGAATTGGTTTTTGTATTTTCTGGTCTGGATGGGGAAGACTAAGAGTAAGACTTTCAAATGAATTAAAGCTCTCCTTAGGTCTAGGATTAATAGATAAATCAGAGTGGAAGATTGCTGCCACTCCTCCTCCTCTACCTGTGCTTCTAGGAATATGATAATTACTATAACTGGGTGGAGTAGACTCATTTAAACTAACATATTCATCATCCTGTAGCCATGTTTCAGTCAAACTAAATAGATCAATCTGATGATCAGTTATCAGATCGTTCACTAAAAGAGATTTAGATGAGAGAGATCTGACATTTAAAAGACCACATTTAATTTTCCTATTCTTCTGTTCTACCAATGAACTTGTACTGATTTGTATCAGGTTCCTATGAGAAACTCCTCTGTTGTTATTTTTTGGTTTAAATAATCTGGGAGCAGACAGAACATCTATAGAGTTGATAGAGTTTAGGGTGTGAGACAGTCCTAGATAAGCGGCAGAGAAGTGTGTAAGACTACAACTCCGCCTCCTGGTCTGAACTCTGGGTTGTCATGGTTTCGGGGGGTTAATAAAATCGGCCATATTCCTAGAGATGAGAGCAGCACCCGCTAAAGTTGGGTGGATGCCATCTCTCCTAATCAGACCAGGCTTTCCCCAGAAAGTGTGCCAATTGTCAATGAAGGCCACGTTGTTTGCTGGACACCACCTAGATAACCAGCGGTGGAATGACGACGTGCGACTAAACATGTCATCATTGGTCAGGTTGGGCAGGGGACCAGAGAAAACTACGGAGTCCGACATAGTTTTAGCAAACTTACACACCGATTCCACGTTAAGTTTTGTGACCTCCGATTGACGTAACCGGGTGTCATTACTGCCGACGTGAATAACAATTTTACTGTATTTAACCTTAGCCTTAGCCAGCAGTTTAAGGTAAGATTTAGTGTCGCCCGCTCTGGCCCCTGGAATGCATCTAACTATGGTCGCTGGTTTCTCTATCTTCACGTTCCGCAAAATAGAGTCGCCAATCACCAGAGTTGGTTTCTCAGCGGGTGTGTCGCTGAGTGGGGAAAATCGGTTGGAGACGTGAAGGGTTTGGTGGTGATCCACGGGCCTTGTGGGACTATGCTTCCTTCGAACCGTCACCCAGCCGCCCTGGTTTCCCGGCTGCTCGGGAGCTGTCGGGGGACAGCTAACTGGAGCTATGCTAACAGGAGCTACTCTTGGTCGGTCCGCACCGGCTACAGGGCCCTGGCTAGCTGCTGGTTGTTTTTCAATGGTGCGGAACCGTGCTTCCAATTCGGAAAGCCTCGCCTCCAGTGCTACGTAGTGATGGCCGTCTGACACCCGAGGCTCCGACACATGCGCAGTAGCTCATGAAGCAATTGTATCGAACCACTGTGCCGAGGCGTGGTTCGGTCACGTGACTAGTGACGTTCGAAGCACTTCAGTGACGTTCGAAGCAGTTCAAGTGCTTCGAATGCTTCAGCGGCAAACGAATCACCTGAGGGGTTCGGTTTGTCATGTGAATCACCTGGTGGGATCGAGTGTGTTCAGGGATATCTCGGATATCCTGTCCCTATTTAGTGGTGCTCATTTGAATGTTTCTTTGCATAGTAGGTTGGTTTGTTGCTGTAGTTGGAGTTAGTTGCGTATTTTGTGGAGATAGATTCAGAGAGAAATAGATAAATTAGTTACATAGACAACACTAGATTTATAGATAGACATAGTTACATCGATAGTTCAAAATATCATTATATATAGATAAGATATAGACATATAATCAGAAGTGCGTGTATAGTTTTGGTTAGGACAAATCACGTGTTTTGTGACGTATGAACCATTTCACTGCTTCATTCAGAAACCCTGTCACTGGTTTGGTTGTCTCGGCTCTTCAGGAGAGATGAGATGAGTCTTCGAAGCAAATAATGACTGAGTCAAGAGAGATTTGGTTTGACACTGTTGCATTCAGTACAAATATTCTCTAACACTACTAAACCATGATACCAAGAGCAAAACAAAATAGTTGATGTAAGCGCTGAAACATAATCATTAGTGTAAATTAGCAACGGTTCATAGAATGTAGCAGTGACGTAATCAAAATGGTCCACCGACAGCTGTGTATCACTCCTGAGGTTCGTGGTACACTGTGAAATCACCGGCCTTTCGTTAGCGAAACAAGGGTTCGATTCCCATTGGTTCTTTATTTATTTTATTGTTATATGTATATAGGTTTCTTATAATAAACTTTAAACCACATATCCATTTAATGTAGTCGAATAGGAATGTGCATGGCAAATCAAGTCCCATACAAGCATGAACCAGTATGACACGTCTCCATTGCACTACATTTTATTGTCCACTAGATGTCCTAATAGAGCACTGTGTCACTGAAGCTTCGAGTAATGAACCTTTTTTTGAATCACGTGTCGAGGCTTCAACAAAGCCTCGATTGCCCATCACTAGTGCTACGAATAAACTACATTTGTTACACATACCATTACCACTAAAGGAGGCAGAGGAGTAACTAAACATGTGGCACGAGATGCAGGAGAGAGAAGGGGAAGCAGAGGGAGAAGCCATAGTTAATTCGCTAACGTTAGCAGACAAAGTTGATTAGAAGAGAGAGTGTGTGGTTCAAAAAGTACAATCACCATTGTATCCCCGAATATAATTGGTTGAGCGTATTGGCCAGTTGAACAGCAGGGTACGGCAACACTACTAGGACAAACGGGACAAACCACACTTATTCACACTCCAGAACAGAAGGTGGCGGTAATGCACCAAAAAGCTGGTTGCCGAACCGCCATTCAGGTAACGTCAAAGACAGTACCCTGCAAACATTTCATCAACCTGGGGGTTGACGGCAGGTCTAAGGGGCGACCTCCAGCATGAAACGAGTTTAAAATAGGCCTAGGTCGCGCTTCGACCACAAACCAACTTGATGAAAAAAATAAATGTAGGTCGAGGTGCAACCTCGACCACAAACCAACTAGAAGAAAAAATTAAATTATACAACCAATCGGGTGAGAGCCCTTCTAGCCAATCAGAGGCGAAAAGGGCGGGACCTTCTACTTCAAACCTGGCAGCGGAACACGACTGCAGAGAAGCAAGCACGGCACGTACCGAACAGTTTTTTCGGTAAGTTCATTGACATAAAACATTAGAGACGGTTTATATGTGTTCATATCATAGACTGTAGGTTCATATGCAACTTTCTGTGTTTTAAAAACTGGCATTGACCGACCGTGCGTTATGTGTTTAACTGTCGAGTGGATTTCAAGCTAGCTGCTCACTCGGCTAACATAAACAGGGCTCTTCAGTGTGCTTTCTGTCTAATATTCTGATATTTTTGGACTATTGGAGTTTAGAAATCCAGACATAAATCAGTGAAGCACTTATACAGACCAGCTGACATGGAGGTGTCCAGAAAATGCATTTTTTTTCCCCAAGATAATTTGAAAATGTTAATTTATCTTCATAAAAAAAAACAATGGTAGCCTAATCTATTGATTAGCTGTTAAAATGTTAATATTCAGTGGATTGTGAACATAAAAATTTGACTCCCAATGCAATGCCTAATTGTCTGCTTTGTTAATCAACAATGTTTCTTCTATTTAAGATCATGTAATGTTTTTATTTTATCATTATCTGGGACTTTTTGGCCTATGTAAATATAACCAAAAAGCAATATATGCCTGTTTCATGACTTAACATTCATGTGATGTATGTAGTATGTACGTAGGTGAATTAGATGGTAAAACGGTGTACAATTTCCCAAGATGTGTTTAAGAATTGTTAAGTAATATACTTCAAATGTTTTTCCAGCTTCACATGACAGAGTGAGGATCTCCACTCCAGGTGAAGAAGCCATTGATAGGAGGGAGAGGGGGCCAGAGGAGATCGTGATCGCCTACAAAGTGTTTTTCAACTGTGTTGGTGTTTTTATGTTTATTGCACATACAGCTAAAAATAAAGAGACCACTGCTGCGATTAAATTGGGATTATTCCACCAATGTTGATTTCTAAACTCCTCCTAAGTTTGAAAAGTAGTGTTGTGTTCTAAAATGAATATGAACCTGTTTTCTTTGCATTATACAACGTCTGAAAACACCAGAATTGTTTTGTCATTTTGACCTGTTGCAAACCTGCATTTTCTGCAAATACATGTTCTAAATGACAATATTTTTATTTCCAATTTGGGAGAAATTTTGTCAGTAGGTTATAGAATGAAACAAAAGTGTTCATTTTACTCAAACACATAGCTATGAATAGTAAAACCAGAGGAACTGATCATTTTGAAGTGGTCTCTTAACTTTTTCCAGAGCTGTATGTGTAAGAATCATGTTGGTCTCATTATTTTATTATTTATTTAGTTTTTCAAAAGTGTTCTGATTGTTTGTGTAATAAAACTTTAAAGAAATTGCACTTTTGTGTTGTCAAACTTATAATTTCCCCCCAAAGGTAGGTTCTGTTAATACATTGTATTTATATAAATGTGTTAATTTATAGCAAAAAATATTCATAATATCATTTATTATTCATTAAATGTATTATCTATATGTAAACACTAATTGTTTTTACAGTTAATCAGTCAATTTGAACAGATAACATTTCGACGTTGAACAAACGTTAAAACGACGTCGAGACCTAGACGCAGCCAGGGGCTTTAAAAGTAATGCTGAAATGCAGGTTGAAAAGACGTCAGATCGCAACGTCAACGTCTTCTCTACCTGCATTTGTCAACCTCTTTTTAACTCCACTGCAGAAACAACATCTAAAACTCGACACATACAGCTGTAAAAATATATATATCAGAATATTTACACTGGATCGTTTTTAGAAGGTGAATAATGCGCGTTTAGAAGACATCTGTGTTACAACGTGACGTTGTGGAGACGTTGTTTATGACCGTTAAAAAGACGTCGAGGTTGCAACGCGACGTCGTTTCAATTTGCATTTCAGCATTACTTTTAGACCTCCTGGCGACGTGTACGTTTAGACGTCATTTCAACGTTTATTAGACGTCAAAATGTTTGCAGGGTATACTACATACATCACATGAATGTTAAGTCATGAAACAGGCATATATTGCTTTTTGGTTATATTTACATAGGCCAAAAAGTCCCAGATAATGATAAAATAAAAACATTAAATGATTTTAAATAGAAGAAGCATTGTTGATTAACAAAGCAGACAATTAGGCATTGCATTGGGAGTCAAATTTTAATGTTCACAATCCACTGAATATTAACATTTTAACAGCTAATCAATAGATTAGGCTACTATTGTTTTTTTTGTTTTTTTTTTTATGAAGATAAATTAACATTTTCACATTATCTTGGGGAAAAAAATGCATTTTCTGGACACCTCCATGTCAGCTCGTCTGTATAAGTGCTTCACTGATTTATGTCTGGATTTCTAAACTCCAATAGTCCAAAAATATCAGAATATTAGACAGAAAGCACACTGCAGAGCCCTGTGTCATGTTAGCCGAGTGAGCAGCTAGCTTGAAATCCACTCGACAGTTAAACACATAACGCACGGTCGGTCAATGCCACTTTTTAAAACACAGAAAGTTGCATATGAACCTACAGTCTATGATATGAACACATATAAATCGTCTCTAATGTTTTATGTCAACGAACTTACCGAAAAAACTGTTCGGTACGTGCTGTGCTTGCTTCTCTGCAGTCGTGTTCCGCTGCCAGGTTTGAAGTAGAAGGTCCCGCCCTTTTCGCCTCTGATTGGCTAGAAGGGCTCTCACCCGATTGGTTGTATAATTTAATTTTTTCATCTAGTTGGTTTGTGGTCGAGGTGCAACCTGGACCTACATTTATTTTTTTCATCAAGTTGTTTTGTGGTCGAAGCGCGACCTCGACCTATTTTAAACTCGTTTCACGCTAGAGGTCGCCCCTTAGACCTACCGTCGACCCCCAGGTTGATGAAATGTTTGCAGGGATACTGAAGTTCATTGCTCTGTGTGACATTTTGCAAACTTTCAAGTCAAGACACCAAATCACAATACATGTCATTCAGGCATTCGGGGCTGTGTGGTTTGTCCCGTTTGTCCTAGTACCCTGCAAACATTTCGACGTCTAATAAAGGTTGAAACGACGTCTAAATGTACACGTCGCCAGGAGGTCTAAAAGTAATGCTGAAATGCAAATTGAAACAACGTCGCGTTGCAACCTCGACGTCTTTTTAACGGTCGTAAACAACGTCTCCACAACGTCACGTTGTAACACAGATGTCTTCTAAACGCGCATTATTCACCTTCTAAAAATGATCCAGTGTAAATATTCTGATATATATATTTTTACAGCTGTATGTGTCGAGTTTTAGATGTTGTTTCTGCAGTGGAGTTAAAAAGAGGTTGACAAATGCAGGTTGAGAAGATGTTGACGTTGCGATCTGACGTCTTTTCAACCTTCATTTCAGCATTAGCTACTTTTAAAGCCCCTGGCTGCGTCTAGGTCTCGACGTCGTTTTAACGTTTGTTCAACGTCGAAATGTTATCTGTTCAAACTGACTGATTAACTGTAAAAACAATTAGTGTTTACATATAGATAATACATTTAATGAATAATAAATGATATTAAAAATATTTTTTGCTATAAATTAACACATTTATATAAATACAATGTATTAACAGAACCTACCTTTGGGGGAAATTATAAGCTTGACAACACAAAAGTGCAATTTCTTTAAAGTTTTATTACACAAACAATCAGAACACTTTTGAAAAACTAAAAACTAATGAGACCAACATGATTCTTACACATACAGCTCTGGAAAAAGTTAATAGACCACTTCAAAATGATCAGTTCCTCTGGTTTTACTACTCATAGCTATGTGTTTGAATAAAATGAACACTTTTGTTTCATTCTATAACCTACTGACAAAATTTCTCCCAAATTGGAAATAAAAATGTTGTCATTTAGAACAAGTATTTGCAGAAAATGGCAACAGGTCAAAATGACAAAACAATTCTGGTGTTTTCAGATGTTGTACAATGCAAAGAAAACAGGTTCATATTCATTTTAGAACACAACAGTACTTTTCAAACTTAGGAGGAGTTTAGAAATCAACATTGGTGGAATAATCCCAATTTTTAATCGCAGCAGTGGTCTCTTTATTTTTAGCTGTATGTGCAATAAACATAAAAAAAAAAAAAAATGAGACCAAAACTGTTAACACCTTGTAAACACCAACACAGGTGAAAATCACTTTGTAGGCGATCACCATCTCCTCTGGACCCCTCTCCCTCCTATCAATGGCTCCTTCACCTGGAGTGGAGATCCTCACTCTGTCATGTGAAGCTGAAAAAACATTTGAATATTACTTAACAATTCTTAAACACATCTTGGGAAATTGTACACCGTTTTACCATCTAATTCATCTACATACATACTACATACATCACATGAATGTTAAGTCATGAAACAGACATAAATTGCTTTTTGGTTATATTTACATAGGCCAAAAAGTCCCAGATAATGATAAAATAAAAACATTACCTGATTTTAAATAGAAGAAGCATTGTTGATTAACAAAGCAGACAATTAGGCATTGCATTGGGAGTCAAATTTTTATGTTCACAATCCACTGAATATTAACATTTTAACAGGTAATCAATAGATTAGGCTACCATTGTTTTTTTATGAAGATAAATAAACATTTTCAAATTATCTTGGGGAAGAAAATGCATTTTCTGGACACCTCCATGTCAGCTGGTCTGTATAAGTGCTTCACTGATTTATGTCTGGATTTCTAAACTCCAATAGTCCAAAAATATCAGAATATTAGACAGAAAGCACACTGAAGAGCCCTGTTTATGTTAGCCGAGTGAGCAGCTAGCTTGAAATCCTCTCGACAGTTAAACATAGCGCACGGTCGGTCAATGCCACTTTTTAAAACACAGAAAGTTGCATATGAACCTACAGTCTATGATATGAACACATATAAACCGTCTCTAATATTTTATGTCAATGAACTTACCGAAAAAACTGTTCGGTACATGCTGTGCTGGCTTCTCTGCAGTCGTGTTCCGCTGCCAGGTTTGAAGTAGAAGGTCCCGCCTTTTTCGCCTCTGATTGGTTAGAAGGGCTCTCACCCGATTGGTTGTATACATTTATTTTTTTCATCTAGTTGGTTTGTGGTCGAGGTGCAACCTAGACCTATTTTAAACTCGTTTCACGCTAGAGGTCGCTCCTTAGACCTGCCGTCAACCCCCAGGTTGATGAAATGTTTGCAGGGTAGTGTTGACGTACCCTGCTGTTCAACTGGCCAATACGCTCAACCAATTATATTCGGGGATACAATGGTGATTGGCATGCCCCCAGGCCCGTCCCCCTCACTGACAAAAATGCCCACTAAAAGAAATAACTCGCGCGCGAGCAGGGGACAGTTTTCCGCGCGAGGAGAGGAGAGTTTCGCGAGCGAGCAGGGGAAAGTTTTGCGAGCGGACTCTGTGCGCGCGAGCTGTTTTTCTCCTCGCAGGCTACAATATTGCTCCAGGGGGCATAGATACAGGATACAAATAGCTCGCGAGTGCTTGGAAAAGCGCTCGGGGGGGAAAAATGCGCGCGCGGATGTTTGATTTGCGCTCGCGCGAGTCTCATTGCGCTCGCGGATGTTTGATTTGCGCTCGCGCGAGTCTCATTGCGCGCGCACGATTTATGGCAGCGTTCTAATTCCATAACCTGGTGCTTGTGTCTGTTCATTGCTCATCACTACTGGAGGTTGTGACTGTTTGATGCAGACCATTTTATTTACCACAGGAATTCACTTTACTGCTTCATACGGCATCAAAACCCTGTCACCGGTCTGGTTGTCTCGGCTCTTTGGGAGAGCTGAGCTGAATCTATGAAGCTAGTAGAGACTGATTCAACAGCGATGCATTCAGAACTAAAAATGCTATAATGCTACTAAACCCTGATTGTTGGGAGCAAATAAAAACAGTTGATGTTAGCGCTGCAACATAAACATCGGTGAAAGTTGATGAAGACTCATGGAGTGTAGTAGCTGATGTTACACAAACAGGTGAAACCACCACATTTACTATGATTAGAACATGTGGTGAAAACTACAGTCTAGCAACAATGTGGTGTGGGTTTGATTCCCAACACAGATGAGTGGTGTTTGGCTCATCGTACTTTTTAGAAATGAGATCACATTTACCGTCTAGCGTACTGAACACCTAGTCAACATCTTTTAAGCTATGGGTTTGTTTTTATTTCATTTAGACTCAACAAACCATACAAACATGAAGTGTAGTTGGACAGAAACTACAAACCAGCATGAACCAATAAATGACACGTCTTGATTCCACTACATCTTATTGTCCACTAGATGTCCTACTGGAGCATTGAATACTGGAGAAATGAAGCATTTATTGAATCCAGTGTGGAAGCTTCAACAAAGCCTGGACTGGCCATCACAAGAGATGGGTGGATGAAGCCTTGTGAAGCTTTTGGGGCTTCTTCCTGATTGAACCTAAAAACAAATCAAAGCCTCAAAGACAGACGCTACCTTCGACATCTAGAGGTCAGATGCAGTTATAGCAGCCATGAACTTCCTCATTATTGACGTCAGTCAAGTCAGACTTAAGCAGCTGTGTTTTCATACTGAGACTCATTGTCGACACTTGAAATGTCATTAACAGTAAAACGTTTCAATGTGTTGCCCTGTTACTACTTATTACTTGAAACATGGTTCAGATTGGTTCAGGTGTTTTGGAGGTTGTTATGGTCCTGAGGTGGTGTAGCAGCAGCCGTTCCATGGTCTCCTCCATATTGGGCCGAGGCACACCTCAGTGCCATGGGGAGCAGAGCCTTCAGTTGCTCTGCTCCCGAACTCTGGAACTCACTCCCACCGGACATCCAAAACATAGACTCTTTCCCTCTCTTTAAATCCAGACTCAAAACCCACCTGTTCCAGAAAGCTTATTCACCATGATTGCACTGTTCCATCTATTTATTTATTTTATATATTCTGTCTTGTTTTGTGTCTTTTTGTTTTTGTACAGTGTCCTTGTGAGTCTTGAAAGGCGCTTATAAATAAAATGTATTATTATTATTATTATTCATGATGCTGGACGTCAGGGCCACCGGTCTGTAGTCATTCATCTCCCTCAGGTGTAGCTTCTTGATGTGTTTTACTCACTGATGTTCCTTTAAACAGGTGATCACTTATTTACCTTGACTCCTCCTCCTCTCTCTCTGAGAGTCTCCTGGTTTAAGATAAGATAAGGCAGGACTTTATTTATCCCTGTGGGGACATTAAGGAGTTGACTCAGAGTTTACTTTCACTTTCACCAGGGTCGTGTCTCAGATCATTTTCTCCATCTGAAGGTAAAGAAGCAGTTTGTGGTGTTTTCTTCATCAGCTGTCAGCAGCTCAGTTCCAGCAGAAATCTGCCGCTCCATAGTTCACGTTAAACTCAGTCACAGCTTAAAGGTTAGAGTCTGGATGAAACTCATCCGCCATTTTGTGTCTCTGAGTGATCACGGTCCGTTTGTGTCACTCGGTGCATAAATATGATTGAAGGTGATTTTCTTTCCTTCATCTTTTCATCGAGGACACAGTCGGGCTTTTATTTTGAAACTGTCTCTAGAAGTTTGATCTGCTTTTGTAACGTAAAGCTGAAAGTAACTAGTACTTTTACTCCACTACTTAATGTTGAAGAGAATCTGCTTGAAGTGAATATTTCCATGTTGTGCTGCTTTCTACTTTGACTGCTCCACATTTCACAGGGAGATATTTGACTGTAGAATGTAACGTAAAGCTGAAAGTAACTAAGTACTTTTAGCCTCCCAGCTAATGGAATAGATTTTATTGCTGTTTGTACAGGTTCTAGAAAGTACAGGTACATACTACATAGTAGAATATTGTACTAGCTGCTGTCTCTAATGGATCTCTACCTGGATCAGAATCAGTCATGACTTGTTCACACATGTTATTATTTATTGATCTGTGTCCTGACGTTAGTTAGACCTGAACTGAACTCACATTAGAACTGAACCCTGGACGTTTTTATACGCGTCATAATCTCTGGTAATAAAGATAAATAAGAGATGATTAACTCCACACGACTCCTCACATCAACATGATCACATTAATAATTAACCACATGATGAATCAAACTCCTCCTCCTCATAGTCAATCATTTCCTGAGTTGATTCTAGTTCAGATCAGTTTCTAGTTTAGTTTGGTTCTCAGCTCCAAGGCCAGAATCTTTTAAAAGTCTCTCATTACTAATGAACAGACCTGTTCAGATCTGCTATTAAGATCCGATCATGTGAAAGACAAGTGTGAACACATCCAGGACACATTGAGATCACTTTAGAGAAGAGGTCTGGTCTCAGTTCACATTGAGGTGGTCTGGGATGCATGTTTCCTCATTCCTTTGGTAGTCAATCAATCAACCAATCAATATTTATTTGTATAGCACCTTCCAGCACCCAATGGTGCACAAGGTGCTTTCCAGGGTAAAAACAAGAACAAAAGCAATATTACTAAAACCTAATTAAGACACAGCTGCACCGCAAAAAAGGTGCACAAAGTGCATTCAAGTGTAAAAACAAGAATAAAAGCAATACTACTAAAACAAAATTAGAACACGACTGTAACATAAAGGAGCAACAGTCCCAGTTAGTGGCTACGTGTGAAATGCCAGCCTGAATAAATGCGTTTTTAACTCTGACCTACAAGTTGTGAGCTCGGTGGTGGATTGAATATGAGATGGGAGAGCGTTCCACAGTTTGGGGCCTAAGACAGCAAAAGACCGCCCCCCCAAAGCCTTGTACTTGGACCTAGGGATGACCAATGTGGTGTGATCTCCGGAGCGCAGATTCCTTACTGGGTTGTACAGGGTTACAAGTTCACTAAGGTAGGCCGGGGCCTACTGTGGCTTTAAACACAGATAAAAGGACTTTGAAGTCCACCCTGTACCGCACCGGGAGCCAGTGAAGGGAACAGAGGACTGGTGTGATGTGTGAGTGTTTGGAGGTGCCTGAGAGAAGGCGTGCTGCTGCATTCTGTACAAGTTGCAGGTCCGGTAGTGTAAACACAGTCTGTCCTGTACGCTGCATGGACTAGCACTAGCTTCCAGAGACATGGAACCAGAACTCTGTTCTGAACACAGTTATTACTGCAGTTAATCAGTTCATCAGGAGCACTGCAGTCACTTTGCCAGGATATGGATGCTGAACATTCTTCTGGTTAGCTGCTAAAACCTGATGCAGTATGTAAATATTTTTGTGTACTACATATATAGTACAGTATATTTATATACAGCTGGATAGTCGAGCGGTTAATGACGTGGACTACCACACGGGAGGGGGGAATGCCGGTTGGGGCAAAAATGCTAGTGTGGGCAAGATCCTTAATGTATCAGGCCTACCTCAGGAACATGAGACAGGAACGGACGTCGCCCGGGTTAATAAGGTCCGCGTCATATGCTAGGGAACCAGGGCAACCTGATGAGCACAATCCCACAATCAAGGCTAACAACGAAATAGCTGTTAGCCCAACATCTGCAATCGAAAACTCCTATCTCAACTAGAGATTGATGAGCTACCGCAAGGGGGCGCCAGGACGACAGGTCAGTGGGGGGATGCCACCATCACCCCCACAATCAGAGATTGGGTACCAAGCCCCAACAGATACCAGCCTCAGTGCAAGAGCTGCTGACCTGAGAATGAAGATCATGGCACAATTAGAAGCCTGGAACCCCCGACGAATACTGAAGCTGACTTGTAAAGTACCTTCAGAAGATCTGCTAGTGGATGTGAATGCTGCACTAACAACAATCCCTATGGGAACCATCACTGAGACCAATAAGCTGATACACAGTCCAGCAACAGTAATCCGCCATGGAGATCCATACCTGAAGCACTCGAAACTGCCAAACAGAGACTAACAGCATTGGCCACCTGGCTGAAGAGATACACCAAGGAGGCAGAGGCTAGGAGAATAAACAAGCTGTTCTCCACCGAACCAGCCAAGGTGTACTCTCAGTGGCAGTGGGAGGAAATAACAACTGGTCAGACCCACCAAGAGCTGAGGTGGAAGAATACTGGAAGGGTATATGGGAAAAAGAGGCATCACACAACCCAGATGCCCAATGGCTAGTGGATCTAAGAGCAGACCACGGCAACCTCCCAGAACAAGAACCAGTAACCATCTCAATGGCAGACATCCAAGAAAGAGTGTCAAAGATGAAGAGCTGGACAGCACCAGGCCCCGATATGATCCATGCCTACTGGCTGAAGAAGCTAACGGCACTCCATGAACGCCTAGCAGCACAGATGAACCAGCTGCTAAGGGATGGGTCCCACCCAGAGTGGCTAACCAAGGGCAGGACAGTCCTAATCCTGAAGGACCCCCAGAAGGAGCCTATCCCATTCAACTACCGGCCAATAACCTGTCTCTCCACAACATGGAAGGCCCTGTCAGGCATAATTGCGGCTAAGATGAGCAAGCACGTTGGTCAATACATGAGCGGGGCTCAGAAGGGAATTGGTAGCAACACCAGAGGAGCCAAGCAACAGTTACTGGTCGATAGAGCAGTTGCCCGAGACTGTAAGAGCAGACAGACCAACCTGTGCACCGCCTGGATCGACTACAAGAAAGCTTACGACTCAATGCCACGCACATGGATACTGGAATGTCTGGAACTGTATAAGATCAACAGGAACCTAAGGGCCTTCATCCAGAACTCTATGGGAATGTGGAAGACAACCCTAGAGGCCAACTCAAAGCCAATTGCCCAAGTCAACATCAAATGCGGCATATAACAAGGAGATGCACTATCACCACTGCTGTTCTGCATAGGCCTGAATCCCCTCAGCCAGATCATCACAAAGAGTGGTTACGGGTACCAATTCCGAAGTGGAGCAACAATAAGCCACCTGCTATACATGGATGACATCAAGCTGTACGCCAGGAATGAGCGAGAAATCAACTCACTGATCCACACCACCAGGATCTACAGCAACGACATAGGGATGTCATTCGGATTGGATAAGTGTGGCCGGATGGTCTCAAAGAGAGGCAAGATGATCAGAACTGAAGGGGTCGACCTACCAGAGGGCAACATAGGTGATATCCAAGACAGCTACAGACTGGACTGGTAATCCAGACTGGATTATTGTAATTCATTACTGTCTGGCTCCAAATAGCTCTTTAAAAAGCCTCCAATTGATTCAAAATGCTGCAGCAAGAGCACTGACAGGAATTAGCAAGAGAGATCATATTACTCCAGTTTTAGCTTCTCTTCATTGGCTCCCTTTAAAATCTAGAATAGAATTTAAAATCCTCCTCCTTACATACAAGGCCCTTAAAGGCCAAGCTCCATCATATCTTAAAGACCTTATTGTACCATATCATCCCAGCAGATCACTTCGGTCTGAAAGTGCATGCCTACTTGTGGTTCCTAGAATTCCAAAAAGTAGAATGGGAGGTAGAGCTTTCAGCTATCAGGCTCCTCTCCTGTGGAACCAGCTCCCAGTTTGGGTTCAGGAGGCAGACACCCTCTCTATTTTTAAGGTCAGGACTAAGACTTTCCTTTTTGATCAAGCTTATAGTTAGGGCTGGACTAAACCATTCCTTAGTTATGCCGCTATAGGCCTAGGCTGCTGGGGGACGATGCACCAAACACATGTCCTCCTTCTTTCTTTTACTGACCTGGAGTGCCCTCGTTGGCCCATGAGTATCCCAAACTTGTTACTGAGGTCGTGCAAACATTTCCCCCCTTTCCTACCACTTACCTCTGTGAATCATTATTTTCCACTTTGACTGCAATGAAGAATAAATCCAGGGCTCATTTACAAGTGGAAGATACAGAAACTGTGTTGTGAGGAACAGGCTCCTCACTAATTTAGTGAGTGATGAGGGACTTGACTGGCATGTGTGTTACAACTGTGATAAAGCTTGAAGCAAATATTTATGATGAGGCTGAATTACCAACACCAATATGTTTTTCAGTTTTCTACCAATAATTTGAATAAAGGTCAATATGTAAAGTTGAACCAATTAAGTTGCTTTTAACTGGTTTTAAAACAAACTGGGTTTATTAGGACTGCTCCACTCTTCTCACTGTTCATTTTTTGGAAGATTTAAGATTTGTTACTTTGAAATCGGAAATTCTATAAAATAATTTAAATAAACGATCCTGTGGTTAAAAGTGTTCAAATCTGATTTGTTTACATTCATCTCTGTTAGCCAGGTCTGGAGTATTTAGGTTGAAAAGTTTAAAACATAAATAACTCCTATGGCATCTAGGAGTACAAGGCAGTAAACACTTTTTAATCAGTGTCAGGATTATAAGGAGGTCCTTGGAAAGCCTTCCCTCCTGTCAGACATCCCTGGCCCCAAAAAGTTTGAGATCCCCTGAATTAGAGACAGCAGCGTCTGTGGCTGGAAAGAGGCTGTTGTTAAAGATAGATAACTGTAGCTCCTCCTAGCTTCCTAGCCTGTTAGCTAAAAGTAGCTCCTTCCAGCTTTCTAGCCTGTTAGCTAACTGTAGCTCCTCCGAGCTTCATAGCCTGTTACCTAGCAGCTAACAGTACCTTCCAGTCAGACTCACGTGTGTCCTCCATGGTTCCATCTAGTGGACTGATAGTAGAAGTACAGCAGCTGATGAATAAGAGCCAATCAGTGGAGGAGCAGCTGATCTTTTTACAGCAGAAATTATTTCATTTGATGTTCACATGAATGATTAGTGTTTCCTCTGCAGGTGAAAGTAGAAAGTGTGAATTCAGCAGCATGGACCAAAGTGAGGACAGACTGGAGGGACCTGGACCTGGACCTGGACCTGAACATGAACCTGGACCTGGACCTGGACCTGAACCCAGCTGTGTGTCCCTGAAGAGTGACCAGTCAAAGGAGATTGATATTGAGTTTAAAGGAGGACCTGGTTCTGGTCCAAAGAGGTAAAGTGTCAGTAAATGTCCTGTCTCTTGGTTCTACTTGTCTTCTTGCAGACTGATGAGTGGCTGATCAGTAGATGTCTGTCCTGTTGTAGAGAGACCAGCTCTGCACACTAGTGTTGTTGGTTCTTTGGTTGTTCAGGTCCATGTGACTCAGAGATGAATCACCATCAGCAGACAGTCAAAGCCAGTAGTTCCTTAGTGATGCTGCAGCTGCTGCTGGTTTCAGGAGACACAGTGTCGACTTCTTTAGTCACATTCTTTCTTAGTTTCCTCTTGAAAACATGACCCTCCATCATTAATGGCTGTCACTGAGCTTTCTTTGTCCTTGTTCAGTGTTGGCAGCAACAAGTGAGCCATCAGAACTTTTAAAGACACTGTTTGGTAGATCTGGTGCATATTTAACTCCTGCAGCCTCTACACTCATCTAACAGCCTTCCCTTCACTCCTGTATCATGTAGGAATACCACCTTTGTTCATAAGTGACCAGGATGTTAATTCATACAGGACAGAAAGGTGTTAAACTGGCATCACATTAACACAGAGGAGTAAATGTCTGAGTCTAAACTGTCCATGACTCTCATCATTGTTCACAGGAATGAACCTGGACCTGAACCCAGCTGTGTGTCCTTGAAGAGCGACCAGTCAAAGGATTTTTGGATTGATTTTAAAGGAGGAAGTGGTTCTGGTCCAAAGAGGTAAAGTGTCAGTAAATGTCCTGTCTCTTGGTTCTATTTGTCGTCTTGCAGACTGATGAGTGGCTGATCAGTAGATGTCTGTCTTGTTGTAGAGAGACCAGGTCTGCACACTAGTGTTGTTGGTTCTTTGGTTGTTCAGGTCCATGTGACTCAGAGATGAATCACCATCAGCAGACAGGCAAAGCCACTAGTTCCTTAGTGATGCTGCAGCTGCTGCTGGTTGCAGGAGACACAGTGTCGACTTCTTTAGTCACGTTCTTTCTTAGTTTCCTCTTGAAAATATGACTCTCCATCATTAATGGCTGTCACTGAGCTTTCTTTGTCTTTGTTCAGTGTTGGCAGCAACAAGTGAGCCATCAGAACTTTTAAAGACACTGTTTGGTAGATCTGGTGCATATTTAACTCCTGCAGCCTCTACACTCATCTGACAGCATTCACTTCACTCCTGTATCATGTAGGAAGACAACCTTTGTTCATAAGTGACCAGGATGTTAATTTATACAGGACAGAAACATGATTCAGTTGTATAATACAACAGTGGTTGGTTCTGGTTTTGTGTTTCAACCTTGTAATGTAGCTTGGACACTCGTTGGACCAAGCCAATGGTGGCCTACTATCTGGGGACTAGCTTCTCATGTAAGAAAACTAAATGAACTTGTCTGTTGAAGAGTAATCAGCGTTGTGTCTCTGGAAGCTGTTGAACCTTAGAAAAACATGAATAGTTCTTTCTTGTGTACATACCAGTAGTTGGGAAAACACCCCTTAGAAGAGGTGATCAATAAGTGGATATTTGAAGCAGAGTAGTGTCTTCAGTCTTCTAATGGATGAGAGCTAATTGTTGATGATTGGTCCACAGAGTCCACCAGCAGAGCTCAATGAACTTCCTGAGGAGAATGAAGCAGGAGGAGCTGGCTGACTGTCTGCAGAACAGTAAGAGGATTTCTCTAAACATTGAAGCTGCTGGAGAAATGGGACATTTACTAATGTCTCCAGAGATGAACCAAGATATGTTCACATACTCATTCTTTAGAGCAATGACAAACATAAATGTAAACATGTAAACATAAATAGCATTAGGAACAAAGTACATGAATTAAATGAAATTCTCAATAATGATAATATACAAATACTTGCAATATCGGAAACACATTTAGACTCCACATTTGAAGACAATGCTTTAAAGATCAAGGGATACAACATATACAGACGAGGCAGAAATGCATTTGGTGGTGGGGTCGCACTTTATGTTCAAGAAAGCATACCTACTAAAATCAGGAAAGACCTGATGAACTTTGAAATCGAAGTACTTTGGCTGCAAATACATCTGCCTCACCTGAAACCGTTTCTGGTGGGCTGCTGTTACAGACCGCCAAGTGCCAACAGTAGGTACTTAGATAAAATATGCCAGGTGGTAGATTGCATTGGTGTTATGGGTCATGAAATATATCTAACAGGTGACTTTAATATAGACTGGCTCTCGCATACCTGTTCACAAAAAAACAAACTGTTAACTACTACTTCTGCCTGTGGTCTTCAACAGCTTGTAAATATACCTACTAGAACATGTCTGAGAAGGCGGGGTATTAAGAGCTCAACATGTATTGACTATATATTCACAAATGCTCCTAAACAATGTCTCACAACTTTTTCATTGCCTATCGGTTGTAGTGATCATAACATGGTGGCGGTGGTAAGGAAGGCAAAAATTCCAAAAACGGGACCCAAAATAATTCTTAAAAGATCATACAAATGGTTAGCCTGGCTGACGCGACTGCACATCTCAATGAGATGCTGGTCTGGAAACTACGTGTTCATTTTCTCGTATTTGAGGCGTGGTTTTACAAATGCCTAGAGCCGTTTATTGGGCGCTACGAATGTCTATCAAATGCGCCTGGTAATTCCCATGCTGCCTTGCGCGCGATTCATAGCTAATCGTATCAGTTATACCAGAAAACATATGTAGAGCGACAGAAATTCGATGAGGAAGAAGAAGAAGCTTTACTGTCCATGAGAAGACGATGGCGTTTAATGATTATTGCCGTTTGTAAAGTCAATATGAGGGTAGAAGGCATATACGGTCACTCTGCAGACCTATTGTATCAAAAAAACCACAGAGTCTATCTCGCTAAGCCCCATAGCCTTAGCCACCAACGGGGCTAGCTGGTAAATAAGGCTTTTGCCAAAGCCTGTTGGTAGCAGAGCAAACACATCCTTCTTGGCAATGAAGTCTTTCAACGCCAAACGTTGCTCTTTTTTTAAAATAAACTTGCGTTCTAAGCTACTTAAAACACTGTCTAAGGCTGCATCGAGCGGTAACGTTAGGTCCGCTGCCATGTTGGATTAACACACTACAAGCTTCAGTGTCGTGCATAGACGTCGTCATCGTCTTGCTGCCCCCCCCCCCCCCCCGTTCTGTGATTGGTTCCCTATCTCAGGCGCAAATATGGGCGATGGTTTCCAGACTGCTTTTGCAGCGAGAATGAAATCGCGCGCAAAGCAGTATGGGAACACCCAGGCTAACAAATGGTTTAAAACTGAGTGCTTTAAGGAGGAGGTAAAGAACATAAGTTGGGAGGAAATTCTACAAGAATGTAACCCAAACAAAGCTCTGAACAAATTTGATGAAATTCTGATGCTGGTAACAGGCACGCTCCTCTCAGGAAATTCACAGTCAGAAACACACGCACACCATGGTTAGATCACGAAACCAGAGAGCACATGAAACACAGAGATCAAGCAAAGAAAACTGCAATACTAGCAGGATATGAGTCAGACTGGGTAATATATCGTAAGTTAAGAAATTGTGTTACAAAGTTAAATAGAATAAAAAAGAAATTGTACTATGAAAATAGGATTATTGATATAAAAAAATGATAACAAAAAGTATGGAAAACACTGAATGAATTAATGGGCTAAAACCATCAAACACCATCCTTCTTAGAGGTGGACGGCAACTTCCTCACTAGACCATCTGACATTGCCAACTATCTTAATAAATATTTCATAAATAAAATTGATCAATTAAATAATAATATGCCACCTATTGATATAAATAACATATCCAATCTATTAATAAAAGATAACATTATGAAGGATAAACAATGTTCATTTAAGTTTGATAAAGCAGGTATTAAGACAGTAGAAGATATGTTACGAACTTGTAAAAATAAACCACCAGGCATTGATAATCTTGATAGTAAGCTACTAAAGCTGGTCGCAGAGGATATTGCACCTCTTATCTGTCACATCATAAATATGAGTGCCAAGATAATTCCATTACCAAAAAATAAGAAACTGCAATTTTCAAGAGCCAACAGTCGTCCAATTAGCCTTTTACTTGTATTAAGTAAAATTATGGAAAGTGTAATGTTTGAACAAATGACGAACTACTTATCTTTGAATAATTTACTTACAGATTCTCAACACGCATATCGTAAGGGTCACTCCACAACATCAGCTCTAACTCAAATGACAGATGACTGGCTTAGGGAAATAGATAAAAAGAAACTAGTTGGTGTGGTTACGCTTGATTTCTCAGCTGCATTTGACCTAATTGACCACAATTTACTGTTAAAAAAACTTGAATGTTATGGGTTTGAGGTGTCCTCTTTGTCCTTCCTAAGGAGTTATCTAACTGACAGAACACAGACAGTTTTCTTTAATGGGTGTTTTTCTGAAGAGAATGTTGTGTCATGTGGAGTACCACAGGGGAGTTGTTTGGGACCGTTATTGTACATTATTTACACCAATGACCTACCACTTGTTCTGAGAAATGCAAACATAGGAATGTATGCTGATGACTCAACCATATATGCCTCTGCACTATACAAGTATGTTCTGATCTGGCTAAGATGGCGCCGCTATGTTTGGCGTGCCACTTGCTCCTCTGTCTACTGACTACTTTCATAGCCGTATCGCCACCTATTGTATACGATCGTGCAACACTGCTTGAATTGCATTTTGGTTCTAACCTTTATTTAAATGGACAGTCATACGAACCACCACCGCCATTGCTGGCATCAATTCCACCTTTCGTAAGTCGCCCTGTCTGCCTGATCAGGCACCGCAGAAGACGTGGACAGAGAGGCAGACTACATGTCAAACTTCGGGCTCACCTGATTTCACCTTCGCTGTGGAATGGAGGTCCAATGGAGCTGAAAACCTCGGTCTCCTGCTACGAGAATGCTACCGGTGGCTTCGGACAGTTGGCCCTAGCAAAGGCTTACTGTATTCATGTCACCGCTGGACCAGATCAACAACACGGGGATGTGTCAAAGAAAACCTCAGACGAATTCCTCGCGTGGTTTTACCATCTGACGGATCCAGGTTACGTTTGGCGCTTTGTAACGCCAGGTCACTCAATAACAAAACGTTTGTCTTCAATGACGTCATCTCTTCACATAACCTCGACCTGCTTTTTCTCACCGAAACCTGGCTGCCCCCAGGTGATGTCAGTGCTTTTTCTGAACTTCTCCCTTCTGGCTATCTATTCCTGAACACCCCGAGGCATACAGGGAGGGGCGGGGGGATAGCCACTGTATACAAACAGTCCTTGAAGTGCCGCCAGGTGTCCACTAGGGGGTTCTCCAGTTTTGAGCTTCAAACTTTTGTGCTCACATTGCCTTGTCCCCTATTATGTGCAGTTATCTACCGGCCACCTAAACTAAACAAGGACTTTCTCAATGAGTTTTCAGAGTTTCTGACAGAGTTTATGCCAAAATTTGACAACATATTAATTTGTGGTGACTTTAACATCCATGTGTGCTGCTCCTCTGATCAGCTTGCTAATGATTTTAGATCATTACTAGAATCTCTGGATTTTACACAGTCTGTATCTTGTCCTACCCATCGGCTAGGCCACACATTAGATTTAGTCATTTCCCGTGGGGTGACTGTGTCTACTTGTGATGTTGAGGATTTCCCCCTCTCTGACCACTCTCTCATACGGTTCGAAATTTTTGCTGGACCACCTTCACTTCCAACCACTGCCCCTCAACGTCGTCGCATCTTTACCCCCTCCACCATCAATGACTTTGCTGCTGCTTTTTCTGCCTCGGATGTATGCTCTAGTGCTGAACTGACATCTCATCTGTGTCCAGACCTTTTCCTCTCTTCCTTCAACTCCATATGCCCTGAACTTCTGGACTCTATTGCCCCCTTTAAAGTAAAATCAAATAAAAGTGCCTCTGACCCCTGGCTCAATGACACTACACAAACTCTGAGGCGTCAGTGTGGGCAGGCTGAGTGTAAATGGAAGAGGGATAGGCTGCAGGTGTCACTGGAGATTTTTAGAAATAGTCAAGCCTCCTATCAGAGAGCAGTGAAGGATGCTAAAGCAACATACTTGTCAAATCTCGTCAACAGCAATAGCCACCGCCCTGGAATCCTCTTTAGTACTATCAACTCTGTCATAAATCCTGTATCTACTGTTTTGCATGATGTAACTGTACATACTTGCAATACATTTAAACAATATTTTATGGACAAGGTTTCCTCAGTCAGAAAATCCATCACACATACCCCTTCTGATGTTTTTCATTCTCAGCTTTGCAGTGTGTCTTGAGAGTTTTTGCACCAGTTGCTCTTGAGGACCTTAAGAAAGCGGTCCAGGAGATGAATGCCACCACCTGCCCTCTTCACACTATCCCTGCCAGAATTATGAAGGAGGCTATTGACACCTTAGGCCCCTGCCTCATCCTCTTCATGGGAATGGCTAGTGTGACGTCATCATGCCCAAAAAGGCCACTTCCGTGTCCATTCGCTAATATTCTAACGGTTACGGTGCTCTGTCAAACTGGACTAAATAATAATAATAATAATAATAATACATTATATTTATAGGCGCCCTTCACGACACCGTACAAATTGTTTAAAATAAAACACAATTCAATACACGAAATAGTTAAAATAAACGGCATTAAAATGGTGCAGTGCTGTGTCCCGTGTTGCAATAACAGAAACGACATGAACAAAACGATCTCTTATTACCGATTTCCCCTCGACGAAAAAGAGAAGAAGTTGATACGGTAAGTTGGATCTCAAATTATGAACATTAATAACAAAAATAATAATAATAACCGGCTAGCGATTACTAGCGAGCTAACGTTACTAGCTAGGTACTACTAGTAACTAGTAACGTTAGCTCGCTAGTAACTTTCCCAACATACATTAGATAAGAATAAAACAGGATAGTTTTGTGCATGTAAATTATGCTGAAGATGAGATGGCTGGTGGTATTTAAATATATTATTATTTATTTAGATATTGTGTTTAAATGTGAAATAATTGGGTATAGTCTAATCAAAATAACAGTAAGCTAGTAACGTTAGCTCGCTAGTAATCGCTAGCCGGTTATTATTATTTTTGTTATTATTATTAATGTTCATCATTTGAGATCCAACTTACCGTAACTTCAGCCATCTCTTCTTCTCTTTTTCGTCGAGGGGAAATCGGTAATAAGAGATCTGCACCATTTTAATGCCGTTGTAGTCCAGTTTGACAGAGCACCGTAACCGTTAGAATATTAGCGAATGGACACGGAAGTGGCTTTTTTGGGCATGATGACGTAGCGCCTAGCCATTCCCATAAACAGCTGTCTGAGTTTGGGTGTTGTGCCTGCTGCCCTCAAACATGCCATTGTACTACCACTGCTTAAGAAGCCTAACCTTGATCCATCCATCCTGTCCAACTTCCGCCCAATATCTCACCTCCCTTTTCTATCTAAGCTGATGGAGAAACTTGTTTTTTCCCAGCTTCAGGCCCGCCTCCAACTGCACGCCATTGCTGAGAAATTTCAGTCAGGTTTTAGGTCCAGACACAGCACCGAGTCTGCACTGTTGAGGGTCCACAATGATTGACATTCTTGTGGCTATGGACAAAAAAAGCTCAGTGGTTCTGGTGTTACTGGACCTGACTGCTGCATTTGACACCGTGGATCATGCCATTCTCATCTCCCGGCTTCAACACACTGTCGGCCTCCAGGGGGCGGTGCTCAAATGGTTCTCATCATATCTCACAAACAGGACTTTCTCAGTAATGCTAAATGACTTTTCATCGTCATCTACCCCTCTGTCAACTGGAGTGCCCCAAGGTTCCATTCTGGGGCCTATTCTGTTTGCACTGTACATGCTGCCATTTGGACAACTCATCACCAGACACAACATCCAGTTCCGTTTCCACGCCGACGACCTCCAGATCTACCTTCCAGTGATCCTGAGTAACCGTTCTGCACTGGAACCTCTTTATTTTTTTTTTTATTTTTTTTTTATTGGTTTATTTAAGACAGGGACCATGTACAAGGTTCATTAATTACGCGAAGTAAAAAGATGGCTTGTACCAGATTATAGCTAGGAGCTAATTTCCATCTGCAGTCCCTGGGCAGGTAAGAAGAATAAAATAAGGTAAAATGGAATAGGAATCACAGGCATGCACACACACGCACACACACAGACACACACACACACACTCAATCAATTAAAAATATACAGAATAATGATTAGTGCTGACAAGACTGATTACTTAAAATCCATTTTTTCACTTCATGTGAGAAAGTATGGAAATCTGTAACACTTTTTAGATAACTGGGGAGAGTGTTCCAGGCTTTAGTCACTTTAAAAGAGAAAGCTGATTGCGCAAATGCAGTGCTCCGATTTGGAAGGCTACAATCTCCCCTAGTAATGGATCTGGTGGCTCTGCCTATTCGTTCAGAGCAGGATTGGACAAATTTTTTCAGAGGTGGTGGAGCAGCATTGTGAATTATTTTATGTATTAGGCGCATGTCAGAATATAGTATGAGGTTTTCGAGGCTAAGCATGTTATACTTGCCCAGTATGGCACAGTGATGATACTGACTTGATCTTTTGTCTAGTATTTTCAGAGCTTGTTTGTACAGTGATCTAATGGATTTCAAAGCAGTCTTGTTAGCCTGGGACCAGCTTGACATACAGTAATAATAATAATAATAATACATTTTATTTATAAGCGCCTTTCAAGACTCACAAGGTCGCTGTACAAAAACATAAAGACACAAAACAAGACAGAATAAACAAATGGAACAGTGCAATCAAGGTGGATAGGCTATCTGGAACAGGTGGGTTTTGAGTCTGGATTTAAAGAGAGGGAAGGAGTCAATGTTTCTGATGTCCGGTGGGAGTGAGTTCCAGAGTTGGGGAGCAGAGCGACTGAAGGCTCTGCTCCCCATGGTACTGAGGCGAGCCGAGGGCACAGAGAGGTGGATAGAGGAGGAGGATCTGAGGGAGCAGGAGGGGGTGACAATATGGAGGAGATCCGAGAGATAAGGGGGGGGGGGCGAGGTTATGGATGGCCTTGAAGGTGTGGAGAAGGATCTTGAAGTTGATGCGGGATTTGACTGGGAGCCAGTGGAGATGCTGAAGCACAGGGGTAATGTGGTGAAATGAGGGGGTTTTGGTGATGATGCGAGCGGCTGAGTGCTGGACCATTTGGAGCTTATGGAGGGATTTGTGGGGGAGGCCGAAAAGGAGAGAGTTGCAGTAGTCGAGGCGGGAGGTGTCAAGGCTGTGAACAAGGATGGAAGTGGTATGGGGGCTGAGAGAGGGGCGGAGCCGATTTATATTGCTTAGGTGGAAATATGCAGACCAGGTAACGTTATTGATGTGAGATTGAAATGATAGTGAGCTGTCGAGGATGACACCCAGACTCTTAACTTGGGGGGAGGGGGAGATTAAGGAATTGTCGATTGTGAGGGAAAAACTGTCAGCTTTGGAAAGTGTGGATTTGGTGCCTATGAGGAGGAGTTCTGTTTTATCACTGTTTAGTTTTAGAAAGTTTGAGGTGAACCAGGATTTTATTTCAGATAAACAGGTGATGAGGGAGGAGGGAGGGAGGGTGGAAGTTGGTTTAGTGGATAGGTAGAGCTGGGTGTCATCCGCGAAGCAGTGGAAGTGAATATTGAATTTGCAGAAGATATTGCCAAGGGGGAGGAGGTAGGTGATGAAGAGGAGGGGCCCCAGGACAGAGCCCTGTGGCACACCTGAAGTAACGGGAGAGGGCTGGGATCTGAAGGACTTGAGTTGGATGAACTGGGTACGGCCTGAGAGATAGGAGTGAAACCAGTCTAGGGGGGTGTGAGAGATGCCAATGGAGGATAATCTGCTGAGGAGGATAGTGTGAGAGATGGTGTTGAAGGCTGCAGTCAGATCAAGGAGGGGGAGGATGGTGAGTAAACCAGAATCAGCTGCCATCATTGGTGATCTTTAAGAGAGCGGTTTCTGTGCTGTGGCGGGGGCGGAAACCAGACTGGAATTGTTCATATAGGCGGTTGTGAGATAGGTGGGAGTTAAGCTGAGTGGCAACAGTTTTTTCAAGGATTTTGGATATGAAAAGTAGATTGGAGATGGGGCGGAGGTTATTGTAGTCTTTAGGATCTGAGCCAAGTTTTTTCAGTACAGGGGTGACGGCAGCAACCTTGAAGAGTGGGGGAACGATTCCAGTGGTAAGTGAGGAGTGGATGATGACAGTAATGAGGGGGAGCAGAGAGGAGAGGCAGGATTTGACCAGAGTTGTGGGGAGGGGATCCAGTTGGCACGTGGATGGCTTGGATTTCCAGATGAAGTCTGTGATTTCGGAAGCGGACGGGAGTTTGAAACTGGAGAATAGATGACAATGGGGGAAAAGTTCAGGGGAGGAGAGTAGTGAAGAGTTGGAGTTTAAATGACGGTGGATTTTGTGGATTTTCTCGTTGAAAAACAGTGACAGGGAGTTGCAGGTATCGGTTGAGTACATGTGGGTGGGTAGAGAGTCAGGGGGTTGGAGAATTTTGTTGAGCAGGGAGAACAGTGTCTTGGAGTTTCCTTCATTAGAGCTGATTAGACCAGAGTAGTAAGCAGATTTGGTAAGAGAAATTGAGTCCTTGTAATGTAATATGTGATCCTTGTGCATTTCTTTGTGAATAGTGAGACCAGTTTTCCTGTAGAGTCGCTCAAGTTGTCGACCTTTGGCTTTCATGGACCGGAGTTCAGGGGTAAACCAGGGAGCAGTTTGTGAGAAAGTAACAGACCGAGTTTTTACTGGGGCAAGACAGTTGAGGATGTTGTTTAGGCTATTGTTGTAATGGGTAACCAGATCATCGGGGGTGGAGAGACAGACTGGAGTTGAGATGTTGTCGATAGAGGAGGAGAGGGCTTCCATATCGATGTTCTTGATATTTCGAAATGAGATGAGGCGTGGTGTCTTGGGGACGGAGAGACAGAGTGTAGCCTTGAAGGAAATGAGGAAATGGTCGGTGATGTGGAGATCATCAGCTGTGCAATTGCAGGGGGTGAGACCAGAACAGCAGATTAAGTCCAGAGTATGACCTTTGGTATGGGTGGGAAAGTCAGCGAATTGATGAAAACCAAAACTCTGGAGGCCCGAAGAGAAGTCTCTAGTGAGAGGCAAATTACTGTTGTCCATATGTATATTGAAGTCCCACAACAGTATTACATTAGGAGAGAGAGAGGATAAATGGGTGAGAAGAGCAGCAAAATCATTTAAAAAGTCAATATGTGGCTTAGGGGGGCGGTAGATTGTAGCGATGATGGTGGGAATGGGTCCAGACAATTTGCACGCTATGCTTTCAAATGAGCTGAAGGCAGGTATAGGCACAGGCTGGACTTTCCACGTCTCGCGGTGAATTATCGCGATTCCTTCTCCGCGACCTGAGCCACGGGGTTGACAGATGTAAACAAACCCAGGTGGAGTAGAGTCGTTGAGATGAGAAAAGTCATTGGGTTGTTGCCAGGTTTCCGTCAAACAGAGAAAGTCTAACTTACGGTCAGTGAGGAGATCCTGGATAAGATGTCCCTTGCTCGTGAGTGAGCGGATGTTAAGCAGACCGAAGTTGACGGCGGTGTTGTCATGCTTGACGCAAGTGTTAGCCGACCTAGCCAGGCTGGCTAGCACGGTGCGATCAACAACCCGGCCGGTGTTTCTGGGAGGATGACGAGTGGTCGACCAGAAGGACTTTATTCCTTTGGAGTTGTCGAAGTGGAAATTCCGGCGAGACCCCCGATGGATGTATCTCCGGCGAGGCAGGAGAGCGATGTCCGGGTGGAGGTGAAGAGTTGCCGGCGGAGGCTCAGACTGACAGCGGAGGCGAAGAAGCTCAGCGGCAGAGTATTGTAGCAAGCCAGAAACGGTTTGATGGAGAAAGGAAAGGAGAACCCAGGCTAATGCAGACCAGATGTAGATCTTGGTAGGCCACATTATGTTCCTATGTTCCAGGAGTCGTGAAGCCGGGAGGTGCGTCGGACCGGAGGTGGAATGTCAAACAGGTAGCTAGGCTGATGTTAGCCCGCTCACAGACAAATACACAGGAGTAACAGTCCGATCGTAGTTAATCCAGAGGTAGTGGAAAGTTTAGCTCATTATTTAGTGAGACTGCACAGTCCATAGGGCCGAAAGGCCATAGAAACACTTTAAAAGTTACCGGTGAGCAGCGGCAGCAAGACGCGCCAGCGTCCACTCAGACCGGAGTAGTGTAAATGAGACATAATCATGGCATTTACATAGGTCTTAGCAGCATCAACAGTTAATGAATTACGAATGTGTCTGAAATTAGCTATGCTGTACTTCACTGTATTCCCTAGCTTTTTAATGTGTTTTTTAAAAGTGAGTGTGGAGTCTAAAGTCACTCCCAGGTATTTAAACTCATCAACATTTTTTAACTTTTTCCCATCTACGTATATGTTTGGAATAGTACTTTGTTTAGGTCTATTTCGAAAGAACATGGTGACAGTTTTATCAGTATTTAATGTGAGACAAGAATTGTTTAGCCACTTTGTAACTTTAGTAAGTGTTTGTGTCAATTTGGTGGCAACCTGTACTGGCTCTTTGCCATGTGTAAACAAGACTGTGTCATCAGCATACATCAATATCTTCACACCGTCACATACCGATGGGAGATCATTGATGTATGTGCTGAACAAAAGCCGCCCCAAGGTGGAACCTTGCGGTACCCCCATGGAACATGCTCTTAAGGATGATGTTTTATCCTTTATCCTAACACATTGGGCACGACTTAACAAATATGACTCGATCCAGTCTAGTACACTCGGGGACAACTGAAAGCTAGCTAACTTGGAGAGGAGTACTGAGTGGTTCACAGTGTCAAAAGCCTTTCGTAGGTCTAAGAACACAGCACCCACCACTCCTCCCTTGTCAAGACTAGCCTTAATGTGTTCAATAAAATAGCAGCAAGCAGTGTCAGTAGAGTGGTTAGCTCTAAAGCCAAACTGCATAGGATGCATTAGATTTTTTGCGTTAAAGTGCGCTATTAACTGCTCTGACACTGTTTTTTCAACCACCTTAGAGATGGCTGGCAGTATACTAATTGGCCTATAATTACTGACAACCTGTCTATCCCCTGCTTTAAAGATAGGAGTTACTATTGCCGTTTTAAGAGCATTAGGGAATTTTTTTTCCTCCAATGATCTATTTACAATGTGTGTTATGGGAGTGGATAAGACATCCTTGAATTTCTTAAGAAGAAACGTATCAAAACCCCAAATGTCTTTTGCTTTGGAGTTGGATACTGTTGATAAAATTTGATTTACTTTGACATCATCTATAAGATTAAAATTCAGGAAAGTAGATTTATTGTCTACAACCTTTAGTTGTTGAGGATTTACTGAATTGTTACATAATTCTAATACAGAATCAATAAAATAATCATTAAAACTATTGGCAATTATTAAACTATCATTCTGTGGAGTACCATTTATTTTAAGCTGTAGGGGTGCACTCTTTTGTCGTTCTTTTCCTGAGAGTTGGTCAATGGTTCTCCATAATAATTTTGAGTTGCCTTTTGCTTGTGTTAGAATTTCAAGGAAATAGTTTGCTTTGGCCTTTCTAAATTGCGATGTAGTCTTGTTTCTAAGGCTTTTATAAATTAAGCGGTCAGTATTGAGTCCTGACTTTAGGGATTTTTTCAGAGCTGCATCCCTTTCCTTAATAAGTTGCCGTAATGCTGTGTTAAACCAGGGCAACGTTTGTTTTCGATGTTTAAGATGAATGTTTTTTGTGTATTTCGATACAAGATATTTAATAGTATCCAATAAGTTTTTGCAGGCCTGTTCACTATTGTTATCCTTCACAACATTAACCCAATTTGTTTGCCTAAATTCATTTTCGAAGTGCTGCATTTCTTTCTTTGGGATAAGTGAGATATGATTTTTCCCTTCTGGTGGATTGTTATTTCTAAGTCGCTTCTTTGACAGCTGCCTGGTCACCAGGGTGAGATTGTGGTCTGATAACCCAGTAATTAAGTTATATGTTTTTGATATGCGTTCTGTTTTATTTGTAAAAATTAAATCCAATAGAGTCTTTGAAGACCTTGTTATCCTTGTTGGATTTTCAATTAGCTGAGTTAAGTGAAATTTATTAGCAATATCCTTAAGCTGTTTCCTTCTTGTTTTATCTAGCCAATCCAGATTGAAGTCGCCCATTAATAGCACTTCTTTACCTTTACATGTTTTAAGTATAGTAGACAGTTTGTCTAAGAACATAGCATTTTCAGATGGTGGTCGCTATAGAACAATAACATTGAAAGACATTTCAGGAGAGAGATTAATGGTGACACCAACACATTCAATATCATTTGGCAGATCAAGCGGTTTACACTGAAATTGTTCTTTTACATAAATCATGACGCCACCCCCTTTTCCATGCCCACGGTCTCGTCTGAAAACGCGGTATCCTGGGATATAATAAACCCCTGATGGAGAGGATGGATTTAACCACTTTTCGGACAAACACAGATAATCAACATTAGAGTCTGTCAGCAAATGTTCAAGTTGTTCCGTTTTGGATACTAGGCTCCTTATATTTAGATGTCCACCAAAGATCCCTTTGGGTTTTAGCTTCGGATCCCATAGAACTTTAGCATGATTAACAGTCTGAAACATTTTAGTTTTCTGTTGTTTTGTAGCCGCGACGCTGTTGTTGCACAACTGTGCGGATATCGACGTTGAAGTAAGCAGTCCGCATTTCGTGTTATCCAGTTTAGAAGCATCAATTTCAGTGTTACCTTGTTCTTTGGTGTAATCAAGTCACTCGCCATTGGAGAAGTGAATCACGGCTTCCGTAGCAGGTCCGAGGCTGCCAGGCGTGGTGTAGCCATGTTGGCCATCTCCAAGTCCCAGCGGAGTTAGATCGAGTTCATCTTGTGAAAGCCTAGTGTTTCCCGGTCCAGGGTTGAGATGGATGTCACCGCAAAGGAGAAGGATGGTACACAGCATGGTCGCAAACCTCCGATCACGAGGGGATGTTCTCGCTTCTACGTGCCCGCGCCGACAGCGCACGATATCTACGTGCCCGTTTGTCAACACGGTGGAGTACAAGGTGAAAAGGTTCCGTGAATCGTGTGTTAGGTGAGACTCGCTGCGTGTCTCCGTGCAGGATCTCAAACAGGCCGCCTGCCAACTTCCCCATAGAGGTAGGATGATCACAATCATTAGATACAATACCAGCGAGAGAGTGTTTGATAGTTCTTGTGATCTGATGTTAATCAAATTAGACCATACTGATGGTGTTCTAACTTTAACGTTTCCCTAGACGGTATTTGGGAAGGTGAAGCCTTAGCACCTGCCAAGCCATGACACACACCTGTCGCCATCTTCATGTGGAATATGTGAAAAAAACACATATTCCATATTCTTCATAACTGTCTTCAGGATATCAAAGATTGGCTCGCCCAGAACTTCCTTCATTTGAATGAAGGGAAAACTGAGTATATTCTTTTCAGCCCCGACTCACCACAACATTCACCCTGTTTCGATCCTGTAACACCCCTATCCGCTCCCTCGGTCAGAAACCTGGGCATTATATTTGACAATGGACTAAAATACGACAAACAGATAAAGGCAGTGGTAACGGCAAGTTTTTTCCATCTAAGACTCCTTGCAAAGGTCAAACCATTCTTGTCCCGACCTGACCTCGAAAAGGCTATTCACGCCTTCATCACCCTCGCAGATTGACTACTGCAATGCCCTTTATGCTGGACTTAACCATTCTCTCCTCCAAAAGCTCTACCTTGTACAGAATGCAGCAGCACGCCTTCTCTCAGGCACCTCCAAACACTCACACATCACACCAGTCCTCTGTTCCCTTCACTGGCTCCCGGTGCGGTACAGGGTGGACTTCAAAGTCCTTTTATTTGTGTTTAAAGCCATTCATGGCTTGGCCCCGGCCTACCTTACTGAACTTGTAACCCTGTACAACCCAGTAAGGAATCTGCGCTCCGCAGATCACACCACCTTGGTCATCCCTAGGTCCAAGTACAAGGTTTTGGGGGGGCGGTCTTTTGCTGTCTTAGGCCCCAAACTGTGGACCGCTCTCCCAGCTCATATTCAATCCGCCACCGAGCTCACAACTTTTAGGTCAGAGTTAAAAACGCATTTATTCAGGCTGGCATTTCACACGTAGCCACTAACTGGGACTGTTGCCCCTTTATGTTACAGTCATGTTCTAATTTTGTTTTAGTAGTATTGCTTTTATTCTTGTTTTTACCCTGGAAAGCACCTTGTGCACCATTGGGTGCTGGAAGGTGCTATACAAATAAATATTGATTGATTGATTGATTGAACGGGGAGCTAAATGCAGTCTTGAAAGAAGAGTTAAAAGCAGTTGTGGAGTGGGTTAACTGCAACAAACTAGCTTTGAATATATCCAAAACCAACTGTATGATAATCGGCTCGCACCACAACATTAGTAAAAATCCTCAGTTAGATCTGAAAATCAAAGAAGTACGTATCAATCAGGTTCAGGAGACCAAGCTGCTGGGAGTTGTCATTGATGACAAACTTACATGGAAAACACATATAAACAAGGTTGTTAATAAAATGGGAAGTAGCATCTCGGTTATAAGAAGATGCAAAGCATATCTATCGCCAAAATCAACTAAACTAATAATACAAGCTCTAATTCTGTCAAATCTTGACTACTGCTCAGTGGTCTAGTTAAACGCCACAGCAGACACAATTAATAAACTTCAAAAAGTGCAAAACAGAGCAATTCGCATTGTCCTGGGTTGTGATCTTGGAACTAATGTATTTAAAATGCATAGAATTCTTGGTTGGTTGATGGTTGGTGATAGATTGTTTTATTCATTACTGATATTTGTAAGAAATGTACTTATAACAAAAACCCCACAAGTTCTACACAAAAAACTACAGTATAGTTCAGACAATCATAGTTATACAACGAGACATGCAGCCAGTGGAAAGTTTTCACTCCCAAAAATAAAGACGAACTACAGTAAAAGAACAGTAATATACAGAGCTATGTATGCTTGGAACCTACTCCCCAAACAATTTGGACAAACCACTAGCACAAGAGAATTTAAATTGTTAGTGAAAAAACATCTTTTAAATGGATACACACAGACTCCTAACCATGAATAAAGTAAGATGGTTAAAACATATGGATGTTAGATATATATGATATTGAGTGAAATCATAATGGAATGACGTGGAATGCATGAATTGCTTAAGAGTTTGAAGGATTGTTGTAAATGAGTGTCACCTCTTTTATTTTTTTATTTTTCTGTAGTAATTATTTAGTATGTATGTATGTATGTATGTATATATATATATATACATATTTTGTATTTGTTTCTTTGTCTGTCTGTTTTTGTTTTTTCTTCTTTTAAATTCTTGTCTTGTATTGTATTATATGTCGGACCCCAGGAAGAATAGCTGCAATTCTGCTGCAGCTAATGGGGATCCTAATAATAGGAATAAACAATAAACAATGACATGTTGGAATATTTACTGGAAAGTTTATTCATTCATCTTATTTTTTGTTTGTTCATTCAGGACTTGGAGCTCATGAAGTTTGTGGACGTAAAGTTAAATCTACTCTGAAGGAGAAGTTCCAGTGTGTGTTTGAGGGGATTGCTAAAGCAGGAAACTCAACTCTTCTGAATGAGATCTACACAGAGCTCTACATCACAGAGGGAGGGACTGCAGAGGTCAATGATGAACATGAGTTCGGACAGATGGAAAAAGAAGTCAGGAAAACACGCAGACAAGAAATAACCATCAGACAAGAAGACCTCTTTAAAGAATTACCTAAAACACATGGACCAATCAGAAGAGTGATGACAAATGGAGTGGCTGGCATTGGGAAAACAGTCTTAACACAGAAGTTCACTCTGGACTGGGCTGAAGACAAAGCCAACCAGGACATCCTCTTCATATTTCCATTGACTTTCAGAGAGCTGAATATGTTGAAAGAGAGAAAGTTCAGCTTGGTGGAACTTGTTCATCACTTCTTTACTGAAACCAAAGAAGCAGGAATCTGCAGCTTTGAAGAGTTCCAGGTTGTGTTCATCTTTGACGGTCTGGATGAGTGTCGACTTCCTCTGGACTTCCACAACACTGAGATCCTGACTGATGTTACAGAGTCCACCTCAGTGGATGTGCTGCTGACAAACCTCATCAGGGGGAAACTGCTTCCCTCTGCTCGCCTCTGGATAACCACACGGCCTGCAGCAGCCAATCAGATCCCTCCTGAGTATGTGTCCAGAGTGACAGAGGTCAGAGGGTTCACTGACCCCCAGAAGGAGGAGTACTTCAGGAAGAGATTCAGAGATGAGGAGCAGGCCAGCAGGATCATCTCCCACATCAAGACATCACGAAGCCTCCACATCATGTGTCACATCCCAGTCTTCTGCTGGATCACTGCTACAGTTCTGGAGGATGTGTTGGAAACCAGAGAGGGAGGAGAGCTGCCCAAGACCCTGACTGAGGTGTACATCCACTTCCTGGTGGTTCAGGCCAAAGTCAAGAAGGTGAAGTATGATGGAGGAGCTGAGACAGATCCACACTGGAGTCCAGAGAGCAGGAAGATGATTGAGTCTCTGGGAAAACTGGCTTTTGATCAGCTGCTGAAAGGAAACCTGATCTTCTATGAATCAGACCTGACAGAGTGTGGCATCGATATCAGAGCAGCCTCAGTGTACTCAGGAGTGTTCACACAGATCTTTAAAGAGGAGAGACTGTACCAGGACAAGGTGTTCTGCTTCGTCCATCTGAGCGTTCAGGAGTTTCTGGCTGCAGTCTACATGATCCACTGTTACACCAACAGGAAGACAAAGGTGCTGGAGGACTTCCTGGGAAGAAACTACAATAACTCACCTCTGGATGAATTTCTGAACAGAGTCATGGAGAAATCCCTGGAGAGTAAAAATGGTCACCTGGACCTGTTAGTTCGCTTCCTTCATGGCCTCTCTCTGGAGTCCAACCAGAGACTCTTACGAGGTCTGCTGGGTCAGACAGAGAACAGTCCAGAAATCATCCAGAGATCCATCAACAACCTGAAGAAGTTGAACACTGATGAAATATCTCCTGACAGAAGCATCAACATCTTACACTGTCTGATGGAGATGAACGACCTCTCAGTTCATCGTGAGATCCTGAAGTTCCTGAAGTCAAAGAACAGACCAAAGAAGGAACTCTCTGAGATCCACTGCTCAGTTCTGGCCTACATGCTGCAGATGTCAGAAGAGGTTCTGGATGAGTTGAACCTGTATGAGTTCAACGCCTCAACGGTGGCACGACAGAGACTGATCCCAGCTGTGAGGAACTGCAGAAAGGCTGAGTGAGTCCTGATCATTAACAGAATCAATCAGTGGAGATTAGTAGTTTAGTTCTTCAGACGTTCTCATTCTTCTTCAGTGTTCTACTTGTTCACTGCAAACATCACAGTCAGTTGTATTTAGTCCCAGATGTTCTCCAGCTGTTTAAAGCTGTTCAGTGAATGAACACAGTTCTTCTATTTATTTCTAATCATTCTTACATTTGACTCTTTTATTTCTATTTCTAAATATTCATTGTGAATATTCACATTTTCACTGAGCTTAACTAAAAAGATCAAGAGTTCATTAAACAGTGAAGACAGTCCAGATGTTTGTCTCATCCAGATGTCCTCATGATGGGATCACATCCACTGACAGACTGTGGACAGTCTGGAAGCCTCAATGTAACTCAGTGTTGTCTCCATTCATCTGCACATTCAACTAAACAAAGGTCTGAGAGAGATAATGAGAATGATTGTTTCCTGTCAAACACAGTCAGAGAAGATGAGCTGAACCACTGATGTGGAGACAAAATGTCCAACAGGATGTGTCCAACTGTCCACTCATCAAACACATCACCTTCATAGAGATGTCTTCTTCCATTATAACAGATTTTATTTATTTGTCTCATGACAGACTTGTTGGCTGTGGACTCTCAGAGAGTCACTGTGAAGTCGTGGCCTCAGCTCTGAAGTCCAACCCCTCCCATCTGAAACATCTGGACCTGAGTTTCAACGACCTGAAGGTTTCAGGAGTGAAGCTGCTGTCTGCTGGACTGGAGAGTCCAAACTGTAAACTGGAGACTCTGGGGTCAGTTTTCATTTATTTTCTTATCAGGCTTCTGAAGAATGGAGATCCAGTTTAGATGAGTTCTCTTGTCAGGACTGTCAGATAGAAAAGGAGCTCAAAGAGTTTAAATGAAGGAGCATCATGTTCCTGAACATCAGCAGGTATCTCCTCAGTCATCGGTGGTGGGTCTGATCACAAACCAGATCAAGTCCAGTATTCACATGTACATTAACAGAGTTCTTGGTGTCACTAATCATTCTTTCTGTCCATAATGTCTGTGGAGACATCCCCTTATGGTCTGACTCCAATGAGACAAGATGGAGGACAACATCCACAGTGTTGTTGTGTGGATGAATGATTGTAAAGTTGATCTTCAACTCATCTTGTTCTTCAGCACATCCAGTCAGTATCTTTGTGTTTCCACAGTGTTTCCTGCTGAGCTGCAGTGGAGGGACAGGAACTCAAAGAGGAACTTTGATTAGTGTCAGTCAGACTGCTGAAGCTTCATATTAGTGTCAGCTGAACAGTGGAGTTGTGTTAGGAAGAGACCACTTCACAGTCAGTGTGGACAGCAGGAATCTGAAGAACTCTGTAATGTCCATATGACATGTGACTGTTGTTGGAAGACACACTTGAACATGTCAACTTGTCCTTTAACATTTGAATGACACAAACCTCCTGAGACACCACATCCAGGAAGAAGAAGGTCCTGGAATCAAAGAACTAATCAACAGTTTGTAGTCCAACACGTGTGAGGAGGAGATATTTTGTTTTTTGAAATGATCTTTTTATTTAGAAAGGCAAATTTCCATCACATACATTGATTACAGCCTTAGTCATTCAAGAACATAAAACAGGATGGATCCGAAAGTTTTAGTGGTTATGTCCATACTGCCCTTCCAGGATTTTATTTTCCAGACCATTAATTATTCCACTTGACACAACAATACAGAACAGAAGAGGGGAGCGCACCACCTCTTACAATCAAAAGGAGGACAGGACCACACAAAGCACAAGTACAGTCAAATGAAATCAGATCTGATTTGGTTTTATGTATTTATTTATTTAGAAAAACAACCAAAATGTTTACAGGACAGGGACAAAAGAATTAGTACAACATAGAATGTGTTAATTGTGTGTGCTGTGGCGTGTGGTTGAGTGAAGTATGAGTCTTTTTTTTAAATAAATAAATAATGCAACCTTTAATAAATAATGCAACCTTTTCCTTACTGGTATGCAATACCAGTAAGGAAAAATGTGAGGGGATGACAAGAAACCAACTTTAGTGGGCAGCTGTGGCTCGGGTTGTCCATGAACCAGAGGGTTAGCGGTTCGATCCCCGGAATGTGACACATGCCGAAGTGTCCTTGAGCAAGACACTGAACCCCCAGTTGCTCCCAGTGTGTGGCACTGGTGTGTGAATATGTGTGTGCTTGTGTGAGCGAATGGGTAGATGTGTCTATCACTGTAAAGCGCTTTGAGTACAAATAGGCAGAAAAGCTCTATATAAAAGCAAGGCCATTTACCTAGATTTTTTGTAATGATATAAGCATATAGTAATATTATTGAATTAAAATATATATTACATTATATTTTGCTTAATTACAATAACATAAATAATATTATATATATTGTTACGGTCTCTAAGGCTCGATAGACACATAACATATAAAAGGGACACCAGACATCAATTGGAGGGTCTACAAAAAGGTGTGTTTTATTTCAACTGAAAACAAGAGCAAGGGACAAACAAACTCAAAGAACCAAAAAGGACTGTAGGTGCCGGCCAAAAAGAACAACATGAACAAAGAACAAAGACCGAAAACAGGACTACCGGTCACCTACAATCCAAACTAAAATAATAAAGCCTACAAAGTTTTAAATACTTTGTAGTTTAAAGAAATAATCCACCTACTTAAAGACAAAGAAACATGGACAATAGTGGTGGGCGGATCGATCCAAATATCGATAATATCGATACCAATGTTGGTATCGAGATTGATCAATACCAGCGTAATGAGACCGATACTTAAGTTTCAGTTTCTCTCGTTTCATATAAGAGGCTGTAACCTGACTTTGTCTAAATGCCGCTGCTGTCACAGAGCAGATCAGGCTCATTTTGCTCCTCCTCCCCCTTGCGTGTGTTTGTTGTACCGTCACATGACACCGCAGCGCCAGGTGACCGAACACCGCCCACCGCTACCAGCCAGGCCCGACCAGCAGCAGAACATTACACACAATGAGAGAATAGAGTAGGGCTGCTTGGGTATATTTTCGGGCCGAAAATGAAACAATAGCAAGTTGTGCTATTTTTAAAAAGGCTGTAAGATATAGTGGTAACGCAACAATTTTGTATTTGGACATTTTTAAAATCCCCCGCCCACCTGGCCCCTACAGACCCCTGAAAAGAAGAAAAAAAAAGTGTACTAAAGGGGAGAAATGTTGTCTTATTTTTATGAGGCAGTGTAGAGAACGAATTCTCTGATAGCCGAGGCACTCCTTAATTAAAATGTCTTTATTACAAAAATGACATGTCCTAACTGGACAACTTTAAAATGCCCACGCGTAGCGGCATGGGGCCTTCTTCAGGGCATAGTGAAGCAGATAGAAGACTGATCTTATAAGGGCAAAGACACACAGGTAGAAGCAGACACACAGGTGCTGACAATCAGTGTTGAAGGTCTGCAGGTAATTGCTAGGACACACCTCTCACACAGTTCTCAGCATTAAAGCTGTTGGTCACAATAATAGACAGAAACACAGGCAACAGATAGCATGCATATACATTGATGCATATATTGCCAGGACACACCTCTCACACGGTTCTCAGCACTAAAGCTGTTAATCACAATAATACAGAGACACAGGCAACAGGTAGCATACATATATTCATGCATACACATGCATGCACATTCATGCATACACATGCATATACATATACACATACAATACATAAACATTTACATATAAAAAGTGAGTAGTCACAGGAAAAAAACAGCGTTACAGAATCACAGGAAAGGTCTATAATCTATCTCCTCATTTAGTCCTGGATAGTCCATTGCTTTAAAACTCCATATCCAAAAGGTTTCACGTTGCAATAACTGTTTTAAAATGTCACCTCCATGTATCGATTTTTTGATAATTTCAATGCCCTGAATTCTCAAAGATGATGGGTCACTATGGTTTATTTCTTTATAGTGTTTGGCCATAGGGTAATCTTCGTTGTTGACTCGGATTGCGTATTTGTGTTCATAAAACTGCTCTTTTAGTTTTCTTTTAATTCTGCCCACATAGAAACACCCACATGGGCATTGTAGGTGGTAGACCACATATTCAGAGTTGCAGTTAATAAAACCATTGGTCTTAAATTCTCTCTGTATTCTCAGATCACGAAAAGTCTTGCTTTGATTCCTCTTGAATCTGAACAGTGTCTTTTTTATATTGTATTGCACTTCCTAAACACTTCCTTACATTATTTATAGTATGTGTTGTGGAGTGATCATTTTGTACACTTTGTTTATTTAAGAAAAAAAATCCAGAAAAAAGTGCAGTAAAGGGAGAGATTTAATTTTTAGTGTAGTTTCTGAACACTCTGCCTGAAATTTTTTTTTTATTTGTCCTCAAGTGATCATTTTGTGCTGTTTCTGAACAAAAACTTTTGTTGTGATAATAAAGTATTTTCTATTTACTTTTTTTAAACTGATTAATAATCCAAAAGGCAAATCACAAAAACAGACTGATTCAGATTGATGGTGCGTCCACCTTAATTATTAAAAAGTATCAATATCAATATCGGTATCGGCGATACTGGCCCTGTATTTACTTGGTATCGGATCGATACCAAATCTATCGGTATCGCACACCTCTACCGGGAATGCGCAACTACATCACGAATGTGTGTCTCCCTAATAACCGTCCCCACTACAACATGTAATGTGGAACTAATTAACTTATGCACAAAAATTATTCACATCCAAAGTTGAAAGTATTGAAAAATTGATTTTTTAAACAGAGATTATAACCAGGTTTTGAGAAGGTTCACCAAAATAATATAATGTAAAACAATTTCTTTTTAAATAAAATATTTGCTCAGCTATATTAGCAGTGCAGCTATGTTGGGCACAAACACTTAACACATAGGGTGCATCCGAATAGTCAGTACATAATAATACATAATAATGTCTGATTTGATTTTCCCGGCGGCGGCTCGTCTTCTTCTACGCTTAGAGGGCTCCCGCTGAATTGGGGGATAGCGTAGTGAGCTACCGGTGTATACTGTGGAGGTAGTAGGCCATCCGGGGATTTTTCGCCTACTAGTCGATGTCTACTAAGAATTCCAACATGTGAAAGCCAACAAAAATCCCTACGTTTTTATGTATTTTTTTATCTCTGTACCCCGTAAGATTGAACCTTTTTTTTCAGAAATTTGACGAAACTCTGAAGCTAGAGTGCGAGTTAGAGTGTGGCCATAGGGATCCATTATAAACGATGATTTTTTCAGATTTTTCCAAAATTTCACCAAAACGTAAACTGCGACCCTGACCAAACCGTAAAAGGTATCGAATCACCGTTTTCAGGAAAAGAAAGCCACAAACTTCCAAGCTATTTTCTACTCCGAAGCACGGCAGAGTAATCGCTTGGCAAAGCGAAGCTTCACATTTTGGAATGTTGCCGCTTTTTTCGGGCTTCTCCATTCATTTCAATGGGACGAAACACCCACTTTTTGCCCGATTATTCTCGCCCCGTTGGAAGAATCGCTTAGAAAAGTCATAGCACACTTGTCCCGATTAAGGCGCACGTCTGGATATACAATTTGTTTATTATTTTTAAAAACTCTGGGAGGAGTAGCGAACCGAAAAATTATGGAAGAAGGCAGAAGAAAATTAAACGCAAAGCAATAGTAATATATGTGCTATATGTGCTATATATGTAATATACTAGCTCCCATTGCCATGCATTGCAATGGGAGCTAGTGCATCGGCACAGATAATAAACGCAAAGCAATAACAATATATGTGCATTGCACAGGCAGGCTGCGCCTTACACTAGTAATATATGTGAGCTAGTGCATCGGCACGGATAATAAGCTCGAGCAATAGTAATATATGTGCCATGCACAGATAATTTGTTTGAACGCAACACAGTTATGTGGAAATTGTTGACATAGCTATATTAAGTAACTTGAACAAATAATTTTTTTGAGTATGGGGGAATTCCTCTAACTGCTCTGGTTCAACCCGGGAGCTCTCTGGCTCTGCAGCCATCTTGATGGTGTTACAACCAGAAGTCTGCGTGAGGAGGAGATATTGATCCTGTAATGAGGTCAGCAGCATCTTATTGATCTGTGTTGACATGAATAGTTGTCTGAATGTTGTGCTGACGTTTGAATGATGTCTGTAGAAGGCTGACATGATGAAGATCCACAATAACACAAGGACAAAGTCACTCTACTCATTTTAGAGAACAGCTCATTGACAGGACAAATTTCAGACCTCAACACATCTGATTGATTATTAATCATTTCATCTTTTATTCTTTATTCAGATTGATTGGCTGCAGTTTGTCAGAGATCTGCTGTGATTCTCTGGGACCAGCTCTGAAGTCCAACCCCTCCCATCTTAAACATCTGGAGCTGAGTAATAACTACCTGGATTCAGGAGTGAAGCAGCTGTGTGGTTTTCTGGAGAGTCCAGACTGTAGACTGGAGACTCTGGGGTCAGTTCACTGTCTGTTACTGTTGTAGATCTAATATGTTTAATCACCAACTGAATCTAATTCATGTTCATTAATAATTTTATTGTTCCTCAACCTGAAGACAAACACAAACACATTTCAATAACTGTATAATGTTGATAGCTGCATTCCTGGTCAACACACACAGATGAGATCATGCGTTCAGATGCAGGTGTTCGAGGTGTGTTTAGTGTCTGAGCTTCCTGCTGTTTCATCACAATGGACAACGCCCACCATCCTCTGCACAACACGTTCATCAGGCAGAGGAGTGTGTTCAGTGGCAGGCTGCTGTCTCAATCCTGCTCCACCAACAGACTGAAGAACTCTTTCGTCCCCCTGGCCATCAGACTGTACAACAGCTCTCAGTGATGGCAGGAGACACAATAGACAATGGACATATCTGTTTTGCACCACTTACTGGACACTCTGTCATAGTCATGTCTGTCTACCTCTGCTACATGTGGTGACTGTGCTTTTCATTCATTTATTAATTTCATCCATCTGTTTACAAACTAATTTAATTGCACACAGTCCTCCCCATTTGTAGCTCTCATATTTATAAAAAAAAAAAACTTCTACTGGTCACTTTATATTTTTAACAGGTCACTTTATAGTTTTAACATAGTTTATAGTTGTATAAAACATTTTATTTCTAGTTACTTTCTATGTTTTTATAGTTTTGTATGTTATCTATCTATCTATCTATCTATCATCTATCTATCTATCTATCTATCTATCATCATTCAGTCACATTTCATTTGGAGTGAAACCTGCTGTGATCCATGTATCAGTCCATTCTCTCTGAACCACAGCTGCTGGAAGGAGATCACACACCTCACACTTTCACATGTTACTGTCTGTAGAAGATATGATGAAGATCCACCATAACACAAGGACAAAGTCAGTCAAACATGTCTGAGTAGATTTAATCTACATCTTTTATTCTTTATTCAGATTGTGGAGCTGCAGTTTGTCAGAGATCAGCTGTGATTCTCTGGTCTCAGCTCTGAAGTCCAACCCCTCCCATCTGAAACATCTGGACTTGAGTGGGAACAACCTGAAGTATTCAGGAGTGAAGCAGCTGTGTGGTTTTTTGGAGAGTCCAGACTGTAGACTGGAGACTCTGAGGTCAGTTCACTGTCTCTTACTGTTGTAGATCTAATATGTTTAATCACCAACTGAATCTAATTCATGTTCATCCAGAACTTTCCTCCATAAATCTGTAAATGTCCTTTAGTTCAAGACGAGTGTTTGTATCATATACTGTGGAAAATGTCCACTGTTAGTTGTTAAAGTCAATGAAGCTTAAAGGCTGTTAAGACACAGTAATGTTGAGCTGCACATTTAAAACCTGAACACATCTGATTGAATTATTCAGGATTTAATCCTCATACCTGAGTTTAAAATAGTTAATAGTTCTGTTGTTACCATTAAGGGACAAAAGTGTCCTCTTCAAAAATGCCATAAAAATAGAATATGTTAATATTTGTTTCTGCTTTTTACACAAATGTTTTAATCACCTTCAGTCATAATCATAAATACCAAATGTTTGATTGATTTCACAAGTTTAACACTTTATATGCCAGTGTTTGTGGTGGCATCACAATGAAGTGCAGTGTCCAACAATTTAGAATGGTCTAGAAATAAAACAGAAATACAACACAAGATGGAGGACTTTCTGTTGACGCAGCCCAAGATGGCAGCATAGGTAACTAGCTCCCCATCAGTGCTGGATAAAAAACATGAATTTGGGAGGGACACTTCTCATCCAACGATCCACGGAGTATGTGGAGGGGCATAAAGTGCATCACAGACTATAACACCAGAGATGCACAGTGCCCCAGGGACCCCTCTCTACCCGACGCACTCAACAGATTCTACGCCCGCTTTGAGGGCTCTGCGGCAGCTGCTCTGCAGCAGAGAAGAAGGCTCTGCAGAGGGTGGTGAAAGCTGCACAGAAGACTGTGGGACACAGTCTATCCACCACCACGGACATCTACACTTCCAGATGCAGGAAAAGGGCCACCTGCATCAGGAAAGACCCCACTCACCCTGGACACACACTGTTCGTCCCTATCCCTTCAGGCAGGAGGCTGCGGAGCATTAAGAGCAGGACCACCAGACTGAGGAACAGCTTCTTCCCGGAGGCTGTGAGACTGTTGAACGCTGGAGGCCCTCCGTAGCCCCCCCCCCCCCCCCCCCATAGACACATATGCCGTCACTTGAACTCCACTCGCCACTTTAACTCTACTCGTCACTTTAACTCCACTTGCACGTTACCTCAGTGGCATAGGACTGAATACTACTGTGTCATTCATTGCAATAATCAATAATCTCCAATTACTACAGTGCTTATTCATATACTTCTTGATATTTTTATTTTATTTTATTTTATTTTGCTGTACAGATTCTTAGTTAGTTAATTTTATTCATATTTATACTTTTCTATTTTCTATCTCTGCTATGGCTTGAATCGGGACCAGAGAAACTAATTCGTTCCATCCCATGTACAAACATGTGTGTTGGAATGACAATAAAGAATCCTTGAAAAGAAGCTCTGCTTTAATCTCTAAAACAACAGAGAATACTACAAGATAGACTGACAGACCAAGAGACCAAGGAATAACATCCACATATTGGTCTAAAGAGGAAGCAGGGGGCAGCTCTGGAAAACAATTCATTGAACAACTTCTGAAAAAGGAGCTGTCTCTACTGACAAACACCAAGCTTTACTGCCGAAACCAGATGCTGATAAACCCCTGAGATCTACGGTGGTAAACTTCCTTCAATAAAATGAAATTGACTCCCGTACTGTGGGACTCCCTCGGGAATACCGTGACTCTGAAAATTGACGCCCTGCGCCCCCCCTGCAATGGCTCTATGACCCCCCTAGGGGGCGTGCCGCCCCACTTTGGGAACCACTGCTTTAAGGCATGCTTGGAGTTTAACCAGCTGACTAGTTTAATTTGGTTTCATGGATAAATATAACTGGGTGTCGTCTGCATAGTAATGGAAATTTATGCCATGTTTTCTAATAATCTTGCCTAATGGCAACATGTATAACATGAAGAGTATTGGTCCTAGCACAGAACCCTGAGGAACTCCATAACTTACTTTTGTATAAGTAGAAGAATCATTGTTCCGCACTGCTCTCTAAATTCTAAATCATGGAATTGGTCAACTGGTCTCTCAACACAATTGACAGAATCTTCTCGACGAGAAGCTCAGGTTCGGGGGAACCTGCCTGCCCTGACGGAACATTTGCCGCCGGATACATGATGGACTCCTGGGAGGAGTGGAGGGTCGTGTGCCTGGCAATTATTTCCGTAGAGGACATCGAGGATCTTTATATATTCGGAACCATGATAACAGGCTATCTGCTGATTGGATTAGGCACTGCCCTGGTGTATCGGAAAATTCTGAAGACGGGGTCAGCAGTCCAAACCCCATGAAGCTGCCCGACTTGATTGATGGAGTGAGCAGAGCTGTTAGCGCTCAGACTGTGGCAGGTAACCGCACCATGGAGAACTCCATGGAGAGAGCTATCAGCGCACTGACTTTGATTTTAAATCACAACATGGATAACACCTTGGAGAGACTGATTGTAATTATAAACCGCAACATGGATAACACCTTGGACAGGGCTGTTCGTGCTCTGACTGTGGTCAGTAACCGCAATATGGAAAACATCTTGGAGAAGCTTTCGGCCTGCAAGGCGGACGAACAGATTTGAAGACCAGAATGGACAAAGAGAGTCAGTCGTGTCTATTGAAATGCGACTACTCGCCCTAACCTGTGGTGATGAAATGTTTTGAAAGACTGATCAAGACATTAATCACCTCCACACCGCCCGCCACCCTGGATCCACTACAGTTTGCATACAGGCCGGACAGATCTACAGATGACGCCATAAACCTCCTCCTCCACAAGACCCTCTCCCATGTGGACACTGGTAAGGGAAACTATGTGAGAGTGCTGTTTGTTGACTACAGCTCAGCATTCAATACCATAGTCCCCTCCAGACTGGCTGCTAAGCTGCATGACCTGGGCCTGGACTCCTCCCTGTGCAGGTGGATCTACAGCTTCCTGACCGGCAGACCACAGGTGGTCCAATTGGGTCACCACACTTCAGCCCCCCTGACTCTCAACACCGGATCTCCACAGGGCTGTGTGCTCAGCCCTCTGCTATACTCGCTGTACACACACGACTGCGAGGCCACCTCAGACTCCAACATCATCATTAAGTTTGCTGACGACACCGCTGTTGTAGGACTAATCTCCCACGACGACGAGACAGCCTACAGGAGGGAGGTGTCCCACCTGGAGGACTGGTGCAGGGAGAACCACCTCCTGCTGAACGTCAGCAAAACAAAGGAACTGATTGTGGACTTCAGCAGGAAACAGCAGAGGGACTTCCATCCACTCACTATCTGTGGCTCTGAGGTGGAAAGAGTGGACACCTTCAGATACCTGGGATTGACCATCTCACAGGACCTGTCATGGACTCACCATCTGAACACCATTGTGAAGAAGGCCTGACAGCGTCTCTACCTCCTCAGATGCCTCAGAGACTTTAAGCTCCCTCTCAAGGTGTTCAGAAACTTTTACACCTGCACCATCGAGAGCATTCTGTGTGGGAGCATCACCACCTGGATGGGAAACTGTACCAGGCAGGACTTCCTGGCCCTCAAGAGGGTGGTCAGTTCAGCGGAGTGGACCATCAGAACCCCCCTCCCCAACCTGCAGGACATTTACACCAAACGTTGCAGGTTAAGGGCCACAAAGATCCTGAAACAGCCCAGTCACCCCGGACACTCTCTCTTCTCTCTACTGCCATCAGGCCGGCGTTTCCGATGCCTGAGGACAAAGACTGAGAGGCTGAAGAAGAGTTTTTATCCTCATGCCATCCGCCTGCTCAACTCTGAGCCTTAACTGGACTTAAATACCACTGCACTTTATTCATGTAGCTGCTTAATACTTAATACTGTAAATGTATGTACATATACAACTACCCCCCCATCCCCCCAAGTTTACCAGTCTATATTTTTATTCAGTCTATATTATTATTTTTTATTATTTTTTTTTATATTCTATTTCTCTATCGGCGTACATTACACTTATATCGCTTACCTTGTGTGCAACTACTGTTTACTGTAGTACTTATATATTTTTTTTACTACTGGCTGCAGGTACAACAGTAAATTTCGCTGTGCATTGTACTATGTATAACTGTGCATGTGACAAATAAAGCCTATCTATCTATCTATCTATCTATCTATCTATCTATCCATCCATCCATCCATCCATCCATCCATCCATCCATCCAAAACAATCATATTCTAATCTGCATTCCGGAGCCAGCCGGCCTTGGCCAAGGCCACTGCTAGAACAACCCCCCCTGTCCCATCCCTGCCTCCTTCCCTTGCTGAGGTTTTTTCCTGGTCCCACACTGTACTCCCCCAGAGGAGTGTAGTCTGGGAGCTGTTTTTTTATTCTCTTCTCTCCTCTTGTTTTTCTCCCCTTTCCTGCTCCCAATATTCCAAGATGGCTCTGCGGAGGGTAGCCACGGTCTGTTCTTTTGGACCAAAGCAAATTCCTTGTATGTGTAAACATGCTTGGCCAATAAAGTCTGATTCTGATTCTGATTCTGAACAAACTGGAATCTGTCAGACAGATAGGATTCAAACCAGTCTAATGCAGTTCCTTTAATCTTCATCTCACTTTCAAGTCTCTGTAGTAAAATATTATGATCAGTAGAGTCAAATGCAGCACTAAGATCTAGTAGAACAAGTATAGAGACAAGTCCACTGTCTGAAGCCATGAAGAGATCATTGGTAACTTTAACCAAAGCTGTTTCTGTACTGTGATGAACTCTAAAACCTGACTGAAACTCTTCAAACAGACCATTCCTGTTTAAATGGTCACACAACTGATTGGCAACAACTTTTTCTAGAATTTTGGAAATAAAAGGAAGGTTGAAGACTGGTCTATAGTTGGCTAAAACATCTGGATCTAGAGTGGCTTTCTTGAGTATGGGCTTAATTACAGCAATCTTAAAAGACTGAGGCACATATCCTGTTAATAAAGATAAATTTATCTGGTTCAATATGGACGTGTTAATTTGTTGGGATTGGATCTAGAAAACAAGTTGATAATTTAGATGCTGTAATTGTATAAGAGAGCTCAAGAAGATCTACTGGAGAGAAGGATTCCAGATATTGATTAGGTCTTACAGAAGTTTCTAATGTCACTGTACTTACATCTTTGACAGATGCCTTGAATGTTTTCTCTAATGCCAACAATTTTATTAGTAAAGAAGCTGATGAAGTCATTACTACTGAGGGCTAAAGGAATAAATGGCTCAACAGCTCTTTGTCAGCCTGGCTACAGAGCTGAAAAGAAATCTGGGCTTGTTCTTATTTTCTTCTATTAATGATGAATAATATGCTGTTCTAATATTATTAGAAAATAATTTTATAAGATTTTAAACTATCCTTCCAGGTTATATGAGCTTCTTCAGAATTAGTGGAATGACAAATTCTTTGTAGCTTTCGGGCTGCCTGTTTTAAACAGCGCAACTGTGAATTATACCAGGGAGCTATCCTCCTGCGATTCATGACCTTCTTTTTCAGAGGGGTAACTAAGTTTAGAGTTGAACTAAGAGATGCTGCAGAGTCATCGACAAAATAATCAACTGGCGGCCCGCGGGCCAAAATTGGCCCGCCTCCAATAATATAGATGTAGAGATGATAAAGTGGGTATATCACTGTATATTAATACGAGTCTGGAGTACAAAGAGAGACATGACTTAGAGAAATGCTTTGAAGTCACCTCTGGAGAGAGTGTCTTCATTGAAAGTAATCATGTCATAATTGGATGTATCTATAGGCCACCAAGTTTGGGCATAAGTGACTTCAATTCTAATCTGACAGAGGTGCTTGATATACTATCTAAAGAAAGGAAGAACTGTTATATTATGGGAGATTTTGATATTAATATCATTAACTCTGTTAAAAATGACCAGGTCAATTCATTCTTAGATATAATGTTCTCACATTGTTTTCATCCTGTGATTTCCAAGCCAATCAGAATGACTGAAACTTCAGCCACACTGACTGACAACATCTTCACTAATGTATTTGATAAAAAGATGAACTCGGGGATCCTCTTTGTAGACATATCAGATCATCTTCCAATTTTTCTCATGACCTCTGTAAGGGGGATTATGGACAATGATTCTAATTCACTTACCCATAGAATAATTAAACCTTCCACAATAAACAGATTCAAAGAGTTAATTGATCATCTCTCTTGGGATCATGTTCTGGCCAGTTCTGAACCACAGAAGGCTTACACTGAATTCACTAATAAAATATCTAATGTGTATAACATTGCCTTTCCTGAAAAGAGAAAATTTTCTAAATCTTATACAAAGCCAGTACAGGCCAGGGTAACCCCAGGAATGATCAAATTCCTTAGAAAGAAACACAAACTGTACAAAATATTTCTCTTGAATCCTTCCCCATTCCACCTTAATGAACTGAAAAAATATAGAAATAAATTAAATCATATTATTAGAGATGCCAAGAAGCACTACTTTAGTAACAAACTGAGAGTAAAAACAATATGAGAGCACTCTGGAGTGTCATCAATCACATTCTCAATAAAAGGAAAAATAAATCTCTCCGCAACGAATTTAAAGTTGACAGATCACTCATTAAGGATCCTGTTGCTATAGCCCACAACTTTAATAAATTTTTTGCTGAAATTGGACGAACATTAGCATCCAAAATCCCTGTGGTAAAAAAATGCCCCCTCCAATTTTAAAAACCACCGCCCACTGCTAGATTTCATTTTAGTCCCATTACCTCCACTGAAGTATGTAACATACTAGGATCACTGAAGAACTCTGTTCCTGGGTTCGACAATATCAATGCAAAGCTACTTAAAGTAATTTCTCATGCCGTTGTCAATCCACTGACTCATATATTCAACTTGTCATTCATTAAAGGAAGTGTGCCACACGAATTGAAAATTGCCAAAATTATCCCTATTTATAAAGCTGAGGATCCGACCATCCTTACCAACTACAGGCCCATTTCTCTGTTACCAACCATTTCTAAGATCCTTGAAAAGCTAGCTTACAACAGACTGCTGAGATATCTTGAAGAGAATGAAATACTATACCAACACCAATATGGTTTCAGGAAATCTCGTTCTACATACATGGCCATTACACATCTTACTAATGAGCTATACAAAGAAAAGGACAAGAGTCAGTCTACTATAGGATTTTTTTTAGACCTATCAAAACCATTTGACACTGTGGATCATCATATTTTATTACAAAAACTAAAATATTTGGGATTGGATAAACAGGCTTTATTGTGGTTTTCTAGTTATCTGGAACACAGACTACAGTTTGTTGCATTCAAAGGAGTAAATTCCCCTCCTCTTATGTCTTATGACCAAATGCGGTGTACCCCAGGGATCTGTCTTGGGGCCATTGTTGTTCCTCATATACATCAATGACTTGGCTAATGTATCAAAGCAGTTATCAAAAATTTTGTTCATATATGATACTAGTTTGTTCTTTTCTCACAAAAATCCTCTTACTCTCATGAAAGTTGTAAATGAGGAATTGGAAAAAATTGCAAAATGGTTCAAAATTAACAAATGATCACTAAACATTAAAAAAACAAACTTTATTCTATTTGGTCAAAGTCTAAAAAGGAATTCTGTAAACATAACTGTGTTTATTGATAATGTCCCAATAGCCAATGTTAAATCAATTCGTTTTCTTGGTGTAATTATGGATGAAAAATTATCTTGGAAACCACATATTTCACTCATTACATCAAAGATAGCCAAAAATATTGGAATACTTGGAAAAAGTTGTTATCTTCTGAATACGAACGTTTCGCTGAATCTGTACTATTCAATGATTCATCATTTTATTGGTTTCTCCAATATCGCCTCGGCCAGCACTCTGGAATCAGTTTTCCGCTTGCAAAAAAAAGCGGTGAGAATTATTACCTCCTCAGCTCCAAGAAGTCATTCATTAGCTCTGTTTTGCAAGCTTGACATACTTAATATTTATCAAAACAACAAACTCCAAATTGCTCAATTTGTATTTGGTTCATTAAATAAAACACTTCCTCCTTTTTTCAACACATTCTTTGTAGCCAATAATCATTTCCATAATTATCCTACCCGAACAGCTGGAGCGGAGTGGAGAGCACAGGTGGAGATGGAAGGATTCGCTGCATTTACCACACAAGACACGGCGTGAAGCAGAATGATCGTTTTATTACAATTATCTTATTTTCATAATCGAGGGAACCCAAAATTGAAATTGAAATGGAAATTCAATTAATTTCCCAGCCCTATGAGAAAACAACCCGTTATCCGTTTTCAGCAGTATCTATCAATTTGCGGGTCCCAAACGGACCCGCTGCGGAGGTGAGGCTTTAATCGTGGATGCGGAGCGGATGCAGCGCGGAGCCACGGCGGATCCGCAATCCGCCTTCGTAGCGGATCCGTTCCTGAGTGCATCTGGACCCCGATACGGGTCCGTTTCGCGGGTCCGTTCCGGAAGCTGCCATACAGTCCTTTTGCTGTGTGGGACACCATGGCAATATTGTTACGTGCAGCGGTGACACATAGTCAACAGCGTTATTTATTCACGAAGCCAGAGCCGGTCCTGGCTAGATTTACGCCCTGGGCAACCCATCCCTTGGCGCCCCCCCCCCCCCCCCCCCCCCCCCAAAAAAAAAAAAACGCCACCAGCACAACAATATATTATATTATTTGTATTATTTTATTATATATAATCTTAAATACAAAAAGGTAACAAGACATACAGTATATAAACACCAATGTAAATTGCTCAAATCCTTCATCACAGGATCTAATAACCATGCTTGAAAAATCCCTGAAGAAAGCTAAATAAATAAATAACTACATAAAAAAAGGTTCCTGCACTAATACAACTATTTCGTATTTTACATACGAGTTTTGTTTTGCATCATCCTAATACCATCTGAACAGTTCCAGTTATGATAACACACCAGTTTTGTACATAGAGAAACCGCAGATAATTAAAATAATCTGAATTCACTGCTCAGACTGTAGCAGATTTTTCAACCTGGGTTTTTCACCCTGTTTACAACTGGCATTAACATTAACAACTGGTGTGAAGTGCAATTGCCTCAATTCTAATAGTTGCTAGTTCAGCAAAACTAAAAACCAAATACAGTCGTTTTATAATAGCAACATATTAGCAAGAGGCTAATAAATAGCTATAGTACTGTCACTCACGTCACTCATAGAAATCTGCATACCTTTATCTTTTGCCCGTTTCTCCTCTTCTTTGGTCTTTTACTTTGATCCATGATGAAGAAGAAGACTCGACATCATTAACTTTTGCATTACTTTTTGCCGACACCGTCCGTTCGCCCGTCAATCAACCGGAGTTACGTGAGTCACGTAGATGACTGAACAGATTTTTTTATTTTTATTTATTTTTTGGTCATTTTTCACATAACCCAATTAATTACATGGGTCTATGTTAATTTTAGGAATGAAATACAATTTATTTGAAGAAGTTTGTGTTGTGTGGCCTGGGATCAGTCTATCCCTCGGCCCCCTCCTCCTTGCCAACCTCTGCTGTCGCAAGTTGATCCCCCGCCCCTCTCCCCTTTGCCTCTTCTGACACACACACCTGTATGACTCTCAGGAGCAAGTTGACGTGACAATGAGGGCGCCCCAGCGCCCACTACACTAACTTGACATGGAAATGAGCGGTAGTCTAGAAAACTGGCGAGTGTTTTTTTTTTTTTTTTTAGGGCGCTCGTGCGCCCTCACATAGATTGCGCCCTGGGCGGTCGCCCACATTGCCCATAGCAAAAACCGGCCCTGCACGAAGCCACCCAGAAAATACACAATGATACAAGTGAAGCATGTGTAGCCTACGTGTAGTATACACACTGATATGAATCTCATTATTAGAAATAAAGAGAAAATCATGAAACGCAAGAGATCAGTTCTCAATCGAAAACCGAAAGGAACTTTTAATTCAAAGATAATTCAGAGCTGATTGGTCGTAGGTTTGCAATAACAATGAACCCGGAGCCTCGGCCACATTAATTAAGCGTCCAAAAATCCTAACTTGCACAAAACAATATATTACATACACATATAGTGGAACCAGAACAAACAATGTGTCACAGAGTCCGTGTAACTGTTCATGGTGCTGATCACTTTGGCAACAGTAAACAATGTCACAGCTGTCCATGTAACTGTGGTGCTGAACACCTTGCGTAAAGGCGTCGTGCTGCGCGGTTGCAGCATTTGAAAAAGAAACGTGACTTACCGCCTGCATCACACAACTCCAAATGTGGCCTTCCTCTCCGGGTTGGCGCTGATCAGACTGCGACAATTTATAGTCATTAGTGTTTCCAGTTTTAACTTTTAGCATTTTCTTTTTTTCACTTTATTTCGTGTATTTATTTTTGGGTAAATACATTTTTGGGGTGCAGCAGCTCCACCAGCAGGCGGTGCTGCAGCACCCCTACTTCCCGCGGTACTGCTCGAGATCAAGCAGTGACAGACAAGGTATGCGCAGAGAACTGCCAGTGTTCAGGACAGCAAAATGGCTAGCAATATTATTATTCGCCAGGGGACACAATTGTCCTGTTAGTTTAGTTTTGTTTGACTATAATGACAGCTCGGTTTGGTCTAGCTGCTCCCTTGTTTATGTGGAGAGGGAAGGCTAAAACCCTGACAGCTAATATGACAACGCCACTCTGGGAATTTCACCCAGAGAATATACACCACTTTCACAGGTTCTTATATGTAGAAAGGGAGCAGAGACGTGAGTTTCCAGTTTCAAAGATATGTCATTTATTTAGACACAAGTCAATTAGTGACTATAAACAGGGTCAAGTTAAAATTCAAGGTTTATTGCAGAACCGTAGATAAAATTTACTAAAAAAAGGACATCCTACACAGCTGATTACCAGTACAAGATGGGAAATGTCAGGGAAGCCTGCAGGAGTGAGAGTGAGGGGAATAGGAGGGGGGCGTCACCACCACCAGGTATGGGGAAGAAAAGGTCACACGCACTGCAACACAAAAAAAAAAAAAACCACACAAGTTAGCACAACAAATTTAAGCATGCAATAAGACCCAGGGAGGAGGAACCCGCCACCCAGTGGCTCACCACCTGCAATCCTGTGACAGCCCACCTGTACTGGCACTAAAAAGGGGCTGAAATGTCACGACCTCAAGAGGTTGGTTTATGAAAGGAAATATAACAAAAAAAACAAACAAAATAACTAAATTAATGAAACCAATCAAATCAACCATCTAAGATTAATAACCACAACAATATGACCGTAAAAATGTAAAATAAATTTGTAAAGGGGCAAAAACAGCAGTAACCAGAGCTCCTCCTTTACACATACAGCAACTAGGTCATGCGGGAGCCGACATCATCACTTTCATTCCTGTTATGAAAAGCACATGTTAGAATATCATAACATGGAGATAAAATCACAGACCTATGGTTGATATGTAATGTTTCAATGGGTAAAATCTGAAAACCACTGACAAGGATGTCTTTAACAAAACATAAAAACCAAAAAGTTGCATACCTGGGAACTGTGAGCTACATGACCAAACAATTTATCCAAGTCTGATCTGGCACACATACACACCACACTAAGTGCTGCACAGCATAAGGGGGAGCAAGGGGAGCAGTCACCGCCAGTTAGCTCTCATTCCTGAAATCACACCTGTACAGATGCAAGGGGTGTGCTTAATGCATGTGCCAGCATTTATAAAACAGACAGGACCACAAATGCATACCTTAATTGGATATCGGCATTCCGCAACAACGTGGAGTCAGGACAGAGTGAGGCACAACCTGCTGCTGGCTGCTCACAGCTACATTTAACAAGAGGGGACCACGGAAGTGATTAGTCTCACCTGTTAACAATCGGTGATTGTGGGGTGTGGCCAGAGGTGGCAAGTAGCGATGTACAAATACTTCGTTACTGTACTTAAGTAGATTTTTCAGGTATCTGTACTTTACTTGAGTATTTTTTTTTCTGACGACTTTTTACTTTTACTCCCTACATTTGTACACAAATATCTGTACTTTCTACTCCTTACATTTGAAAAACAGCCTCGTTACTTTTTTAACCTCCACTTAAAAGACGTGACATGATCGGACATGACTAGAGCATCGGACTAGAGAAGGAAAGTCGACGATGCGCTTCCTGTGTTCTTCTTCTACTGTTTAGAACAGGCAGCCTGTTGATTAGTTTGAGCTCTGCTGCCACCTAGTGACTGGAGGCTGGTTTATTGTTCAAGCATCAATAAAGACAGTAAAACTGAAAGTCCACCTGACCCCACTATTTGAGAACTACTGGTCTAATGTGAAACAAACAAACAAACAAACAAACAAAAAATAATTCATGTATGGTGCGGTTTCTGTTGCTATCATTAGCTTTTTGAGGATTTTTTGGAAGCTAGTTTACAACATTAGCAATGCTATGGGAACACATCGTTTTGATAGTTTATAGCTAACACTAGCTAGCGGTTTAAAAACAACAACCCAATAATCCTCAATTTATTATTAAAACTTATCCAGATGTTCATGCAGGACCTCTGGTCAATTCAGTCTAGATTATTCTGATAGAACTTTTTCATTTTGCAAAATTATCTACGGATGAATAGTTTCATTAATGGCAAAATAATTTATACTTTTTACTTAAGTACATTTCAGAGCCTGTACTTTCTTACTTTTACTTGAGTAAAGGAGTTGAATCAGTACTTTTACTTTTACCAGAGTATTTTTTTACACAAGTATCCGTACTTTTACTTAAGTACAGAATGTGAGTACTTTTGCCACCTCTGGGTGTGGCTGAACTAGAAAGGAGGGAGGGGGAAATGCTACCCATCACATTTACATTGGATCAGTGTGTGCACTTAACTGCACCCCAAGGTCAGGGGGAGGGTGGGGTGGGGTAGGGCCAGCGGCTGTCCTGTTCAGGTTGACAGCTAAGGAGACTTGTTTATGGCAGATTTTATGTTGTTTGTTTGTGTTTTTATATTTTTCACAACTTTCACATTTTACTGGTGTACTCCCAATACAACACTTAGGGATACTGAAAGGTTTACCAACAACCAAAAGATGTTGCTATGCTGTACAATCTGATGTATTATTAAGATTAGATGACTTCAAATAAGAATTTTAAATTTACTTCTTGGAATGTGAGAGGAATGGTAAAGTTGGCTAAACTAAAGCAGGTTATTACCAGGCTTAAACAACTTAAATCATAAATAGTGTTTAACCAAGAGACTCATTTACTCAGAGAGGATCTGGTGAAAGTGGAGATGGCCAGGCAAAGTGCTAGCACTCGGTTGCCCTTCTCACTCGAGAGGGGTTATGGTGTTAATTCATAATTCAGTGCCTTTCCAAGTAAACAACACTATTTATGATAAATCTGGTAGATTTCTGGTGGTTCAAGGAACTCTCTTGAAAGAAAATAACTAATTGTATATATGATAGTATTGTTTTGTCAGATCATGCCCCAACCTCACTATTTTACAAGGTAGAACAAGTGAATAGCCGCTCTAACAATTGGCGCTTACACCCTAAATGGATACAAGATTCTGACTTTATTAAATCTGTAGGAGAACACCTTGATCTCTACTTCTCAATAAATACGAATCAAACAACTGCAGCCATTAGGTGGGAAGCTTTTAAAGCTTAATATTAGAGGACAAATCATAAGTTTCACCAGCTCTGAATTTAACAAATTCAAACAGACAATGAATGAATTAGATACTAAAATTAGAGAATTAGAGAGAGAAGTTATAGATGATTCAACACAAAAAAACAGGAATTACTGACCCGTAAAGCTAAATACAAGGAGCTTTCTATGCTTAAAGTTGAAGATGGTCTAATAAGATTGAAACAAACATTTTATGATCAGGGTGAAAAGCCGGGTAAACTGCTAGCTTGGCAGATAAAGAAACTTGAGTCTGACAGAGCCATTCATATAATTAGGAATGAACAAGGAGAATTATCTACCCACAGAAATTAATAACACCTTTGTCTCATATTATAAAACCCTTTATAATTTTGACAGCCCACTAGACCTGGTAAACCAAAACATTTTCCTGGATGGACTGGTCTTTCCCTGTATTTTTGAGGGCACAGAAAACAAATTGCAGAGGGAAATAAATTTCAATGACATCTCTAATGCCATTATAAACATGAGAGGAGGTAAGGCTTCGGGTCCCAACGGGCTTCCGATAGATATTTACAAGCTATTTAAAGCAAAATTAATAGCCCCATCATTAGATGTTTATCTGGAATCCTTTAAGATAAGATAAGACAAGACAAGACAAGACAAGACAAGACAAGACAAGACTTTATTCATCCCCGTGGGGAAATTAGGGCGCTACAGCGGCAGGAAACAACAGTGCAAGATTTAGAAGATACAAAAAAAATAGAATATAATAAGAATAGAGTACGGCAGACAAATATGTTGTGTACAAAAAATATTTACATATTGCAGGATAGAGGAGTTAAACTGTTAAAGGAGGATAAATATATGTTGCCTCCCTGCTTTATTACGTAGTGCTCTGATCACTCTCATTCTACTTGTGGTTCCTAGAATTTCAAAAAGTAGAATGGGAGGTAGAGCCTTCAGCTATCAGGCTCCTCTCCTGTGGAACCAGCTCCCAGTTTGGGTTCAGGAGGCAGACACTCTCTCTATTTTTAAGGTCAGGCTTAAGACTTTCCTTTTTGATCAAGCTTATAGTTAGGGCTGGACTAAACCATCCCTTAGTGATGCTGCTATAGGCCTAGGCTGCTGGGGGACAATGCACCAAACACATGTCCTCCTTTCTTCTCTCTCCTCTCTCGCATCCTCCACTTTCTTTTCTCTGGCACAGAGCTCTTGCCCTCTAATTTCCTATCTACTACTAGTCATGCAGTTATGTGCTATTACTATATAGAATGTTTGCTGCTTTACTGAATTCTAAAACCAGGCAAAGTGTCAGCCGAAAGTGGTTCTTACAGATCCATATCACTTTTAAATTCCGATTCAAAGATTATAGCTAAGGCTGCCAAGTCTATGAGGTTGGAGAGGGCACTACCAGCCATTATACATGGAGACCAAAATGGTTTTGTGCAAAATTGTCAGGGGTTCCACAATGTGAGGAGAGTTCTTAATATAATCCACGAATGTGAAGAGTCACCTGATACTGCAATACTATCACTTGACGCGGAAAAGGCGTTCGAATGGTCCTATCTGCTTGAGGTGCTTCAGCGTTTTGGATTTGGTGATTAGTTCCGTAGATGGGTTAAACTTTTACTTGTTGATTCTTCTGCAATGGTATCTACCAATAACCTCATCTCTCAGGCTTTTGAGTTATTTCGAGGCACAAGGCAAGGGTCTTTAATTTCAACTCTACTTTTTGTGATGGAACCTTTAGCAATAGCGATTTGATCACAACCCTCAGTCCATGGTATTAAGACCGGGGACATGGTACACAATACAGAAATGTACGCTGATTATACTATTGTGTTTTTATCACACCTTGAAGAATCGATAACATCTCTCCTGGAGTTTTCAAAGTTCAAAGTGAACAAAGAAAAGTCATCCATTATGTTGGATGTAAACGAGAGGAAGAAACCAGTTGTATCCCACCCATTTGTGAATGCCCAATCACTAGATTAATAACATTGCCACTCTCTTTACTGGGAAGAATAAACATAGTAAAGATGACTATAAAGATGACTATATTACCTACATTTTTATATATTTTTCAGTCAATTCCACTGGCCCCTCCTCCTTCTTTTTTTTCTAAGACCAGAAAGCTCCTTTCTAATTTCATCTGGAACAACAGATAGGGGAGGGCTACAGTTGCCAAATTTAGAATGATATTATTTGGCTGCTCAGCTGAGGACCACAATGTTTTGGTTTTCGGAAGATATTTTCCTGCCCTGGTTAGATATTGAAAAAATGTCCTCGAAGGGTTTGTCATTAAATAGCTATCTATACTCAGCACCCTTTAAAACATTAAAGAAATGTCCTAATCCTTTTGTAAAAAAAAAACACTTCTGTTGTTTGGCATGAAGTACAAAAAAATATTGAATGACTCTCCAGGGTCGTCCTGTTTCTCCCCAATTTGGGGTAATGAACACTCTGCCCCGGCTAAGAACAACATGGGTTTTAAAGTATGGTTGAACAAGGGCATTATGAAACTACAGGACGTATATGAGGAATATTCTCTAATGTCATTCAGTGAGTTAAGGGCAAAGTTTGATATACCGCAGAAACACTTCCTTAAGTATTTGCAACTTAGAAGTTTTATTCTGGCACATTTAAACAATTCAGTGCAACAACCCCCATTCTCCATCTTAGAAACTTATGTTACAAAAAACTGTTTTGGTAAAAGACTGATCTCCCAGTTTTATAGCATGTTAGTTGAAAACCATAAGGAAAACTCTGATAGTAAAAGACAGGAGTGGATATGTGACTTACAAATAAGATATCTCATCTATTGAATGGAGTAAAATATGTTTAAAAACACACACTCAAACCTTTAACACTCGCTGGAGAATGATACAATTTAACTGGATAATGTGAACATACATCTCCCCTGTACAATTAAATAAATTTGATCCTAATATACCTGATCTATGTTATAAGTGTAATACCAGGGTACATTATATCACTGCTTGTGGAAATGTGAGGAGATTCAAAAATTTTGGAGTTCAGTGTTAATGTACAGTCCCTGACAAAAGTCTTGTCACTTATCCATTTTGTAGAAACAACAGTTTATAACCTGACTTTTAATTAATCCATTGGTTTTAGAAATGGCTCATATGAAAGCTAAAACCCTCCCAAATTATGTTTGATATACTACAATAAATTTGCTTCACTGAAGAAAGATTGATCATTTAATGAACACAGAAAGGTCAGATTTTGGCAAGACAAAAGTTTTGTCGCCTACAGAAAGTAATGTGAAAATTGAACAAATCATTTACTTCAAATACAAAAATATGATGCATAACATCAGTGAATTAAGTACTGGTGCTGTGAGATCCATATTTAATATCTTGTATGACTTCCATGAGCTTGAAGGACTGCATCCATGCGGTTCGACAATGATTCATACAATTTATTGATGAAGTCATCAGGAATAGCAAAGAAAGCAGTCTTACATGCCTCCCAGAGTTCATCAAGATGCTTTGGTTTCGTCTTCCATGCTTCCTCTTTCATTCTTCCCCAGACATGCTCAATGATGTTCATGTCTGGTGACTGGGCTGGCCAGTCCTGGAGCACCTTGATCTTCTTCGCCTTGAGGAACTTTGATGTAGAGATGGAAGTATGCGATGGAGCACCATCCTGCTGCAAAATTTGACCCCTTTTATGGTTGGGAATGTAAGAGGTAGCTAATACTTCTTGATATTTTACGCTATTGATATTGCCTTCCACCCTGCAAATCTCTCGCACACCCCCATACTGGATGTAACCCCAGACCATGATTTTTCCGCCACCAAATTTAACTGTTTTCTGGGTGAATCTCGGATCCATGCGAGCTCCAGTAGGTCTCCTGCAATATTTACGGCGGTTGTGATGTAATTCAACCGAAGATTCATCTGAGAAATCCACCTTCTGCCACTTTTCCAGCGTCCATCCTTTTAGCAGGCTGTGGGCCTTGGCAAATGCCACACGTTTTTTTAATTGCCTTTTGTTTAGTGCTGGTTTTCTGGGCACTGATTCTACCATGGAGGCCATTTCGAGACAGGATTCTACAAACTGTTCTGGTTGACACGGGGACTTGAGGTGACCAGGCCTGGTGGAGCTCTGCTGCAGTGGAAAAGGGGCTGGCCTTGGATTTTCGAGCCAACAAACGGTCCTCCCGAGCAGTTGTCTTGCGGGGTCTGCCGGACCTGGGCTTGTCAAAAACATCTCCAGTCTCTTCAAATCTTTTTCTTATTCTTGTAAGACTGCTTTCTTTGCTATTCCTGATGACTTCATCAATAAATTGTATGAATCATTGTCGAACCGCATGGATGCAGTCCTTCAAGCTCATGGAAGTCATACAAGATATTAAATATGGATCTCACAGCACCAGTACTTAATTCACTGATGTTATGCATCATATTTTTGTATTTGAAGTAAATGATTTGTTCAATTTTCACATTACTTTCTGTAGGCGACAAAACTTTTGTCTTGCCAAAATCTGACCTTTCTGTGTTCATTAAATGATCAATCTTTCTTCAGTGAAGCAAATTTATTTTAGTATATCAAACATAATTTGGGAGGGTTTTAGCTTTCATATGAGCCATTTCTAAAACCAATGGATTAATTAAAAGTCAGGTTATAAACTGTTGTTTCTACAAAATGGATAAGTGACAAGACTTTTGTCAGGGACTGTACATCTCTCAGATCACAGCTTCCCCTGTACCTTTTTGCCGTGTGAGGAAAAATGGTTGATCTTTGTTTACTACAGGCCAAATGCTATATTGCATTATGTTGGAAGAATGTTGGTTGTCCCTCTTTTAACCACTGGTTAAATAACTTCACATCGAGTTTAGCTCTTGAAAAACTGACCTATATTGTTAGAAAGAGGGCTTCTGAATTTTACAACATTTGGAAGATATTTCTGGAAGTATTGGGGAGTGGAGATTTAGAGGAGGCAATTGGGACTTCCTGTATTTAGTACTAGAACCATTCTGAAGTGGCTAATCCTTTGTATCTCCCTTTAGCCAGCTGATGTTAAGGTGGAGCGTTACGACACACTTTTTAATAAGCACGCGCAGAGATGACGCTCATCCAAGTTTGATGTTTATTGAACATAAATCTCCGGTTGACTTTCCATAATTATAAAACAAAATTAAACGAGTAACTTAATATGCAAGGTCCGAAACATTTGTGTGTGAGTGTGTGGTCGGAAAAGTTTAACGCTCCGCCACCTAACAGATTCGAAACACTCATTCAACAAAATTAAATAGCCACCTGTCCGTGGGAGGCACATTACATACGTCACCATCAAATTAAAATAAAATAAGCGTCTTTAAGGATCTTTATACATTTTAAACTAAGATGGCTCCAGATCTAGATGATTGCAATAATAATAATTTCTTTTATAAATAGAAATACCATAATTTACTCAAAACAAGGTCCATGTATTCTGCAACTATATCCCAAGATTCAATATGGCTCCAACACATTCAGATTTAATAGAGACTCAATTAATTGTATTAAAACTATCTATCAAAGTCCTACAGCCAGAATAAAAGTTAATGGGAGCCTAATGGGAAGAATAATCCAGCTAGGAAGAGGTACGCCACAGGGATGCTGCTTATCCCCGCTCCTCTTTGCTATATATATTGAGCCATTAGTGATCAGACAGAGTGAGGAAATAAAAGGGATTAATATTAATGGGATTCATATTAATAAGTCTATTTGCAGATGATATTCTGATATACCTGGATAGCCCGAATACAACTTTTACCCAGCTGATGCATCTCATAAATAAATTGGGCCAACACTCAGGATACAGAATGAATGGAAATAAAAGGCAGATGTTGACTTTTAATTCTACCCCGTCCCTACAAATCAAGAGAATTTACCAATTAAAATGGCATCAAAAACTATTCATTATCTGGGTGTGACTCCAGCTAAACAACTGCCCCACCTTTAGAAAGCAAACTATGACCGGATTCATCTTCAGATTAGTAGAGACATAGAAAGATGGTCCACCCTACAATTAGATTTCAACTCAACAACTGAAGTCATTAAAATGAACATGTTCCCTAGACTACTATATTTTCAGTGTCTGTCTGTTAGGATTCACCAGGAAAAGTTCAGAATCTGGGATAAAATGATCTCCAGATTTCTGAGAAACTGTCCTTGTGTCGGGTGGTTTTGGCATACAGAGTCTAAACAGATAGTGGCCAGGATGTGAGGGGTCTGTGGTGATCTTGTGTTGTATTTCTGTTTTATTTCTAGAGCATTGTAAGTTGTTGGACACTGTACTCCTGATTGGCATTGTGATGCCACCACAAACACTGTCATATAAAGGGTTAAACTTATGAAATGAATCAAACATTTGGTATTTATGATTAGGACTGAAGTTAAAAAGATTTATGTAAAAAAAGCAGAAACAGATATTAACATATGCTATTTTTATAGCATTTTTGAAGATGACACTTTTGTCCCTTAATGGTAACAACAGAACTATTTAGGTTACACAGTGTAAAAATAGAGTATTATGGGATTTGTTTTTGATTTGCCAAATATCATAGCAACAAACATAACCAACGCTAAGTAATCAAAAAAAATCTACATCTTTTATTCTTTATTCAGATTGATTGACTGCAGGGTGTTAGAGATCAGCTGTGATTCTCTGGTCTCGGCTCTGAAGTCCAACCCCTCCCATCTGAAACATCTGGACCTGAGTAGAAACAGCATGAAGTATTCAGGAGTGAAGCAGCTGTGTGGTTTTCTGGAGAGTCCAGACTGTAGACTGGAGACTCTGAGGTCAGTTCACTGTCTGTTACTGTTGTAGATCTGATATGTTTAATCACCAACTGAATCTAAGTGAGCAGGGTGAGTTGTGTCCTTGAGTATCTCCTGGACCTTCCTCAGGCAGCGGGAGTTGTACTGAATCTAATTCATGTTCATCCAGAACTTTCCTCCATAAATCTGTAAATGTACTTTAGTTCAAGATGAGTATTTGTATCAGAAACTGTAGAAAATGTCCACTGTTAGTTGTTAAAGTCAATGAAGCTTAAAGGCTGTTAGGACACAGTAATATTGAGCTGCACATTTACAGTTGAAACCAGGTGTTTACATCCACTGTGTTAAAAGACACAAACTTTTTTTCCTCACTGTCTGAAGTTAAATCAGACTAAACCTCTCCTGTTGGAGTGGCCATCACAAAGCCCTGATCTCAATCACATAGAAAATTTGTGGGCAGATCTGAAAATGCGTGTGAGAGCGAGGTGACCTACAACCCTGACTCAGTTACACAAGTTTTGTCAGGAGGAATGGACCAGAACTCCAGCAGACTATTGAGAGAAGCTTGTGGAAGGATACCCAAAACATACATGACAGATGTATGTTTATCTTGCTGTTCTCTTCTCTTCTCTCTTTGCTGTTCTCTTCTCTCTTTCTTCTGTCTGTACCCGGCTGGCCTTAGGCAGATGGGTCCCTCCATATGAGCTGGGTTCTGCTCGAGGTTTCTTCCTGTTAAAAGGGAGTTTTTCCTTGCCACCGTTGCCTTCAGGCTTGCTCTGGGGGTTTCAGGCCGGGTTTTTGTAAAGCGTCTTGAGACGATTTGTATCGTTATTGACGCTATATAAATAAAATTGAATTGAATTGAATTTGACCCAAATCATACAGTTTAAAGGCAATGCTACCAAATACTAAGGAAATATAGGTAAACTTCTGACTTTGAAGAAAGTAATAAAGAATTCTGTAAGAAATTCTCTCTCTCATTATTGTGGCATTTAGCAAATAGAAATGATTTTGGTGGGGCGGCACAGTGGTGAGGTGGTTAGCACTGATGCCTCACAGCAAGAAGGTCACCGGTTTGAATCCATGGGCCGGCTGGCCTTTCTGTGTGGAGTTTGCATGTTCTCCCTGTGTCTGCGTGGGTTCTCTCCAGGTACTCCGGCTTCCTCCCACCATCCAACGACATGCTCATTAGGTTCATTGGTGATTCTAAATTGGCCGTAGGTGTGTGTGTGTGAGTGTGAATGGTTGTCTCTCTCTGTGTTGGCCCTGCGATGGACTGGCGACCTGTCCAGGGTGTACCCCTGCCTCTCGCCCAATGACAGCTGGGATAGGCTCCAGCAGACCCCCGTGACCCTTAACAGGACTAAACGGGTATAGAAGATGAATGAATGAATAATTTTGGTAATCCTAACTGACCTAAAGCAGGAGAGGTTTAGTCTGATTTAACTTCAGACAGTGAGGAAAAAAGGTTTGTGTGTCTTTTAACACAGTGGATGTAAACATGTGGTTTCAATTGTAAATTATAAATTATAATATTGTAAATTAATCTACATCTTTTATTCTTTATTCAGATTGATTGACTGCAGGGTGTTAGAGATCAGCTGTGATTCTCTGGTCTCGGCTCTGAAGTCCAACCCCTCCCATCTGAAACATCTGGACCTGAGTAGAAACAACCTGAAGGATTCAGGAGTGAAGCCGTTGTGTAGTTTTCTGGACAGTCCAGACTGTAGACTGGAGAAACTGAGGTCAGTTCACTGTCACAGATGCTAGCAGTTCAAAAAGTGAGTGACCAGGGTGGGTTGTGTCCTTGAGTATCTCCAGGGCCTTCCTCAGGCAGGCGGGACGTGCACAGGGGAGTTGCTCAGGTTGCTCGGGCAACTGCCCATATGTCCTTCTCGACTCACGTTGCCCTTCTGAGGGGGAAAAAAAAATTGTACAATGGATGCAGAATTTCACGTAGGCCTAGATAAAAAAAAACAAAAGCGCAAAGCCTCATTCACTTCCATTCGGGCACCAAAAGTGAAAGTCAGTAAGGGCAAACTCTGTTTACGTGGCTGTAGCGCTGCACGCGACCAGCAGCGGCCCTAGTGGGAGCACGTAGAGGTTGTCGCATAGACAGTAAAAGATAGGGTTGTCGGGTGAGACGACTCAACGTTGTCGGAGAAGGTGAGTTTGTGATGTATAACAAACGAACGATCATCATCATCAAGTTTTATTAAATGAATTAAAATCTTCATAAATCCAGGCTGAGTTTTCCACGTTTAGCAGACAGATAGCTTGCAGACAAGCAGCCTGTTATAACATAGCCTAGACTATTTTTTAGGCATTAGGCAAACTAAGCTACATGTCTGCTGATAGTTAGTTTCTCACATTTCGTTTTAGCAAGAAAAATTAATGATGGAAGTAATGCATCACATTTACTATTTTATTCAAAATGGTTAAATACCTAAATATTGGTATTATATATTATTATATATTGGTATGGTATTGTTTGAAGCCAAGATGCCCACCGAAAAAAGGCGGATTCAGGAGAGGGAGAGACAATTAAGGCAGGCAGCAAAGGGCAGCACATCACTGCAGGGTTGGCTGCGAAAAAGCCAACCAGCAGGTGAGACACAGAGACTTTGCACTGTGATAAAGATGACATGACACTGTGTAGGCGAATTGATTAATTAATCAGACTCATATTTTAGCCTACTAATGGCAATGTTTCATAATTACATTACATTTAAGATGAGGAGCAGTCACAACTATGTGAGGAAAATGTGGACCACCAGGAGGACGAGGCACATAGGGCGCCTAAGTGATGATCACCAAATATGAGATGAGAGGACCATGCTAGAAAGTACAGGGTTAAAAAGCTGCATGCTAAATAATTGTATTTAGCATGCAGCCTATCTAAAAAAAACATAGGCTATTTTAGAAGTAATTTCAAAGATCTTGCCTGAGCAGAACATAAATACCACGAGTGGGCATTAAAATAATAATGATAATGACAATAACAATAATATGTAATTGGACAGATGATGACCCCAGTGCATCAGCTGCATTCAGAGAGCCAGAGCCAGAGCCAATCCCAGATGACATCAGGACAGAGTTGCAAAATAGGCTTTGTGTATATATATTTTAATAAAGACCCTGTTTTTCTCAGTCCTTCATAGAGCCCGTGAGTTTTTTTTTTTTTTTTTGAGGGGGCGGGGGGGGGGCTTTTTTCAGGTCAGAGCAACTGCCCCTCAAAATTCCTGTGCACGTCCCTGCACTGAATCTAATTCATGTTCATCAAAAAATTTCCTCCATGAATCTGTAAATGTCCTTTAGTTCAAGATGAGTGTTTCTATCAGCGTTACCTCCCGAGTATGTAACCAGGGGATGAGGGGAGGTCAACAAAAGAAAATAGTTCCCGGGGAAAGGAAAGCGACAGCGAGACTGATAACTGTGTGTAAAAGAATGTTTCTTTATTAAAAAACAAAACACTAATGATAACCAAGAATGCTGGTCACAAAATTAAACACAATAGACCAGAACCGACAGCCACAAACAATCTAAAGTTGCCACCACACTTGGGGGGGGGGGGGGGGGGGGGGGTCAAAAGGCAAAAACAAAGAAAGATTAATAACGTCTTTTCCACAGAAAAGATTAGTCAGTACCTCACCGTTACAATTACCAACAAACAAAGCCAACCTCACGCTTCCGCCACTGTGGTCAGAGGAGGGGCGATCACCTGGAGGAGGAGAGTGAGAGAGAGAGAGACACAGACTACATTTACACGTGGCCGATTATTTTCATAAACAGACATTTCACCCTCTCCGTTTTCAAAAATAACATCGTGCACACCTATCAGTTTTCAGAAAAGTTTTTGTTTACACGAACCTGTGTATATATGCCGTCAAGAGCATGCCAACCCTGTAGGTGGCAGTGTAACGAGAAGCTCAAGCCCACGTTAGCCAATCAGAATCCTGAAAATAGAAAGCAAGCGGCGAATAAACATAAAAATAGGTCGCACTTTTGGAGCATGCAGGTGCACATTCTGGCGCATGCTGTGACGTCGGCTGCCTAAACCTTCGTTTTTGTCAGTTTACATGCAAACGTGCAACCGAAGTTTTCCAAAATATCCACTCTGGCTGGAGTTTTTAGAAAGCATCGTTTTCAGAGGCGAATTCTCCGTTTGCGTGTAAACGAAGGGCTCAAACGGGGCCACAAACACACCTCAACAACCTACACCTGCACTAGGGCCGTAACAATCAGAAACTGTAGAAAATGTCCACTGTTAGTTGTTAAAGTCAATGAAGCTTAAAGGCTGTTAGGACACAGTAACGTTGAGCTGCACATTCAAAACCTGAACACATCTAATTGAATTATTAATGATCTACATCTTTTATTCTTTACTCAGATTGATGAGATGCAGTTTGTCAGAGATCAGCTGTGATTCTCTGGTCTCAGCTCTGAAGTCCAACCCCTCCCATCTGAAACATCTGGAGCTGAGTAAAAACAACCTGAAGGATTCAGATGTGAAGCAGCTTCTTGATCTTGTGAAGAGTCCAGACTATAAACTGAAGACTCTGGAGTGAGTAGAGGGTTCCAGTCAGTCCATGCTGCTTTCATCAGTATTGTCCTAAACACAGTTAGTATCAAAGATCCAGTGTTTCCTGTAAACCTGCAGCTTCTCAGTGAAGCTGAGACAGGAGAATGGAGACAGGCTTCAGGATTGGACAGAAAGACAGAGAGAGAGACAACAGTCAGCCAATCAGATGAGCCAGAAGCTTGTTGTGATCATGTGTTTGAGTTGATGTGAAGACGACTGTTGTTGTTGTGTTGATGTGTCCAGGAAATAAAGCTGGATTCCAGCTGACAGCCTTCCAAGATGTATAGAGACAGTGGTGGTCATTCATCAAATCTGATGAACAACTGATCACAGCTCTGAGATCAGTCTGACTGAAGCCTGCACATCACAGAACCAGCATTACATTTAGTAACCATGAGCAGAGTCAGCACATGTGTCATTAGTTTGATCAGATCTCTTCAATGACAGCCTCCATGTTTATTAGTCAGCTGATCTTTGTTTAAATGGAGCAGCAGTAAATCCATCACTAAAGTCTTGGTGCAGTAATGAGGCGTTCAGGACTCTCAGCAGTTTATTAGTCAAATCTGCAGAGGAAACAGACTTGATGCTAAAAGTCTCTGCAGGTCTGTGTGTGTTCACTCCAACACGTTAACATGAAGCTGAAAGGAAGCTGGCTGAGCTCCACAGCTGCTCCACTGCTGCTCTGAACAGGACTAAAGTCCCTGCTGCTCTTTTTCTTCCTTTATTGATTCCATATATTAATATTCCATCTACATTTTACATATACAGTTATACACCAGTATAAAACATTCCCAACCTCCTCCACTGGGGAGCAGAGACATAGTTAGACATAAATTATCTAGTATAGTTACGGTAGAGTAAGTGTGAAGTAAAAAGAAACTATTTTTCACTCCTGTCCTTATTTTCACACCTCTTTTGTAGAGTCTCTTTTCTCCTGTTGGAGGATAAACATATCAAATAAACATATGAACAAGTTAGTAGCATTAACCAAGGAGGTCAGTAATCTACCATACACAGAGGCTTTACTGCACAAAGTCTGCTCTCAATGGAGATACAAAAACAAACCAGTTTTCCCAGTAATTGTTCAAAATATCTGTTTTTAGTCTAGCCCAGAAAGTCAGCTTCTCCATTCTAGAAATATTTAGCATTACCTCTACCCAATCCTCCATTTTTACCACTGCTCGGGCTTGTCTCCCTCGATAGCGTAGCCGGCGCTAGCTTGTGATCCTCTCATGTTAGCTATAATGCTAACGTATGTTGTTCGTCGTCTCCGTCGGGGTTTAACTCTGGTTTTCTGGATTTTTTTACTTGTTTTTCCTCTCATCATTCTCTTTGTCCTTTCTGTTCGATACTTACCACATACTACATTTGCCTAATGATACTTATCCAGGGAGTCCCACATTTAAAGTCGAGGAGCTCACTCTGACCCCTCGCTTTCTACTGGATGTGATAATGAAGGGAGACTCTGGAAACACTTGTTCACCTCCTCTCTTCTTTCTCCTCCTCTCTACAGGTGGAAGCTGTAGTAAACAGGATGGTGTGTGTTGTGAGAGGATGAGCTGTGTCCTGATGATCCAGAGGTTGAAGCAGACTCTGACTGGACCATATTACTGGGAGGTGGAGAGGAGAGCTTCATCCACATGGTCTCTATTTAAGACCATCAACAGAGCTGCACTTCAACTCTTCACAGAGCTCCAACAAATCAAGTCCAGTCCCTCATGAATGATTCAGACACATGTCAACCTGCCAGCATCAACAGTCCTTCCTGTTGTTGTGTAGATGTTTGTTCCAACTAGATTCTAATGTCTGTCTTCTCTTGTCTCTGTAGAAACAGTAGACTCCAGATGTTTTACATGTTTCATCCACATATTTATTTAATTGGAGCAGGAGCTGGAGCGAGCAGCAGTCTGCTTTATTTGTCACTGATTATTGATTGGATTAATCAGATTGTCAGTGACAGTGTTGATGGATGCTTTGCTTTGGTCTGATTTATTCTTCACTGGTTGGTTACAGAAACTTTACATCCTGCAAATCAGAAGTAAGAGCTCATTACCCTTCAGAGAACCACAGTAGAAGGCCACATTTTAATAGAAATAGTGTGAAAATAGTTGATCCTAGACTTTAATAGTCTGGCCTTGAAGAGTAAGAATCAAGCTAGAAGTGTCTGTGTTATTCTGGATTCAGAACTAAATGTCAGAAGTCACATTAAATCAATGACAAAGTCTGATTCTTCCAGAGGTTTCAGTCATTGTCATGTGATCTCCAAACTCAGTACATTTTATAAATTAAATTAGACTCATGGACTTTTAACAGAGCTTTAAACAATCAGGAACTTTTTGTGTGATGAAAACATTTAGTGGTTTTCTCTGTAAATCCAGTCTTTTCTGTTATAAATGTTGGTGTAAAGTGATAATATGTAATGCTGTCACGTTATCCAGTTGTTTTGTGTTCATAACCAGTGAAATTATTTTTCTGGAAGTTTGGAGACTGACTTTTTCAGTGTGATTTATGCTAGCGCAGGAAAGTTGAACCATGTGTCTAAAGTAGCACGTTTAGCACTCAATGCTAATGCAAACTTATTTTATATGTTAGGAGCAGAGGTACAGAAAGAAAAAAACAAAGACAATGTATGTGTCAATGTCTTCAGCAGGTAAATAAATGCTGGAAAATCGCCCATTGGATGGTGTCTTCTTCTACACCCTGATCACATCCATCACATGATATTGGCTCATTTCCCTAAAACCATATGGACGGGTAGACGGGAGGTAGGATGATGGAAGAGGTGCATGAGGAGGTGGAAGCGTGGTAAGAGGGAAAGAGTCTGTGGTTAAAAACAAACTCTAGCTGACCGGCTCTCCATCCCTCCTATCATCCAAGGTTCAGTCCCTGATGATAAACTGGACTACATCCACCTCCAGCAGACTGACTGCTGGGTCTTAGTTTTCACAGAGACCAGGTTCAATGACAGATTCATGTGGACGGGCTCTGTGGTGGTGGCTGGAGAGTTTACATCAACACAGAATGGTGTAAGAACCTGGTGCTTGTGTCTGTTCATTGCTCATCACTACTGGAGGTTGTGACTGTTTGATGCAGACCATTTTATTTACCACAGGAATTCACTTTACTGCTTTATACGGCATCAAAACCCTGTCACTGGTCTGGTTGTCTCGGCTCTTTGGGAGAGCTGAGCTGAATCTATGAAGCTAGTAGAGACTGAGTTGACAGCGATGCATTCAGAACTAAAAATGCTATAATGCTACTAAACCCTGATTGTTGGGAGCAAATAAAAACAGTTGATGTTAGCGCTGCAACATAAACATTGGTGAAAGTTGATGAAGACTCATGGAGTGTAGTAGCTGATGTTACACAAACAGGTGAAACCACCACATTTGCTATGATTAGAACCTGTGGTGAAACTACAGTCTAGCAACAATGTGGTGTGGGTTTGATTCCCAACACACGAGTGGTGTTTGGCTCATCGTACTTTTTAGAAATGAGATCACATTTACCGTCTAGCGTACTGAACACCTACTAGTCAACATCTTTTAAGCTATGGGTTCGTTTTTATTTCATTTAGACTCAACAAACCATCCAACCATGAAGTGTAGTTGAACAGGAATGTGATGGCAAATCAAATCCCAAACAAGCATGAACCAATAAAAGACACGTCTTGATTCCACTATCTTATTGTCCACTAGATGTCCTACTGGAGCATTGAAGCCTGGAGTAATGAAGCATTTATTGAATCAAGTATGGAAGCTTCAACAAAGCCTGGACTGGCCATCACTAGAGATGGGTGGATGAAGCCTTGTGAAGCTTTTGGGGCTTCTTCCTGATTGAACCAAACAACAAATCAAAGCCTCAAAGACAGACGCTACCTTTGACATCTAGAGGTCAGATGCAGTTATAGCAGCCATGAACTTCCTCATGATTGACATGTCAGTCAAGTCAGACTTAAGCAGCTGTGTCTTCATACTGAGACTCATTGTCCACACTTGAAATGTCATTAACAGTAAAACATTTAAATGTGTTGCCCTGTTACTACTTATTACTAGAAACATGGTTCAGATTGGTTCAGGTGTTTTGGAGATTGTTATGGTCCTGGGTTTCCAGCGCATCCGGTTCTGTTTTTTGTTCTCTTTCCCTGCACTCTCTCTCCCTCATTAGGCTCACCTGGGCAGGTAACTGGTGGGAACACCTGACTCCGCTGCAGCCTGTTATCATCAACTCTCCTTAAAAGGCTGGCCATGGCTTCCTTCCAGGTCCAGATAATTCCTCATGTTATGGTTTGTACCAGCTCTCAGGTCTTGCCTTGCGCCTTTGTGGATTTCCCTTTTGCAAACACTGAACTCATCTCTTGTGTTTTTCATTATTTGCTCTGGGATTTACGTCCCAGCTGAGCTTTGTTAATAAACTCAACCCTATTGACTTTTACAGGCAGTAACTGAGTCTCTTGCTTTGGGCTCCGTCCTCCGGCTGAACAGACCTTTACAGAGGTAAGACTAAAGGTTTCTGAGAAGTTCTTGTGTAACGCTGTGAAGCTGGGAGGGAACACTGAGCATTTTCTCTTGATAATGAACGAAGCGACGCAAATGATTCAGATCAGTCACCTCACTTCCAGTGTTTCATTGTGACGTATGAAGCCTCAAACTTCGTCGGTCATGTGATCACAGAGATTTGATTCAAGCTTCCACACAGTGTTTGATTTCTGATAAAACACCTGAAAAGACAAATTGTGTCTCATTTTAAATAAATATCCATTCTGGTTGGAATGTGATTTGAAGTCACTTCTTCATTTTGTCTCTCTCTCTGATTGAGTTTGACCCACTGATATAAACCATGTTTATTATTGGTGTGAAAATTAAATCTATCACACAAACTTTAAATCATCATGAATCACACACAATCAGAAATAATTAACATAAAATTAAATAATAAAATGTAAAACTGTAGGAATGTCTAAACTAAATGTGTTTGAACATATCAACTACATGTCACATCTAAGCTATAAAGTCCTTTTCATTGAGTGGAACAGATCAGAGAACTCATTCTGGGGAACATGTAAGTATTGTCCCATGACAGAGTTATTCATTGTATTGGTCATGGCTTCCAAACATGTTAGAACACGACAAATTAAAACTCATATTCCAGCAATCAGACCTAAAAAAAAAAAAAAAAGGTCTCAGAACTTTAATCAACCACCAGCTCCATCCTTTAGAAGTTTTCCCATGATGCAACAGGTCATTCAGATGAGAAACAACATGTTGCTCTATAATTCTACAGTTGGTTTATCAGTCTGCATTATTTACCGTAGCCCACCAAGGTTTGAACCCCCCAGTAAATATCTCCCCTTCTGACACTCTCCAGTCATCAGATCACTTTACCCTGTGAGGCTCATAATAATGAACAAAGTTAGTGTGATAATATGAGGTTAGACAACATAGTCAATGAAGGCAACAGTTTAGCAGCGTAACAAGTACCACACCATCCTGGTTGTAGAACCTGGTCCCACCCAAACATACTGTCACAGACACAAACCATCACTAGAGGGCAACAGTACTAAATGGTTGTCCACACCCTTTCACTGTAGACTCAGTGTTGATGCTTTCATGTGTTCATATGGTCCCTTTCTCTACAGGTGACCTCAGGTTTCTGGTCCCAGGATGATTGGTTTGGTGTATGACAACGTCAGGTGAAACAAACAGTCCCTTTACTTCTGGTTGGATCAGTCGTCCTCACAGGTTGATGAACTTTCTGGTTCATTATTGAAGATACATTCCAGCGCAACAAACCCTCCATAGATTACTACTAATGTTTAGCTAATGAAGTTCCTCTATCAGGTCTGTTATACAATGATGAACCCTGAGTGAAGCCAACCATTACTCCTAAGGTTTCTGAAACAGTTGGAGACAGATTTAACAACTCTCATTTGTTCTCTTTCTAGCAGTAGTCAGAACCTCTGAGAACCAACAGCTGTCCTCAGGTCTCAGCTGGACATCAATCAGGTTGTTTGGAAGCTCTTTCTTCTCTCTCTCTTTGACTTCTGAGGAACTGGAACTATTTTGTGCTGTTGTTAATCTTCTATGAGGTTTTCTGGTCTTGAAGATGAGTGAGCAGAAGGAATGCCATGGTCTTGAACTTTCCATGGTTGGACCACAGCAGTGCTCACCTCTCCATCACCAGTCCTTCACCAGTCTGGACGTATATTGGAGCTTGGAGTGCTGGCAGAGCCCAACCAGCACTCCTCCCCCCTCACCAAGGTGTTGGATGGTATGGAGAGAATGAGAACCGTCTCTAACCTGGTGGAGACACTAGTCTCCATCTCAGCTGTCACTTTGTTGGCGCTTGGTTATAGCAGATGGATGGATAGATGGATAGATAGTCATTCATCTCCCTCTGGTGTAGCTTCTTGATGTGTTTTACTCACTGATGTTCCTTTAAACAGGTGATCACTTATTTACCTTGACTCCTCCTCCTCTCTCTCTGAGAGTCTCCTGGTTTAAGATAAGACAGGACTTTATTTGTCCCTGTGGGGAAATTAAGGAGTTTACTCAGAGTTTACTTTCACTTTCACCAGGGTCGTGTCTCAGATCATGTTCTCCATCTGAAGGTAATGAAGCAGTTTGTCGTGTTTTCTTCATCAGCTGTCAGCAGCTCAGTTCCATCAGAAATCTGCCGCTCCATAGTTCACGTTAAACTCAGTCACAGCTGAAAGGTAAGAGTCTGGATGAAACTCATCCGCCATTTTGTGTCTCTGAGTGATCACGGTCCGTTTGTGTCACTCGGTGCATAAATATGATTGAAGGTGATTTTCTTTCCTTCATCTTTTCATCGAGGACACAGTCAGGCTTTTATTTTGAAACTGTCTCTAGAAGTTTGATCTGCTTTTGTAACGTAAAGCTGAAAGTAACTAGTACTTTTACTCCACTACTTAATGTTGAAGAGAATCTGCTTGAAGTGAATATTTCCATGTTGTGCTGCTTTCTACTTTGACTGCTCCACATTTCACAGGGAGATATTTGACTGTAGAATGTAACGTAAAGCTGAAAGTAACTAAGTACTTTTAGCCTCCCAGCTCATGGAATAGATTTTATTGCTGTTTGTACAGGTACTAGAAAGTACAGGTACACACTACATAGTAGAATATTGTACCAGCTGCTGTCTCTAATGGATCTCTACCTGGATCAGAACCAGTCATGACTTGTTCACACGTTATTATTTATTGATCTGTGTCCTGACCTTAGTTAGACCTGAACTAAACTCACATGATCACATTAATAATTAACCGCATGATGAATCAAACTCCTCCTCCTCATAGTCAATCATCTCCTGAGTTGATTCTAGTTCAGATTAGTTTCTAGTTTAGTTTGGTTCTCAGCTCCAAGACCAGAATCTTTTAAAAGGCTCTCATTACTAATGAACAGACATCACTGATTCATGTGATCATTTCTAATAGTGGTTGAATGAATGAGTTAAACTCCTCTTCCACAGATCAGCCCTGTTGAGTAGGTGGTCTTTAATGTGACCCAGGACTGAGGTCACATGTGTCCCAGACCCTGTTCAGACCTGCTATTAAGATCTGATCATGTAAAAGACAGGTGTGAACACCCCAAGGACGCACTGAGATCACTTTAGAGTAGAGATCTGGTCTCAGTAGAACATGTTGAGGTGGTCTGGGACCCATGTTTCCTCATTCCTTTGGTAGTGTGAACACAGTCCTGTATGCTGCATGGACTAGCACTAGCTTCCACAGACATGGAACCAGAACTCTGTTCTGAACACAGTTCTTACTGCAGTTAATCAGTTCATAAGGAGCACTGTAGTCACTTTGCCAGGATATGGATGCTGAACACTTTTTTGGTTAGCTGCTAAAACTTGATGCAGTATGTAAATATTTTTGTACCTTAACAGATTTACTGTCATATGAGTCATGCAGACTTTTGACCCTCCTTGTCCCATGAGTATCCCAAACTTGCTGCTGAGGTGGTGCAAATATTGCCCCCCTTTCCTACCACTTACCTCTGTGAATCATCATTTTCCACTTTGACTGCAATGAAGAATAAATCCAGGGCTCGTTTACAAGTGGAAGATACAGAAACTGTGTTGTGAGGAACAGGCTCCTCACTAATTTAGTGAGTTATTGATGTGAGTGAGTGACTTCACTGGCATGTGTGTTACAAGTGTGATAAAGCCTAAAGCAAATATTTATGATGACGCTTAATTGCTAACACCAATATGTTAATATATGATAAGGGTCAATACGTAAAGTCTATAAATAATTTAAATAAATGACGCTGTGGTTCAAAGTGGTTCAAATCTGATGTGTTCACATTCATCTCTATTAGACAGGTCTGGAGTATTTAGGTTGAAAAGTTTAAAATCTAAATAACTCCTATGGCATCTAGGAATACAAGGCAGTAAACACTTTTTAGTCAGTGTCAGGATTATAAGGAGGTCCTTGGAAAACCTTCCCTCCTGTCAGACGTCCCTGGCCCCAAAAAGTTTGAGGTCCCCTGAATTAGAGACACCAGCTGGTACAATATTCTACTGACCACATGATGGCGCTGCTTATTTACAGACACACAAACTGAGATCAGATCTGGAGAAACATGTTCATATCAGGTTTGATCGGACCCCCATACCACCTCCACATGTGGACTGAGACCAGATCTCTAGTCTAAAGTGATGTCAGTGCGTCCTGGGGGTCCTCTTTTATATGATTGGATATTAATGCCAGGTCTGAACAGAGACCATCAGGTCTGAACAGAGACCATCAGGTCTGTGAGGTGTGTGATGTGATTGTCTGTAGAAGTAATTACTTTTAGCCTCCCAGCTAATAGTAGCTTCCAGTCAGACTCAGTGTCAGTGACCGCATCATGTGTGTCCTCCATGGCTCCATCTAGTGGACTGATAGTAGAAGTACAGCAGCTGATGAATAAGAGACAATCAGTGGAGGAGCAGCTGATCTTTTTACATCAGAAATGATTTCAGTTGATGTTCACATGAATGATTAGTGTTTCCTCTGCAGGTGAAAGTAGAAAGTGTGAATTCAGCAGCATGAACCAGAGTGAGGACAGACTGGAGGGACCTGGACCTGGACCTGGACCTGGTCCTGGACCCAGCTGTGTGTCCTTGAAGAGTGACCGGTCGAAGGACTTTTATATTGAGTTTAAAGGAGGACATGGTTCTGGGCCAAAGAGGTAAAGTGTCAGTAAATGTCCTGTCTCTTGGTTCTACTTGTCGTCTTGCAGACTGATGAGTGGCTGATCAGTAGATGTCTGTCCTGTTGTAGAGAGACCAGCTCTGCACACTAGTGTTGTTGGTTCTTTGGTTGTTCAGGTCCATGTGACTCAGAGATGAATCACCATCAGCAGACAGTCAAAGCCAGTAGTTCCTTAGTGATGCTGCAGCTGCTGCTGGTTTCAGGAGACACAGTGTCGACTTCTTTAGTCACGTTCTTTCTTAGGCCTCGTCCACACGTACGAAAACGGTCTTTTCCCTCTCCGTTTTCGATCATCGTTTCAAGAAATATCCGCGTCCACACAGGTCTGTTTCAGCACGACCGAAAACGCTACTTCATATTCCAGGCCTATAGGTGGCGCTGTTTCAGTTTCAGAAATTCACCAAAAACGGAGAGGAAGAGGCGGAGCATGCGCACAAATCTTGAGCGCTGTTTACAAATCGCCTTTTTTGCTCAGCGTGTTGGCACAGGAGCATGATATTTTGCCCTAGTAACCCTAATAGGCTCAATATCTTCTCCAGCATGAAAACTAGCATGTAGTCCGCCATTGTTGTTGATGTTGTTACGAGACGTCTCGCAGGATGTGGAAGGCTGCTCGGGAGTGTGGCGATGACGTCATCGCTTTCCCCGTTTTCGCCGTCCACATGAAAACGCAAGAGCTGCATTTGCGAATTTCTCCACCCTGGGACCCGTTTTCAGAAAAGTGCATTTTAGAGCAATGCGTTTACAGGATACGTGTGGACGAAAGGCCAAAACGATGAAAAACTTATGCGTTTCAGCGTTTTTGCGTTTCCGTGTGGACGGCCCCTTAGTTTCCGCTTGAAAACATGACTCTCCATCATTAATGGCTGTCACTGAGCTTTCTTTGTCCTTGTTCAGTGTTGGCAGCAACAAGTGAGCCATCAGAACTTTTAAAGACACTGTTTGGTAGATCTGGTGCATATTTAACTCCTGCAGCCTCTACACTCATCTGACAGCATTCACTTCACTCCTGTATCACTCCTGTACCACCTTTGTTCATAAGTGACCAGGATGTTAATTCATACAGGACAGAAACGTGTTAAACTGGCATCACATTAACACAGAGGAGTAAATGTCTGAGTCTAAACTGTCCATGACTCTCATCACTGTTCACAGGAATGAACCTGGACCTGAACCCAGCTGTGTGTCCTTGAAGAGTGACCGGTCGAAGGACTTTATTCATGACTTTAAACAAAGTCAGAGGTAAGTTGTTGAGCCCTTCCACCTGATGAACCAGGTACCAGGTTCTGCAGAATGTTCTGTTACTAACCACCAGTCAGTCGGTCATACAACAGGGTGTGTTTTAATGTCTCTAAAAGATCAGACTTTAAACCTAGAGAGATAACTGTCCAGGTGTATTTTATCTGAAATAACACGCAGCCAGACTTGAATCTCACAGTCAGAATGTCAGAGTTTCTTCTTCAGTCTTATACTTGTGTTCTTAAATGAGCCTCTTTGGCTAGCAAGGTGTCAACAGTGTCAGGTTCAGAAAGAGCAGACTGAAGGTTGTCACAGATGTGGGAAGGATCATTTCTATGTCCGGGTGAAAACCATGAACCTGTTTAAAGGCTGCTGATAAAGTCAGAGTAGCCAGGCTTTAGGCTCTGAGCTAATGAAGAAATACATTTCTCAACACAGGGATTCTCCATTGTTGTGTCTGAAAGTGACGCTGAGATTCAGTTGTATAATACAACAGTGGTTGGTTCTGGTGTTGGGTTTCAACCTTGTAGTGTAGCTTGGACACTAGTTAACCAAACCAATGGTGGCCTACTATCTGGGGACTAGCTTCTCATGTAAGAAGACAAGCTATAGCACCATCTAGTGGCTCTAGTAGGCGTAGTAGGCTGGACCATACACTAACTGAGATGCTCAGCAGTAACAGTCAGGGAATTATCTCCAAATGTTGACTCAACCTGGAACATTGACAGTAACAGCTAGGTCTGCAACTATTTTACAGGCTGGTAGCTGTGGCTCTAGATTTCACTCTATTTCTCACTCAGACTGAAATGCATGGCAGTAACAACCATGTTTTTACATGCTACAAGGGCTAAAGCTAATATTGTATAAACTGAGTGACCTTAAAAGACGGGCGCAAACAGATGCAGAGGAAGCGACCATTGTTTTAATGTTTTGAAGCTATAAACTAAATGAACTTGTCTGTTGAAGAGTAATCAGCGTTGTGTCTCTGGAAGCTGTTGAACTTTAGAAAAACATGAATATTTCTTTCTTGTGTACATACCAGTAGTTGGGAAAACAGACCCTTAGAAGAGGTGATCAATAAGTGGATATTTGAAGCAGAGTAGTGTCTTCAATCTTCTAATGGATGAGAGCTAATTGTTGATGATTGGTCCACAGAGTCCACCAGCAGAGCTCAGAGGTTCTCAGTGGTCAGTCTGCCCAGCAGCATCAAACACACCTGGACTCCATCTTTCTGGTCTGTACATGTACAACAACTACTTTCCATCATCTCCATGCTGCACTTTGTAGACCAGTGGATTGTCAGTGTGTCCAACATGGATCTGATGTTTGTCTCCATGATTTCAGTCTGCTTGTGTCATTCATATGGTATTCTGTTCCAGCTGCTGGAGGACAGCATCGTCACTTTTGTGAAGAACGAGCTGAAGAAGATCCAGAAGGTTCTGAGTCCAGATTACCCAGAATGCTCAGAGAGTCAGAGGGAGGATGAGGAGGTGTTGGAGGGTGAGGATGAAGAGCAGAGGAGGAGCAGCAGAGATTTATTTGTGAAGATCACAATGAACTTCCTGAGGAAAATGAAGCAGGAGGAGCTGGCTGACTGTCTGCAGAGCAGTAAGAGGATTTCTCTAAACATTGAAGCTGCTGGAGAAATGGGACATTTACTAATGTCTCCAGAGATGAACCAAGATATATTCACACACTCATTCTTTAGAGCAATGACCTGTTGGAATATTTACTGGAGAGTTTATTCATTCATCTTATTTCTTGTTTCTTCATTCAGGACTTTGTGGACGTAAAGTTAAATCTACTCTGAAGGAGAAGTTCCAGTGTGTGTTTGAGGGGATTGCTAAAGCAGGAAACTCAACCCTTCTGAATGAGATCTACACAGAGCTCTACATCACAGAGGGAGGGACTGCAGAGGTCAATGATGAACATGAGGTCAGACAGATTGAAACAGCATCCAGGAAACCACACAGACCAGAAACAAGCATCAGACAAGAAGACCTCTTTAAAGCCTCACCTGGAAGACATGGACCAATCAGAAAAGTGATGACAAAGGGAGTGGCTGGCATTGGGAAAACAGTATTAACACAGAAGTTCACTCTGGACTGGGCTGAAGACAAAGCCAACCAGGACATCCTCTTCATATTTCCATTGACTTTCAGAGAGCTGAATGTGTTGAAAGAGAGAAAGTTCAGCTTGGTGGAACTTGTTCATCACTTCTTTACTGAAACCAAAGAAGCAGGAATCTGCAGCTTTGAAGAGATCCAGGTTGTGTTCATCTTTGACGGTCTGGATGAGTGTCGACTTCCTCTGGACTTCCACAACACTGAGATCCTGACTGACGTTACAGAGTCCACCTCAGTGGATGTGCTGCTGACAAACCTCATCAGAGGGAAACTGCTTCCCTCTGCTCACCTCTGGATAACCACACGACCTGCAGCAGCCAATCAGATCCCTCCTGAGTGTGTTGACATGGTGACAGAGGTCAGAGGGTTCACTGACCCCCAGAAGGAGAAGTACTTCAGGAAGAGATTCAGAGATGAGGAGCAGGCCAGCAGGATCATCTCCCACATCAAGACATCACGAAGCCTCCACATCATGTGTCACATCCCAGTCTTCTGCTGGATCACTGCTACAGTTCTGCAGGATGTGTTGGAAACCAGAGAGGGAGGAGAGCTGCCCAAGACCCTGACTGAGATGTACATCCACTTCCTGGTGGTTCAGGCCAAAGTGAAGAAGGTCAAGTATGATGGAGGAGCTGAGACAGATCCACACTGGAGTCCAGAGACCAGGAAGATGATTGAGTCTCTGGGAAAACTGGCTTTTGATCAGCTGCTGAAAGGAAACCTGATCTTCTATGAATCAGACCTGACAGAGTGTGGCATCGATATCAGAGCAGCCTCAGTGTACTCAGGAGTGTTGACACAGATCTTTAAAGAGGAGAGAGGACTGTACCAGGACAAGGTGTTCTGCTTCGTCCATCTGAGCGTTCAGGAGTTTCTGGCTGCAGTCTACATGATCCACTGTTACACCAACAGGAAGACAGAGGTGCTGGAGGACTTCCTGGGAAGAAACTACAATAACTCACCTCTGGATGAATTTCTGAACAGAGTCATTGAGAAATCCCTGGAGAGTAAAAATGGTCACCTGGACCTGTTAGTTCGCTTCCTTCATGGCCTCTCTCTGGAGTCCAACCAGAGACTCTTAGGAGGTCTGCTGGGTCAGACAGTGTCCTACTGGAGACTCTTAGGAGGTCTGCTGGGTCAGACAGAGAACAGTCCAGAAATCATCCAGAGGGCCATCAACAACCTGAAGAAGATGAACACTGATAAAATCTCTCCTGACAGAAGCATCAACATCTTCCACTGTCTGATGGAGATGAACGACCTCTCAGTTCATCAGGAGATCCAAGAGTTCCTGAAGTCAGAGAACAGAATAGAGACAGAACTCTCTGAGATCCACTGCTCAGCTCTGGCCTACATGCTGCAGATGTCAGAGGAGGTTCTGGATGAGTTGGACCTGAAGAAGTACAGAACATCAATGGAGGGACGACGGAGACTGATCCCAGCTGTGAGGAACTGCAGAAAGGCTCAGTGAGTCCTGATCATTAACAGAATCAATCAGTGGAGATTAGTAACTTAGTTCTCCAGACATTCTCATTCTTCTTCAAACAGTGTTCCACTTCGTACTCGTCTCATCTTCTCCCGCTTATCCGGGTCGGTGTCGCAGGGGCAGCAGCTTCAGCAGGGAAACCCAGACAGCCCTCTCCCCTGCCACTTCAGCCAGCTCCTCTGGAGGAACCCCGAGGCATTCCCAGGCCAGACGAGAGATATAATCCCTCCATCGTGTCCTGGGTCGGCCCTGAGGTCTCCTACCGGTGGGACATGCCCGAAACATCTCTCCCAGGAGGCGTCCGGGAGGCATCCTTACCAGATGCCCTAGCCACCTCAACTGACTCCTCTCGACGTGGAGGAGCAGCGGCTCTACTCTGAGCTCCTCCCGTATGTCCGAGCTCCTTACCCTTTCTCTAAGGCTGAGCCCGGCCACCCTACGAAGGAAACTCATTTCGGCCTCTTGTATTCGCGATCTTGTTCTTTTTGTCATTACCCAAAGTTCATGACCATAGGTGAGGATTGGAACGTCGATCGACTGGTAAATTGAGAGCTTCACCTTTCAGCTTAGCTCTCTCTTCACCACGACCGACCGGTTAAGCATCCGCATCACTGCAGATGCCACGCTGATCCACCTGTCGATCTCCCACTCCCTCTTACCCTAACTCGTGAACAAGATCCCGAGATACTTGAACTCCTCCACTTGAGGCAGGACCTCGTCCCCGACCCAGAGTGGGCCATCCACCCTTTTCCGACTGAGGACCATGGCCTCAGACTTGGAGGTGCTGATTTCCATCCCAGCCGCTTCACACTCGGCTGCGAACCACCCCAGCAAGAGCTGGAGGTCGTTGTTCGATGAAGCTAAGCCGCAACTTGCAACAGCCGCCTCCACAATGGCGGAGCGGAACATGGCCCATTCGGACTCAATGTCCCCCACCACCCCCGGAACGCGGTTGAAGCTCTGCCCGGAGGGGGGGTTTGAAGACCATCTTGACAGGTTCTTCCACCAAGCGTTCCCAGCAGACCCTCACTACTCGTTTGGGCCTGCCAGGTCTGCGTGGTGTCTTCCCCTGCCATCTGATCCAACTCACCACCATGTGGTGATCAGTTGACAGCTCTGCTCCTCTCTTTACCCGAGTGTCCAGAACATACCGTCGCAGATCACATGATACGACTATGAAGTCAATCATCGACCTACGACCTAGGCTGTCATGGTGCCAAGAGCACCGATGAACAACCTTATGTTCGAACATGGTTTTAGTTATGGACAAACTGCGACTCGCACAGAAGTCCAATAACTGAACACTGCTCGGGTTCAGATCAGGCAGGCCGTTCCTCCCAATCACATCCCTCCAGGTCACGCTGTCATTGCCCACAGGAGCATTGAAGTCTCCCAGCAGGACAATGGAGTCCTCAGTCGGGGCGCCATCCAGCGTCAGTCCTAGGGCCTCCTAAAAGGGCAGGTACTCTGAACTGCTGTTCGGCGCATATGCGCAGACAACAGTCAGAACCCCTTCCCCAGTCCAAAGACGCATGGAAGCAACCTTTTCGTCCACCCGGGAGAACCCCAACGTACAGGCCAATAGTCCAGGGGCAAGCAAAAAGCCCTCCCCGGCCTTCCGCTTCTCACCCGCAGCAACTCCAGCAAAGAAGAGAGTCCAACCCCTCTCAAGGACTTGGGTTCCGGACCCGACGCTATGTGTCGAGGTGAGGCCGACTATATCTAGTCGATAGCGCTCAAACTCTTCCACAAGCTCCGGTTCCTTCCCCGCCAGAGAGGTGACGTTCCATGTTCCAAAAGCCAGCTTTCATAACCGAGGATCAGACCGCCAAGGCCCCCGCCTTGGTCTGCTGCCCGATCCACAATGCATTGGACCCTTCATGCTCCTCCTGCGGGTGGTGGGCCTACAGGGAGGTGAGCCCATGTCTCCCGTTTGGGCTGGGCCCGGCCGGACCCCATGGGCGAAAGCCCGGCCACCAGGCGCTCGCCCATTAACCCCAGCCCCAGGTCTGCCTCCAGGGTGGGGCCCCGGTAACCCTCCGGGCCGGGTACACAGTCTCTTGTTTGTTTTCTTCATGAAAGGTCTTCTGAACCGTTCTTTGTCTGGCCCTTTGCCTAAGACCAGTCTGCCTTGGGAGGCCCTACCAGGGGCAAATTGCCCCGGACAGCATAGCTCCTAGGGTCATTAGGAAACTCAGACTCCTCCACCACGATAAGGTGACGGTTCAAGGAGGAGAGTGTTCCACTTGTTCACTGCAAACATCACATTCAGTATTTAGTCCCAGATGTTCTCCAGCTGTTCAATCTGAACACAGCTCTTCTATTTATTTCTACTCATTCTTACATTTGACTCTTTTATTTCTATTGCTAAATATTCACATGTTCACTGAGCTGAACTAAAAAGATCCAGAGTCCATTAAACAGTGAAGACAGTCCAGATGTTTGTCTCATCCAGATGTATTCATGATGGGATCAGATCCACTGACAGACTGTGGACAGTCTGGAAGCCTCAATGTAACTCAGTGTTGTCTCCATTCATCTGCACATTCAACTAAACAAAGGTCTGAGAGAGATGATGAGAATGATTGTTTCCTGTCAAACACAGTCAGAGAAGATGAGCTGAACCACTGATGTGGAGACAAAATGTCCAACAGGATGTGTCCAACTGTCCACTCATCAAACCCATCATGTTCATAGAAATGTCTTCTTCCATTATGACAGATTTTATTTATTTGTCTCATGGCAGACTTGTTGACTGTGGACTCTCAGAGAGTCACTGTGAAGTCGTGGCCTCAGCTCTGAAGTCCAACCCCTCCCATCTGAAACATCTGGACCTGAGTAAGAACAACCTGAAGGATTCAGGAGTGAAGCTGCTGTCTGCTGGACTGGAGAGTCCAAACTGTAAACTGGAGACTCTGATGTAAGTTTTCATTTATTTTCTTATCAGGCTTCTGAAGAATGGAGATCCAGTTTAGATGAGTTCTCCTGTCAGGACTGTCAGATAGAAAAGGAGCTCAAAGAGTTTAAATGAAGGAGCATCATGTTCCTGAACATCAGCAGGTATCTCCTCAGTCATCAGTGGTGGGTCTGATCACAAACCAGATCAAGTCCAGTGTTCACATGTACATTAACAGAGTTCTTGGTGTCACTAATCATTCTTTCTGTCCATACTGTCTGTGGAGAAATCCCCTTATAGTCTGACTCCAATGAGACAAGATGGAGGACAACATCCATTGTTGTGTGGATGAATGATTGTAAAGTTGATCTTCAACTCATCTTGTTCTTCAGCACATCCAGTCAGTATCTTTGTGTTTCCACAGTGTTTCCTGCTGAGCTGCAGTGGAGGGACAGGAACTCAAAGAGGAACTTTGATTAGTGTCAGTCAGACTGCTAAAGATTCATATTGGTGTCAGCTGAACAGTGGAGTTGTGTTAGGAAGAGACCACTTCACAGTCAGTGTGGACAGCAGGAATCTGAAGAACTCTGTAATGTCCTTGACATGTGACTGTTGTTGGAAGACACACTTGAACATGTCAACTTCTCCTTTAACATTTGAATGACACAAACCTCCTGAGACACCACATCCAGGAAGAAGAAGGTCCTGGAATCAAAGAACTAATCAACAGTTTGTAGTCCAACATGTGTGAGGAGGAGATATTGATCCTGTAATGAGGTCAGCAGCATCTTATTGATCTGTGTTGACATGAATAGTTGTCTGAATGTTGTGCTGACGTTTGGATGATGTCTGTAGAAGGCTGACATGATGAAGATCCACAATAACACAAGGACAAAGTCAGTTAAACATGTATGAGCAGATTTAATCTACATCTTTTATTCTTTATTCAGATTGGAGAGCTGCAGTTTGTCAGAGATCACCTGTGATTCTCTGGGACCAGCTCTGAAGTCCAACCCCTCCCATCTGAAACATCTGAACCTGAGTGGAAACAACCTGAAGGATTCAGGAGTGAAGCAGCTGTGTGGTTCTCTGGAGAGTCCAGACTGTAGAATGGAAAAACTAAGGTCAGTTCACTGTCTGTTACTGTTGTAGATCTGATATGTTTAATCACCAACTGAATCTAATTAATGTTCATCCAGAACTTTCCTCCATAAATCTGTAAATGTCCTTTAGTTCAAGACGAGTGTTTGTATCAGAAACTGTAGAAAATGTCCACTGTTAGTTGTTAAAGTCAATGAAGCTTAAAGGCTGTTAGGACACAGTAATGTTGAGCTGCACATTTAAAACCTGAACACATCTGATTGAATTATTCAGGATTTAATCCTCATACCTGATTTTAAATAGCTGCGTTGTTACCATTAAGGGACAAAAGTGTCCTCTACAAAAATGTCGTAAAAATAGCATATGTTAATATTTATTTCTGCTTTTTTTACATAAATGTTTTAATCGACTTCAGTCCTAATCATAAATACCAAATGTTTGATCAATTTCATAAGTTTAACCCTTTATATGCCAGTGTTTGTGGTGGCATCACAATGCCAATTGCAGTGCAGTGTCCAACAACTTAACGGAATAACATCCACATCTTTGGTCTGAAGAGGGAGCAGAGGGCAGCTCTGGAACACAATTCATTGAACAACTTCTGAAAAAGGAGCCGTCTCTACCGACAAACATGGATCTACAAATACACACCGAGCTTTACTGCTGAAACCAGACGCTGATATGAACAATTCTCCAACCTGCCTATGATTCCTCTTACATTATCAAACTGTCATGTAACATCATCAGTTTGTATCATCAGATTCCACATGTACACTTTAGTCAGATATGTGTATCTATGACAGATTTATGTTTATCTTGCTCCTCCTCCTCTCTCTGTTCTCTTCTCTCTTTCTTGTGTCTGTACCCGGCTGGCCTTAGTCAGATGGGTCCTCCATATGAGCTGGTTCTCTTCAAGGTTTCTTCCTGTTAAAAGGGAGTTTTTCCTGCCACCGTCGCCTTCAGGCTGCTCTGGGGGTTTTGTAAAGCGTCGTGAGATGATTTGTATTGTTATTGACGCTATATAAATAAAATTGAATTGAATCGATAAACCCCCGAGATCTATGGTGGTGAACTTCCTTCAATACACGGTGAAAGAGACGGTGCTAAGGGAAGCCTGGAAGAAAAAAATCCACCACCAAAATCGTACACTCTTTTTTGACCATGACTACGCCACTGAGGTTATCTGGAAAGGAAAAGAATATGGTAACGGTATTAAAGCCCTGAAGGAGAAAGGAATACGCTTCCAGACGCCACTGACCAAAATCAGGATCCACTGGGAAACTGGCCCGCGGACATATGAGAGCACACAGGAAGCTGTGAAAGAGCTGAGTCTGAGGGAATCATGGCGGAGGTACTGGGGAGAGGTGAAGCCAGGACTGGGATGGAAGAGCGACTCCAGAAGAATAATCCAGCTAGGAAGAGGTACGCCACAGGGATGCTGCTTATCCCCGCTCCTCTTTGCTATATATGTTGAGCCATTAGTGATCAGACAGAGTGAGGAAATAAAAGGGATTAATATTAATGGACAGGAACATAGAATAAGTCTATTAGCAGATGATATTCTGATATACCTGGATAGCCCTGATACAACTTTTACTCAGCTGATGCATCTCATAAATAAATTGGGCCAACACTCAGGATACAAAATAAATGGAAATAAAAGACAGATGTTGACTTTTAATTCTACCCCATCCCCACAAATCAAGAGAACTTACCAATTAAAATGGCATCAAAAACTATTCAATATCTGGGTGTGACTCTAGCTAAACATCTGGCCCACCTTTAGAAACCAAATTATGACCAGATTCATCTTCAGATTAGTAGAGACATAGAAAGATGGTCCACCCTACCATTAGATGTAAATGATCTCCAGATTTCTATGGAATGGCAAAGAACCACGTCAAGATAAAGGAGGTATGGCACTTCCCAACTTGAAAGACTATTATCGTGCAGCACAACTCAGACCAGTGGTCAAGTGGTGTGACCAAGGCTATACTGCAGAGTGGAAAGACACTGAGAGGGCGGTGGCAGGTATTCCAACCCAGTCCTTGATTGGCAATGCTAAATGAATGAAGTCACTACAAGACACCATCCACCCAATAACTTTACACACATTGAATATCTGCTTTGATTTGGTCAAACAACACAAATTAGAGAGTTGGTTTGCATATGATGACAGATTTAAACCAAGCTTAGGTGACCACAACTTCAGGGACTGGGGTGGGAAAGGGCTCACAGCCATGTGTACATGAACAAAGAATGGGAATGGAATGAAGTTCCAGGAGTTAACAATGAAATATGGATTAGAAAACAGGGACCTTTTTTGATACCTACAGCTAAGGGACTAATTTAGAAAAGAAATCCAAACTGTGAAAACTCTGAATGGTGTAGTTGATGTAATGATCAGGACATAGATGATCCCTTTTGAAGGGACCTGGGTACCCACTGGCACTGTCCTCCCTTTGCTGTGGCCCTGGTGCTTCTGCCACCCTGGCTGTGGAGCTTGGTGCTCGGGGGCGCCGCTGTCTGCGCTGCATGTGATCCTCATCCTCCACAACATCCCTCATGCCATTGATGGACGTTTCTGTTCCAAATGTGTTAAATATTTGTTGGTTGAAAATAAACCTCATCTTGTGTTGTATTTCTGTTTTATTTCTAGAGCATTCTAAGTTGTTGGACACTGCACTCCTAATTGGCATTGTGATGCCACCACAAACACTGGCATATAAAGGGTTAAACTTATGAAATGAATCAAACATTTGGTATTTATGATTAGGACTGAAGTTGATTAAAACATTGATGTAAAAAAAGCAGAAACGAATATTAACATATGCTATTTTTATGGCATTTTAGAAGAGGACACTTTTGTCCCTTAATGTTAACAACGTAACTATTTAGGTTGCACAGTGTAAAAATAGAGTATTATGGGATTTGTTCCTATGAGGACATGAATCTACATCTTTTATTCTTTATTCAGATTGTGGAGATGCAGTTTGTCAGAGATCAGCTGTGATTTTCTGGGACCAGCTCTGAAGTCCAACCCCTCCCATCTGAAATATCTGAACCTGAATAACAACAACCTGAAGGATTCAGGAGTGAAGCAGCTGTGTGGTTTTCTGGAGAGTCCAGACTGTAGACTGGAGACTCTGAGGTCAGTTCACTGTCTGTTACTGTTGTAGATCTGATATGTTTAATCATCAACTGAATCTAATTCATGTTCATCCGTACTTTCCTCCATAAATCTGTAAATGTCCTTTAGTTCAAGACGAGTGTTTGTAACAAACTGTAGAAAATGTCCACTGTTAGTTGTTAAAGTCAATGAAGCTTAAAGGCTGTTAGGACACAGTAACGTTGAGCTGCACATTTAAAACCTGAACACATCTGATTGAATTATTCAGGATTTAATCTACATCTTTTATTCTTTATTCAGATTGAGTGACTGCAGTTTGTCAGAGATCAGCTGTGATTCTCTGGTCTCAGCTCTGAAGTCCAACCCCTCCCATCTGAAACATCTGGACCTGACTAACAACAACCTGAAGGATTCAGGAGTGAAGCAGCTTCTTGATCTTGAGAAGAGTCCAGACTATAAACTGGAGACTCTGAGGTGAGTAGAGGGTTCCAGTCAGTCCATGCTGTTTTCATCAGTATTGTCCTAAACACAATTAGTATCAAAGATCTTGTGTTTCCTGTAAACCTGCAGCTTCTCAGTGAAGCTGTGAGAGGAGAATAGAGACAGGCTTCAGGATTGGACAGAAAGACAGAGAGAGAGACAACAGTCAGCCAATCAGATGAGCCAGAAGCTTGTTGTGATCATGTGTTTGAGTTGATGTGAAGACGGCTGTTGTTGTTGTGTTGATGTGTCCAGGAAAATAAAGCTGGATTCCAGCTGACAGCCTTCCAAGATGTATAGAGACAGTGGTGGTCATTCATCAAATCTGATGAACAACTGATCACAGCTCTGAGATCAGTCTGACTGAAGCCTGCACATCACAGAACCAGCATTACATTTAGTAACCATGAGCAGAGTCATCACATGTGTCATTAGTTTGATCAGATCTCTTCAATGACAGCCTCCATGTTTATTAGTCAGCTGATCTTTGTTTAGATGGAGCAGCAGTAAATCCATCACTAAAGTGTTGGTGCAGTAATGAAGCGTTCAGGACTCTCAGCAGTTTATTAGTCAAATCTGCAGAGGAAACAGACTTGATGCTAAAAGTCTCTGCAGGTCTGTGTGTGTTCACTCCAACACGTTAACATGAAGCTGAAAGGAAGCTGGCTGAGCTCCACAGCTGCTCCACTGCTGCTCTGAACAGGACTGAAGTCCCTTCTGCTCTTTCTCTTCTTTTATTGATTCCATATATTAATATTCCATCAACATTTTACATATACAGTTATACACCAGTATAAAACATTCCCAACCTCCTCCACCAGGGAGCAGAGACATAGTTAGACATAAATTCTCTAGTAAAGTTACGGTAGAGTAAGTGTGAGGTAAAAAGAAACTCTTTTTCACTCCTGTCCTTTTGCAGAGTCTCTTTTCTCTTTTGGAGGATAAACATATCAAATAAACATATGAACAATGAACAAGTTAGTAGCATGAACCAAGGGGATCAGTAATCTACCATACACAGAGCCTTTACTGCACAAAGTCTGCTCTCAATGGAGATACAAAAACAACCCAGTTTTCCCAGTAATTGTTCAAAATATCTGTTTTTAGTCGAGCCCAGAAAGTCAGCTTCTCCATTCTAGAAATATTTAGTATTACCTCTACCCAATCCTCCATTTTTGGTCCTTCTGTTTTTAGCCATTTCCTGGTGATGGCTTTTTTAGCTGCCACCAACATTATTCCAAATATGTATTTTTCTCCTGACCTTGTGATCTCCTGGTTCTCTTTTCCCAAATAGAAAACTTCAAATGTAAATGAAAGTTGCACATTCAGACTTTTTTCCATACTCTTCTTTACCTCCTGCCAATAAGGTATAATATAAGGGCATCTCCTAAAGACATGAAAATGGTTGGCCTTATTTTCTCCCCAAAGTCTCCAACGTCTTGTATCTGTAGATGTCTGTTGTGCAGGTGTCATAAAGTATCTAGAGCAGGGGTGTCAAACTGATCCGTGAAAGGGCCGCTGTGGCTGCAGGTTTTCATTCCAACCATGCAGCGCCCATGCAGTGGGTGTGGCTGGCAAGTTTTTGTTCCAATCAAGCAAGAGGACACCTGAAATGACTGCGTGAAGGCAGTTCAGTTGATTGATTGAGCCAAGTCAGGTGTGCTGCTGCATGGTTGGAATGAAAACCTGCAGCCACAGCGGCCCTTTCACGGATCAGTTTGACACCTGTGATCTAGAGGGAGCTTCATTCACTTTCTCCCATTCCTCCTCTGATAACACCCTCCCAGCCTCTTTTCACCACTTTTCTTTTATACATGTTGTATTGTTGCCCTTTATCATTTTGTGATTCATTTCTTGCCCTGGTCTGATTCATATGCTGAGATGAATAAGTTAATAAGAATAGACTCTAACGCATCTGAATTCAACTTTTTTATAGTTTGCTCCATATAATGCAGCATCTGTAGGCATCTGTAGAAATCTTGGTTGTTTAATCCATATTGATTTTTTAGATCCTGAAAACTTCTGATAACCTTCTTTTTAAAAAGATCACAAAATCTTATTGGTCCCACTTCCCATCTAGTGAATCTACTATCTACTGTGTTTGGTGTGAAGTCTGAATCATGTGCAATCCATGGTAGAACCTTGCTCTGCTCAGGTAGATTATTCTTTGATATAATCTCAAACCATATGTTCAAGGGTAACCCCAGCCATGGATTCAACTCCTCTTGAAGATGTACCCTCCATTTTTATCGTTTATTATTGCTTGTATTGGAACATTCCATCCTTATTATTTAGTTTTGGTTGAGAATATAGGTTCTTATAATATGTTTCCAAACACTTATGCATCTTTTAAGTCTTATATTTTGGCAGCTTTGTAGCAGAGTCCCTCATTTTGTAGATGTTATTAATTTAATCTGTAGGCCAGCAATGTTGTAGATTTACTTCCTGCATGGTAGTATCTCTGTTTCATGTACATCAGCTTTTTTTAAATCTCTTGTGCTAAAATGTCTTTTATCTCTGTTTTAATCCTTTTGATGTCTTGGTTTACTCTCTCATCCACATTATTTTTATGTTCTTTTTCCAGTTTTTTAAGCTCTGATTGTAATTTATTGAGTTTCTCCTGTTTTAGACTTTTCCAGTACGTTGATTTAACAATTAGTTTTCCTCTAATCACAGCTTTACATGTGTCCCACAGCACAGAGGGAGACATCTCACCATTATCACTCTCCATTACATACATCTGAATTTCTTTAATATACTCTTCCTTCATTTGTCCTTTTAGTACATTTAGATGTAGCCTCCAAAGTGTTGATTTTGTTTCTTTTGACATAGCCAAAGTCATATATACTGGACTATAGGGATGGGCGATATGGACTAAAAATTTTATCCCAATAATTTCTGGTATTTACCACGGTAACGATAAAAATGACGATAAATAAATACCAATTCAGCCTAATCTTTTTGACTATAATGCATCGACAAGTTTTATCTGAGTTGTTTTTTTACCGGACTCTTTGGATGAAGTCGACGCTGCTTCTGCATCCTTGCGCATTTTCTGGCTTTCTTCATATTCTGGTTTGTGCTTGTGTTTGAGGTGGTGGAACAAATTATTGGTGTTACTGTCCTTTTTATGCACTATTTGTTAGCAAACCTTGCATGTTGTAATTTGCTGCTCCACATCAGACTTTTTAACCCCTTCATGCCTAGTGTCGTGAATTCGCGACGCACTGTTTCCGTTCAGACTGCAGCCGAAATAACGCATTACTCCAATGTCGGTTTGTGCACACCGTGGTAAGCAAAAATACAAATATTTCATTTCTTTATATAATTGAAAAATCAATTCAGGCGTTAAAGGGTTAAAACTAAACCAGATAATGGAGGCGGAGCCTCGTTTAGGAACGAGCTCCTCGCTGCCCGGCGTATCTGCTCCGCCTTCCGCCATTGTCAATTTGTCAATATTCCGTACGTGTTGGGCTGCGAGTGTGTCGCGCACATATATACGTCATCAATGGGAATTTATCGTTTTTATCGCGGGATGACATATTCTTACCTTGGGGAATGTTTTTGACGATATATCGTAAACGATTAAATATCGCACATCCCTACTGGACTATGGTCTGATATGTCTCTCAGTCCAGTTTCACACTTTTCAATCCTATGAGCGTCCTTACTGAACATGAAAAACTAATCTATCCTGGAGTATATTTGATGTGGTGCTGAGAACAATGTCTAGTCTTTTCTCTTAGGATTGAATTCTCTCTAAACATCAATTATTCCCAGTTCTGTCATTAAACTTGTAAACTTCTTACTAATCACTGGTTTCTGTATTCCACTGGCTGAACAGTCAAGTTTGGGTTTAGTCTGATATTTAGGTCTCCACCCAAATCAAAATACGGAAGGGTAACCCTCCCGATCATACTGTTTGCTAACGGACGAACTAAATGCCCGGATTTCCACGCAGAAGGACATACAGGATTGCTCCATTCTGTGTTTCTGTGAAACATGGCTGGGGGAGAGGACACCCGATGAGGCGATAACACCAGACGGCTACACGGTCTTCAGAGAGGACCGATGCGCAGTGGATAGCGGCAAGACTCGAGGAGGAGGAACGGCGCCCTCGTCAAACAATCCTGGTGTACCGACTGTAAGATCATCTCAAAATCATGCTCTGAGAATGTGGAATACCTGACTTTGAGGCTAAGACCATTTTATTTGCCCAGAGAACTGCAGTGCATCATTGTGAGTGTTGTGTCCATCAGAGCGGCAAAGAGGGCTCACTCCCAAAAACTTGAAGGCTACTACCTCAACCACAACACACGCAGTATGTGGCAGGGAATCCAGTCTGTCACAAACTACAGGAGGACCACAACAACCACAGACCCCCGGGACGCCACCCTTCCAGACAGCCTGAACACCTTCTATGCCATGTTCGACAGGCTGAACACAGACTCACCCTCAAAAGCCCCCTGTGACCCCACGGACACTGCCTTCCAGGTTACACATGCACAGGTCCTGAAGGCTCTGGAGAAGGTGAACCCCCACAAGGCGGTGGGACCCGATGGAGTGCCTCCCAGAGTACTGAAGGCCTGTGGGGAACAGCTACCCGGTGTGTATGTTGACATCTTCAACATGTCATTATCCCAGGCTGTAGTCCCCCATATCTTTAAAACCTCCACCATCATACCAGTCCCCAAAAGACCAGACACACCCACCCTAAACGACTTCAGGCCAGTGGCACTCACACCAGTCGCCATGAAGTGCCTCAAAAAAATTATCCTCACCCACATCAACGACACGGTCCCAGACACGGTCGACCCCTCCAGTTTGCATACCGCCCCAAACCACAGCCTTCAAACCCTGGAGAGCAGCGGAACGTATGCCAGGATGCTCCTCCTGGACTACAGTTCTGCATTCAACACCATCCTCCCAGGCAGACTGATCGAGAAGCTGACAGACCTCGGAGTCCCCACTCCCACCTGCAACTGGATCTTGGATTTCCTGACTGAAAGACCACAGGTGGTGAAGATGGGTTGGACAGGTGTCTGCTGAGCTCAGGGTCAGCACAGGATCACCACAGGGCTGCTGCCTCAGCCCCAAACTCTTCACCCTGTACACACACAACTGCGTCTCCACCCAGGACGGCACCATCATCATCAAATATGCTGATGACACCACCATCCTGGGGCTCATCAAGGGGGGGAGACGAGTCAGGATACAGGGCCCTGGTCAACAACATCCTGGTCTACGGAGAGGAGAACGACCTCATCTTCAACACAGACAAGACCAAGGAAATAATTCTGGACTTCAGGAAGAATCCTCCCCCTCTACAGCCTCTTTTCATCAGAGGGACTGAGGTGGAGAGGGCAGACAGCTACAGAGTCCTGGGACTGCAGGTTACATCTGACCTGAGCTGGACTCTCAACACCACCGCAGCCATCACTGTCTGGTACGGCAACACCACACAGGCAGAGAGGAAGGCTCTGCAAAGAGTCATAAGACAGCAGAGAAGATTATAGGGACAGAACTTCCTTCCATGGACTCTATGTACGTGCAGCGCTGCAGGAAACCAGCAGAGGGAATCATCAGAGACTCACTCCACCCAGCTCACTCTCTGCTCAGACACAAACACTGAACGTACAACCTGAGACACAGCAGAGCAGACAGTATCATCACACATAGAACTCACTTCGTCAACAGCTTCTACCCTGCCACAGTCAGACTGATGGCAAAACAATAACTACTGAACTTGTGGAAAAATAACCAAACACTACCTCACTTTAATTACATGTGCAATAGCTGACTTGTATATTATTATCTCTTGTGCAATCTGTTCTGTAGTTACCTGATAAATGTGCAATAGTCCATCAGTGCAATATTCCCAATACTCTCTCTCTCTCTCTCTCTCTCTCTCTCTCTCTCTCTCTCTCTCTCTCTCTCCCCCCCGCCCCCCCCCCCACCCCCACCTCACATTCCTAGAACCAGTCTAACCAGTTTATCTATCTACTGTTATTTATTAGCCTGTCACCAACATTGCCCTCTCACCTTCATACTTGTTTATTGTAATATTACAGTTGTATATTGCTTCTATATTTTGTATTTATATTTTTTGTTGTATAGTGATTTCTATATTTATACTTCTTTTTTTAACTAAACTGTTGACTCTGTGAGAGCCCTGCACAAGAATTCCAATGTGCCTGGACTGTTGGTTTATGCACAAATGGCCTAATAAAGAACCTTGAACCTTGAACCTTGAAGATGAAGAAAATACTTGGTTGAACTAATGTCTTTGAAGTTTTTACATGTTCTTTCTCTGACAACACCAACCCCTTCCTTTCTCATTTTACCTAGTATCTTGGACCTTTTAATTGGGTTAAGTATCCCCCCCCGCTGTTTTTTCTACTGGATGTGATGATGAAGGGAGACTCTGGAAACACTCCTTCACCTCCTCTCTCCTCTCTACAGGTGGATGACATGGTAGTAAACAGGACGGTGTTTGCTGTGAGAGGATGAGCTGTGTCCCGATGATCCAGAGGTTGAAGCAGACTCTGACTGGACCATGTTACTGGGAGGTGGAGAGGAGAGCTTCATCCACATGGTCTCCATTTAAGACCATCAACAGAGCTGCACTTCAACTCTTCACAGAGCTCCAACAAATCAAGTCCAGTCCCTCATGAATGATTCAGACACATGAATGATTCAGTTTTTTGATTAACACAATATTAATCAAAAAACGTTATATTAATGATAACACCTGTGCAGTCTTCGCTCAGTCTTTTACACCATCACCAACACTGCCCTCAGCTTCGATTGATGATCTTGTCAATAGTTTCAGTTCCAAAGTTACAACTATTATTGACTCCATTGCCCCTATTAGGACCAAAATTTTGACAGGAAGGAAAAAGGCCTCTTGGAGGAACACAGCACTGGTCAAAGACCAGAAAAGAGTCTGCAGACAGGCAGAACGCAGGTGGCGAAAAACCAAACTCCAGGTTCATTTTGAGATTTACAAAAACAGTCTCCACACCTATAATTATGAGCTGAAGAAGGCAAGACAAGCATTCTTTTCCGAGATTATTAACAGAAACTGTAACAATTCCCGCACTTTGTTTTCTGTTGTGGATGGGCTGACAAATCCCAAAACATCAGTCCCTCCGGAACTGCTATCCAGCAAGTCATGTAATGACTTCGCAGCCTTTTTCACAGATAAAATTTCAAGGATAAGACAAACAGTTTGCAGCTCCAGCTCAGGCAAAATTGTAACTCCTCTTGTGCCTTCTTTTTCTCCAGTTAATCTGGCACATTTTGACCTTCTAGATCACAGAGCTCTGACGGAAGCTGTATCGCAGCTAAAATCCACAACATGCTGCCTTGATATTCTGCCAACAAACTTTTTTAAAAATGTTTTTAATAGTATAGCTTCAGATGTATTGCAGATAATAAATAACTCTATTCAGTCCGGTCAGTTTCCTCAAGCACTGAAAACTGCAGTAATAAAACCTCTCCTAAAAAAGTTTAATCTGGATGCTTCAGTAATAAGTAACTACAGGCCAATATCAAATCTTCCCTTTCTGGGAAAAATCATTGAAAAGATTGTTTTTCAGCAAACTCATGCTTTCATGACGCAGAACAATCTCTTTAATGCATTTCAGTCTGGTTTTCGTCCACACCACAGCACTGAGACTGTACTTATCAAAGTTCTAAATGACATACATCTCAATAATGATGCTTCTATGACTTCAGTCTTGGTATTATTAGATCTTAGTGCTGCCTTTGATACAGTTGATCATGATATACTGCTTGACAGACTAGAGAAGTGGGTGGGACTAACTGGCACTGTACTACACTGGTTCAAATCATATCTACAAGATAGGGAATACTTTGTGTCAATTGGTGAACATGTGTCTGAACGAAAAAAGATTATGTGTGGGGTGCCGCAAGGTTCCATTCTTGGACCACTTCTCTTCAATATCTACATGCTGCCCCTTGCCCAGATTATGGAGGACCATAATATTTCTTATCATACGTATGCAGATGACACACAACTTTATATCTCGATGTCGTCAGATGATTACGGTCCCTTACTTTCACTGAGCAAGTGCATTCATCAAATCAATGAGTGGATGTGCCAAAATTTTCTCCAGCTTAATGCAGATAAGACTGAAGTGATTGTCTTTGGCCCCAAAAGTGAAAGATCAAAGATCAGGGCTCACCTTAACTCCATGTCATTGACATCAACTGATAAAGCCAGAAATCTTGGTGTAATTATTGACTCTGACTTGAATTTTAATGACCATCTAAAGCTCATTACCAGATCAGCGTATTACCACCTGAAAAACATAGCCAGAATTAAGGGATTTTTGTCCAAAGAAGATATGGAAAAACTTGTTCATGCATTTATTTTCAGTAGATTGGACTATTGCAATGGTGTCTTTACTGGTCTGAACAAAAAATCCATTAGACAACTACAGCTGATCCAGAACGCTGCTGCAAGAGTGCTAACAAACACTAGGAAAATGGATCATATCACACCAGTGCTCAGATCACTGCACTGGCTTCCTGTGAGCCAAAGGATAGAGTTTAAAATCTTACTGCTGGTCTACAAAGCACTAAATGGTCTGGCACCAAGATATATTGTTGACTTACTAACTCCATATGAAGCATCCAGACCCCTTAGGTCGTCAGGGACAGGTCTATTGTGTGTTCCCAAAATTAGAACCAAACAAGGTGAAGCAGCTTTCAGTTATTCTGCTCCTCACCTGTGGAACACACTCCCTGCACACCTGAGGTCCGCACCAACTGTTCATTCATTTAAATCAGGCTTGAAAACATTGTTATTTGCTGCAGCTTTTTCTTAGACACATTTTATTATTTTATTGATTTTAAATCAGTCTTTTATGATTCCAATTACTGTAATTATTTTATTTAAAATAATTTGTTTTTATTTCCTTTTGTGTTTTCTATATTCTATGTTCTATGCTTTTAAATCTGCTTTTATATCTTCTGCTTCTGTAAAGCACTTTGAATTGCCTCGTGTACGAATTGTGCTATACAAATAAACTTGCCTTGCCTTGCCTTGCCATGTCAACCTGCCAGCATCAACAGTCCTTCCTGTTGTTGTGTAGATGTTTGTTCCAGCTAGATTCTAATGTCTGTCTTCTCTTGTCTCTGTAGAAACAGTAGACTCCAGATGTTTTTACTGCTGTTTCATCCACATGTTTATTTCACTGGAGCAGGAGCAGGAGCTGGAGCGAGCAGCAGTCTGCTTTATTTGTCATTGATTATTGATTGGATTAGTCAGATTGTCAGTGACAGTGTTGATGGATGCTTTGCTTTGGTCTGATTTATTCTTCACTGGTTGGTTACAGAAACTTTACATCCTGCAAATCAGAAGTAAGAGCTCATTACCCTTCAGAGAACCACAGTAAAAGGCCACATTTTAATAGAAAGAGTGTGAAAATAGTTGATCCTAGACTTTAATAGTCTGGTCTTGAAGAGTAAGAATCAAGCTAGAAGTCTCCGTGTTATTCTGGATTCAGAACTAAATGTCAGAAGTCACATTAAATCAATGACAAAGTCTGATTCTTCCAGAGCTTTCAGTCATTGTCATGTGATCTCCAAACTCAGTACATTTTATAACTTAAATTAGACTCATGAACTTTTAACGGAGCTTTAAACAATCAGGAACTTTTTGTGTGATGAAAATATAAAATGATTGATCTTTGAACTGGAGGTTTGAGTGACTGCAACTCAACATGTGAACCACTTCAACCACTACATTTAGTTTATTCTTCAGACCTCTGAGCATGTGTCCTCTCCTCTGTCATAGACACCAGGACATTTATGACATACTATACCATGATGCTTTGTGTTTTTCTTTTCTTGCATCTTGTTGCTGCAACTTTTTTTTTTATCTTTGTTAGATGATTGAGATCTTTAGTGTATGAATGTCTGTGGATGGTTGACACTGTTTACCATGCTTCTCTGAGGTTCATCACTAGTTGTACATTAGTTATACTCTCAGGTGGGATGGTCTGCTCTGGCCACCTGAACAATCAGTCCTACTTTTATAAATAAAGCAATACATGGACTACTGCCTTCTTACATTTGTACCTTATTGCAAAGAGAAGAGCAGCTCGTTACTCTCTGATCACAACATCATTTGTTGCTTTCTGTTCCATTGACCTGGACTGATCTGGGTAAAAAGGCTTTTGTCCACTCTGCACCTTTTACATGAAATGACTGAAAACTGACTGAGTTCATTTGATTGAGCCCTTTTAAATCCAGACTGAGAGGACTTGAGGCCGACTCCACAGTATGCACTTGTTTCTTTTTTAATCTTTTTATTTGTGATTCACCTGAGTCTTGTTAACCCATCAGCCCATGTCAGTGTGTATATAGTCCTTCCTTTCTCTTTGTCAAATCTACTGAGTTACCTACTTGTTCTGTTTCTCTGGATATTACCTGTTCATCAGTCTCCTGGGTTCCTCATGTACGAAGGTTGCGTGCGCACAAAAACGTTCCGTACATTCTTGTTCATGGAAAAGTTCAGATGTATCAAGAGTGAAATGACCATGAATTTGTATGTGACTCACGGCGACATCATGTCTGGCGTACGCTGGCTTCTACAGATGTTGATCCTTTGGAGACACTTAGAGGTGAGTATGGTGGCCCTGAAGGTCAAAACACAACGACATTTCACAAAACACAACATTTCAGATTACGGAAAGTGTAGGGTTTCTGATTGGACAGAACCCGACAGTGTAACGTCATTTCCTGTTTCTACTTCACTGTGTCTGTGCACAAGTTTTAAACCGCGTTGGAAAGAATGGAGGACGATGTGGTTTTACTAGAGGAATATTTTGAAAGAGGACATACATATAACGTCATTCTTGATGCTTTCAACCATCATGACGTTAACACGTCCCTCTGAACCCTGAAAGCACAATTGAAGGAGTTAGGACTGAGGAGACGGGACAACTACGTCCTCATCGTGCGTCCCCTCTGCCTCTTTAAATAATGCCAATGTTCTGCAAGACAAGCAGACATTTGGCAACGACTCTTACTTCTTATCACAATGTGAACAGTACATGTTGTCTGCTTTCAAAGCTCATCACAGTGTCTACACGTAGCTGACCGTTCACAAAGCCTCATTTCTTGACTGGCAGCGAAACAACCAATCACATCAGCTTGTATTTTAGCACGGGTTCTGTCCAATCAGAAATAAGAAGTGTTGTCCCTACCCTTCCTGTAATCTTGCTGTAGTCATGAAGGAGGATTTAATCACTAGTGCCTCTAACTGAGTGACACTGGAAGGTCTGTTCCAGGTGTTTTCAGTCTTATTATCACGACTAACAGTGTCAGCGTGAAGGAAGGACGTTAGGATCTGCTCCTAATTCACAAAAGGAAACAAATACAGTTTAAAATGAAGCTGGAGTTGAAGAATAAAAACATTCTGTTAAACGGAGTGTGTGTCAGAATGTGTGTGTGTGTGTGTGTGTGTGTGTGTGTGTGGGTGGGTGTGGGTGTGTGTGTGTGTGTGTGTGTGTGTGTGTGTCAGTCTTTAAAGGATTAATCTGAATAACATGGATCCACAGAAACCTTCGACCTACACTTTCTCTTTCTCAGCAAATGTCAAACCCCCTTCGTTTTCCTCCTCCTCCTCCTCCCCCTCGTCCTCCTCCTGCTTTAGAACAATCCTCGGAAATGACCCCCACCCAACGAAGCAACCAACCCCCCCCCCCCCTCCCCCATCCCATCCAACTGGAAAAGTCCCTGTGCTCTGTAACAGCCTGCTTCACTTTCATTCACTTTAATCTGTTTGTTTTTATCTCAGAAATAGAAAATAAAAATCAGTTTGTTATAAACTTCTTGAAATGATGTTGAAATCAAATCTTCACCCTCAACGTTTCAAACTTTCTCAGCTTCATAAACACAGAGAGGAAGGAGGTGCTGGTTTCCTCTCGTCTTATCACTTCCACAGGAACTGAATGAAGAGTGAGGGAGTGTTAATGGAGGAGTCTGAAATGGTCTCACTGCTGGCTGACACATGCAGACACTCATCAGCCATAACATTACGACCACCTTCCTCTGAAGAAGAGCTCTTTAAGTCCTGCTTCAGGTGGAGGGGTGGAGCCTATTCCTGAAACATCTTCATAGAAAGAGTGGACATGGTCTGCAGCGATGCTTAGAGCTACAGGTCAAAGGAACATGAATGGAAGGAGCCAAGACCTCCACCAGCTTGACTTCTACCCATAATGCATCTTGGTTCCATATGTTCCCCAGGTAAAACATGATCCATCCGACCAGAACCTCCTCCATGTCTCCAGGTCCAGAGGTCAGCATGGACACCCTGACCTGTCTCAGATCCACTGAGTGTTCTGACTTCTTTCTATCAGAACCAGAACCACACGGGTCAGAACCAATGATCCTTGGTCCAGGACCCTGTCTCTGGTTCTCCTCCGTCATTGGACCTCTTTTGATCAGTTCTGGTCCACTGCAGACCAGGAACATGTAGAAGTCTAGACGACACAGTCTGGTTCTTGTTGAATCCTTCATCTTGAACATTTTTCATCAACTCTGAGGATGAACCGTTGGCTGGTATATCGCCTCCAGTGGTCATAATGTTATGGCTCTTATTTTCTCAGAGAGCTCAATTGAAAATTAAATAATATTTGATTTGAGTGTTTAATGTTGGAACAGAAGAGTGCATGTGACTGAACTCCAGAAAACAGGAGGCGTGCCCCCCCTTCTCCTCCCTCTTCCTCTCTCTCTCTCCTCCCCCTTCTCTCTCTCTCTCCTCCAGCTGTTTAAAGGGGCCGGCGGGCGTGCGAGCCTCCACTCAGCGGTGTGTCCCGGTGCAGACATGACGGCGGTGGGAGGACTGGTGCTGGTTCTGGGTTTACTGGTGAGCGCTCGCTGTGAGGTGAGGGCACGTGACCCCGAGGTGGAGGAAGAGGAGGAGCTGGGAGGAAGAGGAGGAGCAGGAGGAGGAGGGGGAGGGGCGTTCCCTCCTCACCTCGGGGCGACCGAGACCGACCCGCTGGGAGAGACGGGGAGTAACCCAGCCCGGTCCGGGTGAGTCCAGCTTTGGTTTCATGACCTTTGACCTTTAACACCAACGAGTGACTAATGAACGAACTTGAACAAATATGTTTATTATCTAATGAAGGAGACCTCAAATATTTAACTGATCTCATTTGACGATGTAGTTACACACCGATCAGCCATAACATTATGACACAAGGGTGACTCATCAGAGAATGGACATGGGCCTTCTGAGGGTGTCCTGGGCCTTTGAGGGGAGGGGCCTCTGTGGATCATCCCACAGATACTTCATCAGTTTGGGATCTAGTGAATTTGGAGGCCAGGTCAACAGCTTGTGCTGTTCTTCATGTTTTTTTTTAGTTGTTCCTAAAGTGTTTTTGTGTGTGTGTCTGTGTCAGGCTGCATCCTGCTGGGGATGGCTGCTGCCATCAAGGAGTGTCATTGCTATGGGGTGGGGGTGCCTGGTCTGGTCTAGGTGGGTGCTACATGTCTAAGTAACATCCACACCAATGAATGCCAGGTCCAGAAGTTTCCCAGCAGAACACTGAACTGTCACAAGATGGTTTAAATGTTATTCACTTCTCCTGTCAGTGGTCATAATGTTGTGGCTGGTCGGTGTACAGTCTTCTGTCATCTTTACGACTCGTCAGGATGAATCTCACAGAGTTTCTAACCGTCTGTCCTCATCACAGAGTCGCCTGTTTCCTCAACTCTTTAATATTCAGCTGAGGTTCAGTGAACTAGAAGAGCTGGAACCAGGAAATGAAGGAGGACTTTTATCAGGACACGTCCAAAATAAATATGCAGTGTTTCAGCTCCAACAGGATCCCTGTGGTAATAAGTTCATCAATGAGCGAGTGAAATCGTTGATGATAAAGTGTTTTGTTCTGATTCTTACGTCCTTCACCTTAAATCGTCTCACGTCTCGTAGTTTCATTCATTCTCGGTTATTTGTGTCTAAACCCAGAGAATATGTCCAAAAACAACAGAAGGCATAGTTTCAAATGTCCTGTTTTTATCTCGACTGCAACTAACAGAGTGAATGTTGAACTGAATCGTCGTGGTGCAGCCTCAGATCATCTCAGGTGGTCGTCTCCTCATCTCTTTTCTGGGTTCTTGTGAGAGATAATAAACTCTTTCTGAAGGAACAGTGAGATCTTTAATCTGATCATCTGCAGCTTCTCAACATCGTCTTCAATAAACCCTAAAAATATCCTGAAGCTCTGACTTCAGCCCCAGACACTGACAAAGAAGAACCAGAAAGAGACATGAGACAGATTTAAATAGATGTAAAACAGGGTTTGAACTGTTCCAGGTCGACTCCAGGTCGACTCCAGGTCGACTCCAGGTCGACTCCAGGTCGACTCCAGGTCGACTCCAGGTCGACTCCAGGTCGACTCCAGGTCGACTCCAGGTCGACTCCAGGTCGACTCCAGGTCGACTCCAGGTCGACTCCAGGTCCATCGCTCTTTATTCTGGATCTGCTGCTGCTAAAACCAGACGAACTGAATCAGACGATCGCAAGGTTTATTCTTATTAAAGAATTAAAGCTAGTGTCTACTGCAGGTATTGAATGGAGCCTGCTGTTAACTTACCTTCTGACTGGACGTCCCTGAGAGTGTCCTATCTGGGACGTCCCACTGTTTGTTTCCCTCTAGGTATCAGTCATGTTTTTATTCTTCCAGATGTTGATCTGGACTCGTTGTGTCTCTCTCTGAGCCTGGCAGACTAATAACAGGGTTAAATGACGTTTGTGGAGCGTGCTCACTGAGGCCTCCATCGTCCATACGTCCCACCATAGATCCCCTGATAAAATGACCCCTGAGGGCTCATAGTAAAACAAGCCTCCACCCCCCTCCCACCCCCTTTAACCAGCGCTCTAATGACCACAGCTCTTTGTGCTCTAATGGGAAGCAGCTTTCAGGCTTGTCTTGTTATTTTAGCCTCAGTGTTATCTCTGGAGGCCGACGGCTGATTGGTGCTGGTGAAGTGGAGGAGGAAAAGTTTGACGTTTGACTGGAAGAAGAGAAGATCTGAGGAACTGAGAGGAGCTTTTATCTCCTTTTTAGTTAAATGAGCTTTCTGCAGTGATAGTACGGGATAAGAAAGACAACCTCAAAGACACAAAAGAGTCAGCTTAAACCGTTCTCCATAAACTCAAAAGGACATGTGGTAACGTTTGGTTCAGATGTTGTCTCTTTGTTTTGGATAAACGGAGACAAATCCACAGGGAACTCTTATTCTGAAAGTCTTCCTCTCTGAGATTTCATCCTTCACTCTCGCTGCTTGATTTGATCTGATCTTCTCTGAACTCCTGTCGGCCTTCAGTCCTCCAGCAGTGAAGAAGAAGCAGCAGCTCAGGATATCAGGACGCTGGGATGGACGTCTGAAGGAGGACGATGGTCTCCCTGAGAGCAGCCACAAATACTCACTTAACAACCTCAACGAGACATCGGCTCTCCTGCTCTTGTGGAGGATGTTTAGATGAATGTGTTGAGAACGACAAGCTACAAACTGTCCCACACAGTCAGGAAATAAAGACAAACAGAGACTGAACTTCTATCGGTCAATAACACCCTCGTCTGTCCTCCAGGACACGTGTCCATGGATTTACTGAGAACACATGAAACCTGCTGGTTGTGTTGTTCTTGTTTTTGACCTCCTACAGCTTCTTTATTCAGATTCCTTCACAAACATCCTGGACCCCGCAGACCTCAGCTCGTCTTCCTCCGTCTCTCTCAGGATCAAATACAAAGATTTCTTTCTTGAACGTTTCCCAAAACAAATCCACAGAACGATGTCACTCAGAGAGACGGTCTGACGGACTGCAGCTGCCACGAAGAGACGAGATGTTTGAACAAAGAGACGTCTCCTCTTCAAAACTGACCGACAGAACTGAATGAAACCAAATGAACGGCTGTCTGTGTCTTTAACATGGACACGTCTTCAGCTCAAGACAAAACTGGTTCCGGTCATCAACAAATATTTAGTTAGTCCCTGAAAAAGGAGAAAATTTAGCCTCAGAATCTGATGGACAAACACAGAGAGACACAGAGAGACACAGAGAGACACAACAAACACAGAGTGACATAAAGAGACACAAAGAGACACAACAACCACAGAGAGACAGTGATGTCTCTCAGCAAAATGAACACAAACCAAGTTTTTTCTTCTCCTGATGGTTTGATTTTATTTTGTTAAATTCTTCTCCTCACTGATCGTTTCTCGTTCTTAGTTCTTTCTTCTCCTGCTAAATGCATTCTGGGAAATGCAGGCTATTCTTAACTGGAGGAAATTGCAGCCATCTATCACAGAAGTAATTCCTGGCATGAGTCAAAGATGGAACGTCCAACACAAACAAACATCCTGTCATTTACTTTTATTTTGTTGTGGATTTGTTCCTGCAGCATGTGTCTCCTTTCAGAATAAAAGCCCTCTGAAGCAGTGAAGTCAGTCAGAGGAGTTTCCTCCAGGGCTTTTCACTCTGCAGCTATTAGTTCTGCTCTTACAGAGCTGGAATCACAGGATGTTTAGGAATCTTCGTCCTCTAAATGAAGGGATTACGCTTTGTATCTGCATTTGGTGTCCTGGGTTGAGTCTGACAGGACAAATGAACCTGAAGAGGAAGATTAAAGATTAATTCTCTGAAGCTGTTCCAGCCTCTCAGAGCTACGTGAGGCTGAAGGACTTTAGCTTTTCAGAGCAGACGTTTCCAAGAAAGAAGTTTAAAACAAATGACTCTGAGTCACTTTAACATCATTACATGGAGTCATTCTGTCTCAAAATAAAGTAAAATGTAAAGGAAGGAAGAAGCTAGAGCACAAAGAGACACAAAACACCAACAACAACATGCAACGGAGTCCAGAAATGACTTTGAAGAGACACAAAAAATCTACAAGGGAATACAAATTATGAAAGAGATAAAAAGGGCCAAATGAGATGTAAAATGACTGCAAAGAGACAGAAGACACCACAGAGTGGGCTAAGGGACATCTATGAAAGCATGCAACATGGGTTAAATGTCTGATGGAAAACATCTATCTCTAAGGATGCAAAATGACAATGACTGCAAAGAGATGGAAAACACCTCAGAGGGAAACAAAGACAACGACTGAGAGCTGCAAAACATCCATGGAGGGATGCAGTATGACTGGAAAGACACAGAGAACAAAAGGACAATAATCAGCAAAGAGATGCAACATGTCTGTAACGGGATGGAAAATCACTGTAGAGATGAAAAACAAATGCAAAGTGATGAAAATGGATAAATGGGATTCAAAACAAAGGGATGCAAAATGATGTATGATGACGAACAACGACACCAAACATCTACACTGTGACGGAGGTCAGGAGCCAATCAGAAGCTTTGTCTCTGACTCCACATGGACTCTTCATCAGATTCACCAAACAGGAAGTAGAGAGATAAACAAGATGCAGACAAAGTGGAATAAAGAGTTTCCTGAACAGAAACAAAGCTCTGCAGCACAGAGTCAGAGGAGACTCTGTTTATTTAACTCAGAGTCTCAGAGTCTCCTCTGCCTCGGCACCAACACAACCACCATGAACGTCATTCAACAACCGGAGGCTCAGCACATTTCCTCCGCTGCAGCTGCTCCGGCTAAAAGACGCCTTTAAGGAATCCTTCTTCCAGAGTCAGATGATTCTTCTGTCACTTTATAAATATATTTATAATTATAAATACTTCTTTATATCTATCACTATGGAAAACATAAAACAACTTCAGATACGAAGAAAACCAGCAACAACAACAACAACAGCAACAGCAGACAAAGAGTGATTAAAGATACTAGGACGTTGTCTGGAGGGAAGACGACAACGACATGAACACGTTAATGTTGTCGTCTATTATTCATCTTCCTCGTCTCTGACTGAGATGGAGGAACATGAATAATCCAAGATCATCTGAGGACAGGAAGTGTGTGTGGTCTTGAGTTGTGGAGGACTGACTCTCTGGGCCCCGTAACGTTTTGTTCAGACTCTTTTTAGGTAAAGCTTCTGTTTGTGTTGGTGCAGGAACTGGTGCGCGTTCGTGCAGAGGCGTCAGGTGACGAAGATGGTGGCGCACGGAACGCAGACGTACGTCGCCAAATCTACAAGTCCGTGTCCGAGCAGAACGCCAGACTGTCAGCTGATCCTGTGAGTAACCATGACGACTGTATCAGGACCACACGTCTGGATGCAGGTGGAGGGACTAAGTTGCTCTGAGCTCTTTTTTGTCTGATTGTTGGTTGGTCTGCAGCTACAAGGTGTCGACGAGGCCGAGCTACAGGGAGGAGCTGCAGACTGTCACCGCTCTGCTGTGGCGCTGCTGTCCAGGACACGGAGGACACAACTGTGAGGACACAGGTGAGTCTGCAGCATCGCCCATGACTGTCTTACACACCAACAATAAATTATTACAAATAAATCTAAATATATATTATTATAAATGACCGTTAATAAAGAAGAATATAAATAAATAATCTCACATATAAAATATCATTCATTCATTCATTCATTTATCTTCTGTAACCGCTTATTCCTGTTAAGGGTCGCGGGGGTCTGCTGGAGCCTATCCCAGCTGTCCATATAAAATATCGTTATAGGAAATAAATATGAATAAATAAAATAATCACTCTTCCAGTGATATAATATCTATCTGAGGGACTTGTCCAGCTGTTCTCTGCTGGCGTGAAGAGAAGCAGGAGATAGATTCTGTTTCTAAATGTTCAGGTGTTGGGTTAGAGTCAGTCAGGAGGTCGTTTGTTTCATCAGATATCTGGAGGAGGACGTCGTTTCTTCATCAGCTTCAGACTCTGACAGACGTCTCACGTTCTCCTTCCTTCTCATATGGACTTTAAGTTTTACTAAAGTTATAAAATGAACCTACTAATTATTATCTGAAGATGAAACTGAACATGTCTGAGGACCTGATTGTGTCAGAGTGGAGATAAATATAAAGACACCGCTCTCTAACGGGGCAGAGAGAAGCTTTAACAGCTGAAATAAGAAGGACTCATCCTCTGAGGACCATGAATGTTTACCATGTGTAAAACAATGACACAGCGAGTCCTTCTTATAAATTACAGAGCAGTGAGACTCTAACAAAGTCAGGAAGTTGTAGCTCCAGCTCAGGTCAGGTGGAGGCTGTCCTCCCCCCATCCTCCCCCCGTCCTCCCCCCGTCCTCCCCCTGTCCTCCCCCCTGAGGGAAGAGGGAGGGGGTGACCTGTAAACACACAGTGAGTCACCATGAAGGAGGAAGACGCTGATAAAGGTTTGAGGTCAGAGGTCACAGAGGACGAGGGAGGAGCCTATAACTGGAGGTTCTCAGTGGTTCAGGTCTTAGAACAGATCAAACTCATCTGGACTGGTTGTGTTTGTAGAAGACGTTTCCTCCAAGTGTTCAGCTCTAGATGAAGGTGGAGACTTTAGGGTTTTATCACCTGATGGTCACATGACTAGAGTCTGGTAATCACCTGATACTCACCTGGTTATTCAGATTATCTGTCCATTCATTCCTCTGAGAACAGAAAAGCTGACGGGTTCAGATCTAGAACCTTCTTGCTGTGAGGTGACGTTGGTTTGATCCGTGGTTCTTTAACAACCAGGAACTCTGATTCCAGATTGATCCGATCTAATCCAACTCCATGTCTCTCAGGTGACATGTATGACGACTATTACTCTTCTGTCCATCACCACATTAAGCCCCGCCCACAAGATCTGATTGGCCCGGCAGATCTTTGCTGGAGCAGAATCAGTTCCCAACAGAGAGACTCCAGAGTGAAGGTTGTAGATGAGGACAGCTGGTCTGGTTCCAGGGTGGTCACAGTGAAAAACCTTAAAACTGACTGAGATGAAACATCTTCAGTTTATTACCAGCAGCCTCAGTGCAGATGCTGAAGTGTTGCCGTTATTATGTCCCAGTAATTATACAGATAAATAAACAGACATACGTGACTGTGGAAGGCTGAGAGGGATGATTACAGGATGTTAAAGCAAGACAGAGCTGAGAAGACGTTTAAAGAGAAACTGTCTATGTCAACTATTTTAAACCAGTAGAATAAATATCTGTCCAATCACAGGACAGATATTCCCTTCCAGCTTTTAAGCTTTCTCACTTTGCAGAATCATTATCCGTTCTGACAACGTGGAGGTTTTCAGTCGTTTTGTGACTGCAGCAGTGTCAGGTTTTAATGTCTGTCCTGAGCAGTCTGATCCAGATCCAGATCCAGATCTCAAACCACATCTGGATGTGTTGATGTATCCAAAGCAGCCATGTCAGTGTCTTTATGTCCTTCATCATCAGTGACCTGGATCCTCTGAGGATGAAGCTTCCAGGGTTCAGGTCTAATCTGAGTCTTTGTTCCTGGTTCTGATCCAGCGGTAGGTAGAGGTGCAGGGCGGATGTTACTGCTACGTGCAGAGAACATGAAGTATTAATACCAGGAGTGGCAGCGAGGACTCTGAGAACCAAAACACGTCGATGTTTGTGGAAAAAGGTTCGGACTAAAATAGACGTTTGGCCTTTAGAGGCTGGATTTAACAAAGAAAGACAAACAGGCCGTTCACACACCTCCACACGGCTCGGCCCGCTCCCACCACGCCTCTGATTCAACACACTTCCTGTAATTAAATCATCAACACAACTGCAGAAACAGGGTGGACACAATAACAGGAACACCTCCTAAAGCAGCACAGATCCTGATATCATGTCCTGCACATTCACAGTTCATTCATTTAAATTTAGTATCTTTAAATCGTCTTTTACGGCGTAACGTGATTTATTGCTGCAGCAAACAATTATTTTCACTTAACAATTATTATTTTTCCATAAAAAGTAAAAAAAAAAGCCTTACGTGGTCATCTGACCTCTTTCGTTCCCTCCATCCACCCCAGCCTCCTCCTGCTGTTCATATAAAGAACAGTTGCCTCTGAACGTAACTCAGCTTCATCAGGAAACAGATTTTAATTTGCAGCTAGTTGGTCATCACTTTTTTTTGGAGATTCCCTGAAAAAGTGATGACACTGCAGGACGTCCTCCTTTTGAGTATGTGGGTTTTGTGCCCTCAGCGTTGTCTTCAGGTCACTGACTCTGACCTCCGTGTTCCTGCTGTCGCTGTGATTCTGAAACTTTAACAATGAACCCGAAGTGAAACAAACACTGAGGAAACTCAGACGAGAAATCCCCGAATTCATCAGCCTGTTTCCCATCAGCCCCTCGGTCAGCTGGGCTGCATGACTTCCTGTTGATCCATCAGCAGCAGTCAGATAAATACTGAGCAGAGCTAACAGCTGACGTTTTCTAAAAGAGGACGTTCAGTCGACCTGAAAGCATCTGTGCTGTGTGTCCTGTAGCGTCTGTCGTGTCTCTTTCTAACTTCACCACCTCTGAAGGTTCAGGTTTGTCTTCTGACTGCAGCAGTTTGTTTTTAACTTTAAAAAGCTGCCGTGAGCCAAAGTTCAGATCTGGTGTTAACGTCCGTCCTGGAGAAACCGAACGCAGCCGTCCAGACGTGACCAGGACGAAGTGGCGACGCAACTGACTGATCTGACGTCATGACGTAAAGTCTCCATGTTGATTATGTCTTTATCTCCTTCATCATCAGAGATGGTTGTTCCTCAGCAGTGACTCTGAGGACGGAAGCTTCCAGGGTTCAGTTCCTTCATTCTCTAAAATAACTAACGTCAGAAATAAAGAACTTAACGTGAGAGCCTTTACTGCTTGTTCCAAAATATAGATAATACCATTGTCTGTCGCTCATGCAGTCGTGGCGATCCATCTCGTTCTGTAGATGTCGTCAGACACCCGTTGATGTTTTTGAGATATTTTAAATAATCAGTGAAAACTTGCTGCTGTGAAAATCAGATTCCTACGTGTTTCATGTTTTCTCCATCCATCAGATAATTGTTGGGATGTTTGAGTGTGTGTTGGACTGACCTGATCAAACCGTTGACAGAGTCTGTTTTTCTCTTTCAGCTGTCGAGGTTCAGTCTCAGCAGCAGAGCGCCGACCCGGACCGCGAGCAGAACGACCACCATGTACCGGTCAGCCTGCCGTACGACACCGGCTACCCCAACAACCAGCCCCCCGCCCCCCTGAACCCAGGCGGCACCGACAGCTCCAGCCACACCTACAAGTCCCATCAAAGCCAACATGGAGCCACCAACACGTTCAACCAGCACCAACAGCTTCACCACGACCACGAGCTGCACAAAGCACGGCTTCCTGGTGAGTTCTGGTTTCTACTCAGCTTAAAAATAAAGACAAATACACTTTAGATCTGATCTGATTTCATCACCACGAGATCAAGAACAATAACCAAACCTGCTGGGACGAACAGCGTCGAACATTTCCCACCGGTTGAGTAGTTCCAGTCTCCATTTGTAAAGAAGCTGCTGCTGCTGGTCTATTTCCAGCTTCAGAGACGAGGAGGAACGTCTGCACCAAACAAAGACGACGGTGAACAATGAACTATGTGGGAAACATTGAATTGTTCGAGTGAGAGATCGGCCTGAAAGTTGTTCTACATCTTTTGTGTCTTTACAGTTTCTTCTTCTCAATATTTTCTGGTCTCGAGTTCTAAATGTTTCTCAAGACATGAAGAGACGATCAGTGATGAGTCGACTACAGACCATGAATGAAACTCAGAGAGTTGAAGTGACGAGAGGAGAAAAAAGGAGACACCACTGTCCTCCACTTTGGCTCCGTTCAGACTTCTCTTTAACATCCTGGGATCTCAGACGGCCATCATGTGGTCAGTAGAATATTGTAGCAGCTGCTGTCTCTAATGGATCTCTACCTACCGCTGGATCAGAACCATCAACAGCTGCTGGTTGACTTGGAGACATGATCCAGATGTTGGACCAAGCTTAAAGCAAATGTCTGAGCGTAGCCGTTGTTTCCTACCATCGTGTTGATGGAGCATCGTTGACGGTATTTTCTTTTCAACTAGAAGAAGAGCTAGCTGCATCCATATGCTAGCAATATTTTTATGTTACACTTGTTTCACTCGGATAGGGTTACCAAGGCAACCAGATCCTGGGACATCCACTGGAGACCAACTGTCCACTACAAAGAAATGGACGACTTGAGAATCAGTTTACAGACGTAGATGGAGTGTCTGCCAGACACTAGGCCACGCCCCCTTCTCCATCTTTTAATCTGCTGTGAGGATGTAGTTGCTCTTTAAAAGACACAACATCCCAGAGTTGATCTGCAAACATCTGGTGTGTCTCATTAACATCCTCTGAGGAACCTGAATGAGCTGTGAACATAAACACATGTAAACAATCTAGAAGCTTCTGGTGCTTTAAGTTGCTTTGATGCAGATGTTTTAAATGAAATGGTGACATCTCACACGCTTCCTCTACAGGAAATCCTCTCTTTCTTCTGCCACATATAGACTCTGATTGTGTGTTTTCTTGTTTTTATTAAGTTCTGGGCTGAGTTTCTGGGCCCCAGAACTTTTTGAGGGGTTAACCTTGTCAGACTTGGTTTTAGGGTAAAGGTCGGGGTCAGTGTCAGGGCTAGGTGATGCATGGTGTTAGTGGAAGGTCCTCACAAAGGTAGAAACAGGAGCTGATGATTTCACTTCCTCACTTCCTGTGCAGGGCGTCGCTCTCCGTTTCCCACAATGCCCTGGTCGCTCTGACCTTTGACCTTGGCAACTGGCAGAATTACATCATCCTTGGAGAAGCAGGCAGCTGTAGAGGGAAAATGAAGCTGTTAGCTGTTAGCTGTTAGCTGTTAGCTTTAGCCTCAGAATAGAACATAGAGCCTTTAGATATTTAAGTTATCAGTTGTGTCAGTTATCTCAGACATTGTGAGTGAACAAGGACATTTTTAGTAAAAATAGTTTTCTAAGAGTCAGATTAATTATCATGATCTTTCCGTAGCTGATAAAATCATCACTGATCAGAGTTTATTGAAATAAACTTAAATGAACATCAATGTTAGTCAGAAGGTTAAGAGTTTGAAGAGTTTATTAGCTGATGTGTAACTGACTGATTTATTTGTTCAGGTGAAGATGAGTTGAACCCTGACTTCTCGTACCACGGGGCAGCACCGGTCCTCCCCGTCCCCTACATGATGGCCCTGGTCATGTCCCAGCTGAGTCCGGTCCTGGACGGCTTCAACCGCTCTCTGGATCACCTGAGCCGGCAGGTGGAGGACCTGGCCCGGGACGTGACCGAGCTGAAGAGCAGCCGGCCGGTGGCAGAGCAGTGGACCGAGAGTCTGGAGGCGGCCGAGCGTGATGAGGGAGCGGAGGAGCGCCTGGACGCCAAACTAGACCAAGTGTTCCGGGACATCAGGGACGTCCAGAGGCAGGTGGAGAGCCAGTGGGTTGACATGGAGAAGAGGCTGCATTCCCAGCATGCAATGCTGCACTACAACCTGACCAGCTTCAAGACGGATGTCGACATGAAGCTGAAACGGCAGCAGAAGATGCTGCAGGTCGAAGACACAAACTCTGTTATCAGAAAGTTTTGAACCAAATTAAAATGAAAGAGGTCTCATTCTTCTTCTGTGGTCTCAGGTCAGTCTGCAGACCATGAACACCACGCTGACGCAGCTGAAGTCAGACCAGGATCAGATCACTGAGGAGGAGCTAGACCACCAACCGACTCCTCTCCCCATCCAACTGCCGCCACCCTCAGACACAGTGGCGCTCTGGGAGGCCGTCACTCGTCTGGACAACATGGTGGTCAACAACACGGTGAAGGTGCGTCAGAACCAATCAGAGAGTCAGAACAATGATCTGGTCTCATGTGGAGAAACACATTGATTTTTAGAGGTTCTTTCAAAAAGAGATGGAAAAGGAGGCAGGTGTGACAGGTGGAGGTGTCCTGTGCAGGTGAACGGGCTGATGGAGGACGTGGAGGTGGCGTCCGGCGACGTCCAGCAGCTGAGGCATCATGTGAAGGAGCTGGAGAAGGAGATCAACCAGACGGCCCGGCAGAGCCAGATCCTCTTCATGGAGACGGGCCTGGAGGTGGAGGCCGGTACGGTGACGGTGCTGAGACGGGTGGAGGAGCTGGCGGCGAACCTGGAGCAGAAGGAGCAGCTCCTGAAGGAGATGGAGTCGGACCTGGACTACGTCTACAGCGTCCTCTACAAGCACAACTCGTCCACAGACTGCGACTGCAAGGGACTGACGGGCGCCGTGGCTCAGCTGGAGAGGGGCGTGGCCACTGTGACGGAGCTAGCTAATCAGAACAAAGCGGCCCTGGAAGAGAACAGCGAGGAGGTGTTGCACTGGGACGACACCAGCGAATGGAAGCAGGAGGCGCAGACTCTCAAAGATGACCTTGAGCAGGTACGACGAAGAAAACACCTTCAGCTTGTTTCAGTAATATTTATTTCAGGTTCATGTTCCTGCTTCAGTCACATGCAGGGAATTATGGGTAAATAAAGAACAGCAAGTCATGAATTCTTCACTTTGATTCAGTTATGTTCATTGTTTGTTTATTAAGCTTCAATACGTCACATTTGGTTTTTGTGCTTCTTTCAGAAACAAGAAGGTCCTCCCTCCCTCCCTCCCTTCATTCCTTCTTGCCTTTTTTCCACTCATAGATCCTTCCTCCCATCCTTCCTTGTCCTTCTTTCCTGCCAGCCTTCTTTTCTTCCTTTCATCTTCTTTCCATCCATCCTTCCTCCCTCTCTTCCTCCCTTCATTCCTTCCTTCCAAAGAAGTCGACTTTAAGGTTTTAAAGACCTTCAATAGCTTCAGATGAAGAGATGTTAAAGTGATGAGATCTCCTCGTCCTCCTGCAGGTGAAGGAGTCTTTGGTGTTGGAGCAGAGCGGCGTCAGGAATCTGAGCTCCAGCCTGAAGCAGCTGAGCGGCGCTCTGTCTCACCTAAAGGAGGCGGATCAAAGGCTGGAGGCGGAGATGAAGCACCTGTCGGCGTCCTTCAAGTCTCTGCTCAAAGACGCTGCCCGCCACAGCGAGGTGCTGGAGATGCTGCTGGGGGAGGAGGTGCTGGAGTTCCTGGAGTGGCCCGACCACGACCAGGAGGCGCACTCCATCCCGGCCGTGAAGGAGCAGCTGAGGCTGATTCAGGAGCAGCTGAGGGGACGAGACCCCGACAAGACAGGTAGGAGGACGTTCATGTCTACAGCCGTTAAATAAAAGTCACTTTAACAGAAATAGTGCAAAGATAAAATAAGCGAAGCAGAAACAAAGCTGACAGCTGGGATAGGCTCCAGCAGACCCCCGCGACCCTTAACAGGACAAGAGGTTACAGAAGATGAATGAATGAATGAAACAAAGTCAGGAGGAAACTGAGCTGATGTCTCTGAGCTCTTCAGCAGCCTCCAGAGGAAGCTGTGATAAACTACATCACCGTCAGATTCATTAACAGATATGTGACGTCATAGGATCCGACAGCAGATACGTTTCTTTGGTTTGTTCATTTTAATAAAGTTTCAGAGGAGGAGACGATCCATCCATCCATCATCTACCACTCTTCATCCTTAGAAGATCAGATTTAAAGTTAACGTCCAGCAGAAGATGTAAACACAGGAAGTCGGTTCCTCTGACGTCCTTCAGAATAAACCTCCACAAACAGACAGTTCAGAAGCTGCCTGAGAATCATTCTACTTTAAGATGTTTGTCTGAGACAGTTCTGATGCTTAAAAATTATGAACAAATAAAGGGTTAAAAATACATTAATACGTTTATGAAAAATTGTGAATTATATCAGGAATGGCTACAAAATCCTACTGATTCCACTACAGGAGGCAACGTACACACAATTCAACCTTTGGACATTTTATTTAGCCTGGACATCATCACATTCTACCATTGTGATCATTATACAATCCAGAAGAAGATGGAGATTTCCTCCATGTTGTTCACACATGGAACTCCCCAGGGGAACCAGTCACCAAGGCATGCTACATATCAATGCTAAGCTAACTTTATTATCTGTAGTACCACCATTAGACCACTAGATGGAGGCAAAGGATAATGTATGACATTGAGGCCCAGGGTTCAGATTCTATCAGTCCAGTCACCATGTGGTTCATAGTTGATGGAGACCACAGAAGATAATGCACAGAACTGCACTGACTTGTTGACTGTGAGGTTTGTCTGTCTTGTCTGTTAGCTGAGGCTAGCTGGTTTGATTGTGGGTCTAATTCCATTTCGACTCTTCCTCTTATTTACAGAGTTCTTATTTTTTAACTAAAATATTCAAATTAGTTCAAAAATGAAATGCAGAACTAGATGAGACATTAGCAGGAAACCTCACTCACCCTGTTGACTAGTTAGTTAAACCTGGTACCTGGTTCATCAGGCTTCTTCACCATTGAAACATTCCTCTCCTGACTCCTGTTTCCAGGAGGCGCTGAGGAGGTTCCATCTGCTGACAAGCCTTCCTCTTCCTCCTCCTCCTTCTCCTCCCACCCAGATGACTGGCTGTCTGGAGGCATGAGGAGGAGCAGCAGTGGAGTTCCAGCAAGGGAGCGACAGCTGCTCCTCCGTCCCGGGTGGAGTCAGCTCGGAGGAGACGGCGGCGACCTGTGGAACCTGGAGAGAACCGTGGAGGAGCTGGAGCAGAGGCTGGTCCGGCTGGAGGAGAAACCCTGTCCCTGCCCCAACACCTCCACTGAGAGGGAGGAGCCACCTGTGGAGGAACTGCAGGTGGAGGTGATGTTGCTGAGGAGGGGGCTGGAGGAGCATCTGAGGGTGTTCAAGAACGTCTTCAGTAACGCTGACGTGTTGGCGGCGTCGGACGCAACGCTGGAGCTGGACAAACTGTGGCAGCTGCTGAAGAACAAGGACAGGAAGGAGAAGAAGAAGAGAGGAGGAAGCAGGAGGAGGAGGGATTCATCAGGTCTGTCTGCTTCTGGAACCTTTTACAGTTGTCTCCTCCTTCTTATCTGATCTGACCAGAGACTCTGTGTTTCCCTCCAGGTGTTCCCGCCCTGTCCGACCAATCAGGAGGCTCGCTGCTGTTTGTGGTTGGGTCTCCTCTGAGTGTCTCTGACTGCGTCCTTGTGTTCGCATCGTCTGTGAACCGTCAGGTTTACTCAGACTTCGGCATCGTCACAGCTCCGACAGACGGGGTCTACCTGTTCATCCTGACCTTGCACCTGAGGCCAGGCCCCGCCCACGTTGTCCTGAGGCGGGGGCAGGAGGGCGGGGCTTTAGTGTCTCTGCATCATCAGGAAGTGACGGAGGCGGGGCCCGTCACTGGTATGGGCCTCCTGGTGCTGAGGAAGGGGGAGGAGCTTAGGCTGGAACTGAGGAGAGGAGAGTGGGAGGAGTCAGAAGACAATGTGTTTGCTGGGCTTCTGCTGCACTGAACCACCTGAGGGCGCTGTGGACCAATCAGCTGAAGACCTGAGGCAGCTTGAAGTACAGGTGTGAACTAATCTGTGACCAAGAGTTATAGCTCGTTCATTCAGAAAATAAATAACAAGCATTATTTACTACTGTTGTCTTTAACCAATCAGATTGTTGAAGGTAAGGTAGGCAGAGACCCATTAGATATTCTCCTGACCACATGATGGCGCTGCTTACTGTTGTTCACACTGTACTTCAGCTGATCAGATCACCAGGACTCGTGTTGATACCAGGTCTGAACTGAACCTTTAACAGAATCATAAAATGTTTCATCCAGTTCTGAGGATCACTGACGTCAAACACCAACAGGAGGAAAACACTTCTTTACACAAGGAAAATATTTGAATGTATTTTTATATTTTTTATTTATTAAATCAGGAAGTTTCACCAACATCAACATACACACACTCAGATACACTCCTGCTTCCATCTTTGTGAGGACCTTTCAATGATATAATGCTTCCAGGTTTAAAAGGTTGTAGGCCCCAGAAGTTAATACAAACTAGAAAACACACACAAGTGTAGTTCAAAGAGTGTTAGAATATAAAGTCTGTTGATGTCATGTTTGTAAAATCAGTAAAGATTTATGTGTGATCAATAAAGGATTATTTTATCTGAGGAAAGAGTTCGTCTGGAGTTTAAAAGCTTTAATTCATTTATATATTTTATTACAAACACGCTGCTTCTTTAAAAAGGTTTTTACTTCAGTTCTCCATCATCCAGGTCATGGTTCATCCAGACAACAAGCTGAAACAAAGACAACTGGACCAAGGGCGATTCTACACCTAGAGCTTTGGTGGGGCACAGGCCCCCAACCCCAATACATTAAAAAATAATAATAATAATAATTAAATGTGTGCGCAATATGAAATAAATGGCTAGCCTACGGGTACAAGCTTCAAAATCATTATTGTCACTGTCATACTGTAGGCTATATTAAACCACTGGTAAAGATACAAGGATGGATTCATGGGTACAATATAATGATATTTATATGCATCTAGTCATCCTGGCAATACTGCAGTTCTTTGTAGCTTAAATAGCCTACTAAAGTATTCATACTAACTTTTGGTGATAATTTGCAAATGCAGAAAACCTATTTAAGTTTGCCATTAAACCACTGATCAAATCACAGCACTGGCTATTACCAGCATAAATGCTAATGTTACCATTAATGTGGACAATTATCATACCTCCCTCGTCCTCCTCATCTCTCCTCACTCTTCCTCTCCCTCTGCCTCTGTTCAGGAAGAATTTCCTGATGTCCATCTCTGAATAGCTTATCAGAAGGCTATGTTTAGTTTTACAGTAGGACAGCTTCACAAACAGTATAGGCTACTTTTACAGGGCTCTCTCTACAGTACGTATAAATCATTATTAATTGTCCGCATGTGTGCATGCAGCCTACGCATGGTGTGAGTGTGTGTGTGAGGGAGAGAGCACAAGCTGGTAAACTGTTGCTAAATTTAGGCTACAATGGCGCTAAGCATTGAAAAGCAGATGCTAATTATGTGGGCAACATTCTCTAACAGCGATTAACTTGTCATTTTTTCTGTCAAACAAGTTGTGAATTTGTTGTAACATTAAAACAGGGGACGACATAGCCTGGTCGTCACCATCCTACGTTGATTTGGGTCTGGCACATTAGTCTGGCCCAATGTAATAGGAATCTGTCTCCGTAATGGGCGGATGCTTATTTTGAGGTTTAAAATCATTGGAGTTCCCTTAACCAATCAGCAACGTTTGGTAATGACGTATATTGTGCGCCGGAGTTCAGGCTCTTACGCTTACCACTTCCGCTTCCAGTTAAATAAATCAAACTTTTCCCAAAGCCAGTTGGAAGGAGAGCTACGACGTCCGTGCCGTTTATAAAATTGACAAGACAAGCCTCTTGTTCTGGTTTTAATTCCGTGATGCTCTCCAGAGTTGAGACAACTTGGCGGATGGCTTCTAGCGTCTCTTCCTCCGTCCATCGCCATTGTTGCTATGCTGTTGAACTACAAGCTTCGCTGGACTACAAGCAACTCGGCAGGCGAGTTCCGCGTCATCACTCAACTGTTCGCTGATTGGCGGCGGTTACACGCGAACCGCAGAAGGGCAGTTAGGCCAGACTATGTGCCAGACCCAAATCAAATTTCGGGCGGAAACGTAGGATGGTGACGACCAGGCTAGGGACGACTTACTCTGTGCTCAAAGTGACGTGACTGTATGTGTGTGAGTGTACGAAACACTCGGAAGAATCATGTGAACGATTTTCATTAGTTGTTGCGTTCAATCTTACCCAGCTACAGAGGTGCTATTTCCTGGCCCCTTTCTTTTTTCCTTGTTTTTTTTTTTTTTTTTACTGGCTGGTAAGTAACAGGCTCGAGTCATGACTAAAGCAGGCACGGAGATGCGCTCATGAACGCTGTTTCCAGCGAGAGCAGTGCTAGAATTTTACTGGCGCAATGGACTAGCAGATGTCTAGTCAAGACATAGGCACCATAGTATGGTATGTCATAAAATGTCACACTATAATATGTTGTATACTGTGTGCACAATTATTAGGCAAGTGAGTATTTTGACTTAATCATCATTTTTATATATACTTTCCAACTCAAAGCTGAATAAACTTAAATGCCTATTGGAATTAAGCATACTCTCTAAGACACATGTCCTGGATACACTGGGATGCAGCATCAGTGTTGTTTCCTGGGGGTCAACAGGTGTTTCGGGTCTTACGACAGACACCTCCACCCAGGTGACTGTCATGGCAACTGCAAGTCAGTTGCTAGTCTAGTGAGTTTCCTTAGTCACAACATATTACACAATGGAGCCCACAACAACATATCCAATCTTTCTTGCAACCACATGCTTATCATCAGGTAGATCTTCTGACCATACCACAAGCTTCCACCCTACACACAATCCCATGTCGCATCCACCAATGTTAATTTCATATATAATATTACAATATCAAGCGACATTTAAGAATTTCCCTCACAGTGACCCAGCCAGGGTAGATCAGACCCCAACTTGTGTCCCAGTAGCAACCCACAGATCAGCCCTCTTAATCAACAGCCACCTCGTGGCTCTCTCGTCTCATCACACAAAATCTTCCTGATTGTTTAAAGCTCTGTTAAAAGTTCATGAGTCTAATTTAAGTTATAAAATGTACTGAGTTTGGAGATCACATGACAATGACTGAAAGCTCTGGAAGAATCAGACTTTGTCATTGATTTAATGTGACTTCTGACATTTAGTTCTGAATCCAGAATAACACAGAGACTTCTAGCTTGATTCTAACTCTTCAAGACCAGACTATTAAAGTCTAGAATCAACTATTTTCACACTCTTTCTATTAAAATGTGGCCTTTTACTGTGGTTCTCTGAAGGGTAATGAACTCTTACTTCTGATTTACAGGATGTAAAGTTTCTGTAACCAACCAGTGAAGAATAAATCAGACCAAAGCAAAGCATCCATCAACACTGTCACTGACAATCTGACTAATCCAATCAATAATCAATGACAAATAAAGCAGACTGCTGCTCGCTCCAGCTCCTGCTCCAATGAAATAAATATGTGGATGAAACAGGAGTAAAAACATCTGGAGTCTACTATTTCTACAGAGACAAGAGAAGACAGACATTAGAATCTAGTTGGAACAAACATCTACACAACAACAGGAAGAACTGTTGATGCTGGCAGGTTGACATGTGTCTGAATCATTCATGAGGGACTGGACTTGATTTGTTGGAGCTCTGTGAAGAGTTGAAGTGCAGCTCTGTTGATGGTCTTAAATGGAGACCATGTGGATGAAGCTCTCCTCTCCACCTCCCAGTAACATGGTCCAGTCAGAGTCTGCTTCAACCTCTGGATCACAAGGACACAACCAATCTTCTCACAGCACGCATCATGGTAGGTGCTGGAAACCACCATGTCTCCCACCTGCAGAGAGGAGGAGAAAGACGAGAGGAGGTGAACGAGTGTTTCCAGAGTCTCCCTTCATCATCACATCCAGTAGAATGAGCAGCGGGGGGGCTTCTTCCTGGACCTCCATCATGGCAGCAGAATAAAGAGTGAGCTCCTCGACTTTAAATGTGGGACGCCCTGGATAGGTACCATTAGGCAAATGTAGTACGTGGCAAGTATCGAACAGAAAGGGCAAAGAGAATGACGAGAGGAAAAAGAGGAAAAAAATCCTGAAAAACTGAGTTAAACCCCGACAACAAACAACATACATTAGCATTAGAGCTAACAGGAGAGGACCACAAACTAGCGGCGGCTATGCTATCAAGGGAGAGCTCAGGGAAACAAATAACAGGATAGACAACACTGAGACGCAGATAATAGAAGCTGAAGAACACCTGCAGCACATTGAGGATGCTACACCTGACCTTCTGGAGCTACAGAAACAGTTTGAAAACAGGTTGGTGGATCAGGAGGGACGGTCGAGGAGAAAACATCAGGATTCAGATTCAGATTCAGAAAACTTTATTTGTCCCCGGGGCAATTTAAAGGACAACTCCTGGGCAAAATGAACCAGCGGTTAATAACACATGTGTACCGAGTTCGACCGTTCTCTGGTATTTGTTTTCATGCATTTGTTTTGTTAGTCAAATGTGACCCGTTTTCTTGCAAACCGCTAAGTAGCGTATAACGCTAGGCTACGCGGCAGACGTACACATAAAAAGAAATCGCTATTTCTATACCACTAACAAGGCTCACAATATCACCACACTTACACGGTAGCATAACTAGGGTCTCTACATGTAAACCCAAGCATTGAGAACTTTGCAAGTATACAGGCAGTTTATTAAAAAAGGAAAACAGTACGGTTAGCGATATCCAGGCGGGCACTATCTTGGGGAAACTGGACTCTCTGGGACGTGAACGGGAATCTCGCGTCAAACGTTATGCATTGCAAACAATGCCATCTTGGGGAAACTGAATTCAGTTTCCCCAAGATGGCGACCGCTTCGATATCGCTAACCAAAACTAAATAATAAGCAACAGATAGCCACATGTCTGGATTCCTTAAGTGACTAAGGACCAGAACTCAGCTCTGACCAAGGAAATCACAGCAGAAGAAATAAACTCAGCAGTTTCAAAGCTAGAGACAAACAAGGCTCCGGGCATGGATGGATACACCTCAGAGTTTTACAAAGTGCTCAGAGAACTATTGATCCCCTTGTTAAAGAATGCATTTAATTGGATGCTAAAAGAGAGAGAAATCCCAAACTCTTGGAGGGAAGCCTACATTTGAGTTATCCTGAAGGAAGGAAAGAACAAAATGGAGTCCTCTAATTCTAGACCAATTAGTGTCCTAAACCAGGACTATAGACTATTCACTTAGAACTAGTCAACACTTGAGAGGAAATTTGTTCTATTTTGGGGCTATAAATTAAATGTGAGGACAACCCAGATTCTCACATTTAACTGTGTCCTGGATAGAAAAACTAGAGGGAGTTTTAGGTTTAATTGGGACAGAATTCATGAAGTACTTGGGAGTGAACCTGCCTCATTATGACCTGACCTATAATCTGATATGGAAAGGTGGAATTTAATCCCATTCACAAATTTGGTTTCAAGAGTGGAAGTGGTTCAAATGAACATACTCCCAAGGTTACTATATATATTCTCAACCCCTACCAGTAGAAGAAACAGACAAAGATTTTATAGAATGGGATAAATTCATCCCAAGATACATTTGGTGGGGATAAGACCTCAAAGAAGATTTATAACTCTTCAATTACCTAGAGATGAAGGGGGAGCCCTACCATGTCTTAAGAGCTACTATCAGGCGGCACAGTTAAAAACTTGGTGGAATCTATTCAATCCTACCTACAGTGCAAGATGGAAGGACATTGAATGTCTCACATCAAACACACATGTCCCAATACAAGCAATAATAAACGATAAAAATGGAGGGTACCTCTTCAAGAGGAGTTGGCTGGTAATCTACCTGAGCAGAGCAAGCTTCTACCATAGTAGATTCAGTAGATGGGAAGTGGGACCAGGATTTTGTGAGCTTTTCAAAAAAGAAGCTCATCAGAAGTTTTCAGGATCTAAAAAATCAATATGGATTAAACAACCAAGATTCCTTCAGATACAGATGCTACATTATATGGAGTAAAGTATAAAAAGTTGAATTCAGATGCGCTAGAGTCAGGGATTATAAATTTGTTAATCTCAGCATATGAATCGGACCAGGGCAAGAAATGAATCAATAAATGATAAAGTGCAACAATCATGGTTACTAAATGTAATGCTGGTTCTGTGATGTGCAGGCTTCAGTCAGACTGATCTCAGAGCTGTGATCAGTTGTTGATCAGATTTGATGAATGACCACCACTGTCTCTATACATCTTGAAAGGCTGTCAGCTGGAATCCAGCTTTATTTCCTGGACACATCAACACAACAACAACAGTCGTCTTCACATCAACTCAAACACATGATCACAACAAGCTTCTGGCTCATCTGATTGGCTGACTGTTGTCTCTGTCTATGTCTTTCTGTCCAATCCTGAAGCCTGTCTCCATTCTCCTCTCACAGCTTCACTGAGAAGCTGCAGGTTTACAGGAAACACTGCATCTTTGATACTAACTGTGTTTAGGACAATACTGATGAAAGCAGCATGGACTGACTGGAACCCTCTACTCACTCCAGAGTCTCCAGTTTATAGTCTGGACTCTCCACAAGATCAAGAAGCTGCTTCACATCTGAATCCTTCAGGTTGTTGTAACTCAGGTCCAGATGTTTCAGATGGGAGGGGTTGGACTTCAGAGCTGAGACCAGAGAATAACAGCTGATCTCTGACAAACTGCAGCTGAACAATCTGAATAAAGAATAGAAGATGTAGATTAAATCCTGAATAATTCAATCAGATGTGTTCAGGTTTTAAATGTTCAGCTCAACATTACTGTGTCCTAACAGCCTTTAAGCTTCATTGACTTTAACAACTAACAGTGGACATTTTCTACAGTTTCTGATACAAACACTCGTTTTGAACTAAAGGACATTTACAAATTTATGGAGGAAAGTTCTGGATGAACATGAATTAGATTCAGTTGGTGATTAAACATATCAGATCTACAACAGTAACAGACAGTGAACTGACCTCAGAGTCTCCAGTCTACAGTCTGGACTCTCCAGAAAACCACACAGCTGCTTCACTCCTGAATCCTTCAGGTTGTTGTCACTCAGGTTCAGATGTTTCAGATGGGAGGGGTTGGACTTCAGAGCTGGTCCCAGAGAATCACAGCTGATCTCTGACAAACTGCAGCTCATCAATCTGAATAAAGAATAAAAAATGTAAATTCATGTCCTCATAGGAACAAAAGTGTCCTTTTCAAGTTTTTTTTGTTTGATTACTTAGCGTTGGTTATGTTTGTCGCTATGATATTTGGGAAATGAGTGTATTTTTTAACAAATGTTGAAAAAACAAATTTCTAAAACAAATCCCATAATACTCTATTTTTACACTGTGTAACCTAAAACAAACAATGATGAGATATTACTCATATTGTTTTTGTAAAATCTTGTACTTTCCTTGAATCCATATCGCAACCATGGCAACCAACAACAACTTGGTGAGAACATAGAACAGGGAACAATTTAACTTCCAACAGTAGGCATGTGTCCATGTATGTGCCTCCCACGCTACCTTGGTGGGGTGAGGGGAATATCCTGCAGCGTATGGGGGCCCCTCTCTAGGTAGGTTTGGTCTTATTGTCCAGTAATGTCTCTGCATTAACCTCATAGCAAAAGTATGCTCTTAGCTACCGATCAGATATAACAAGGGAAGACAATCCATCACTATCATGACCAATTCAAGGAGTGCAATCAATATTAATCTGTTGGTCCGTATCCTTATTTAGTCTTTTGAATGCACTCTCATTCCTCTTTGTCCCTTATTTCCTTTGAAACTCCTCAAGTCTCTGCTTGACTCTCAAAGCAGTATCTTCTGAGTTATCGACTCGTTGCCACGGTAACGCCCGCTGGAGTCGCTCTTCCATCCCGTCCTGGCTTCACCTCTCCCCAGTACCTCCACCATGATTCCCTCCAACTCAGCTCTTTCACAGCTTCCTGTGTGCTCTCGTATGTCCGCGGGCCAGTTTCCCAGTGGATCCCGATTTTGGTCAGTGGCGTCTGGAAGCGTATTCCTTTCTCCTTCAGGGCTTTAATCCCGTTACCATATTCTTTTCTTTTCAAAATAACCTCGGTGGCGTAGTCATGGTTGGTTTTGGTGGTGGATTTTTTTATTCCATGCTTCCCTCAGCACCATCTCTTTCACTGTGTATTGAAGGAAGTTCACCACCATTGATCTCGGGGGTTTATCAGCGTCTGGTTTCAGCAGTAAAGCTCGGTGTGTATTTCTAGATCCATGTTTGTCGGTAGAGACAGTTCCTTTTTCAGAAGTTGTTCAATGAATTGTGTTCCAAAGCTGCCCTCTGCTCCCTCTTCTTCAGACCAAAGATGTGGATGTTATTCCGTTGGTTTCTTCCCCCTTGGTCTGTCAGCACATCTTGTAGTATTCTCTGTTGTTTTAGAGATTGAAGCAGAGCTTCTTTTTCCTCTGTCTTCCAGTTTTCTAGCTCTTTCATTCTCTGTTCGGTCTCTGTCATTCTCCTAGTTTGTGTGGCTAGCTCTGTTGTTGTTTCTATGAGCCGCTGCTTAATATCTTTCTTAAAATCCTCCAGTTCTTCTTTCATTTACACTTACTGATTCTTCTTTGAATGTGGTGAACTCCATTTTCAGTTTGGTTTTGAAGTCCTGGATTTCCTTAACGTTATCTTTCACTCCCGCTCCAATCACAGCAGCCACCTCAGCCTCTATGTGTTCTCCTTCATCCTCCATGTCGTCTGCTATACCGCCTCCGTCTTCGTTGGTCAGTTCAGGTTCTTTTGGTTTGTTTGTCTTCTTGATTTTCCTCCCCTTTCCATCTCTGCTTCAGATGATCTATTTCTATCAAGTTAATCAAATCCATGTTTTTTATCCAGTACTGATGGGGAGCTAGTTACCTATGCTGCCATCTTAGGCTGCATCAACAGGAAGTCCTCCATCTTGTGTTGTATTTCTGTTTTATTTCTAGAGCATTCTAAGTTGTTGGACACTGCTCTCCTAATTGGCTTTGCAATGCCACCACAAACACTGGCATATAAAGGGTTAAACTCATTACAGGATCAATATCAGCATAGCCAGAGAGCTCCCGGTTGAACCAGAGCAGTTAGAGGAATTCCCCCATACAAACCAAGTAAATCATTCCATAAAGCAAAGCAGAGAAAGGGGATAAGATCCATATCACTAGCCTGGTCGTCACCATCCTGCGTTTCCGCCCGAAATTTGATTTCGGTCTGAAACTTAGTCTGGCCTAGTGGCCCCTCTTCGGTTCGCGTGTGGACTCGCCAATCAGCGAACAGTTGAGTGATGACGCGGAACTTGCCTGCCGAGGCTTGCTTGTAGTCCAGCGAAGCTTGTAGTTCAACAGCATTTAATGGCGACGGAGGAAGAGACGCTAAACACGCCGATTTATCAGCAAAACCTTGTTGGCGTTGTCGTGGACGAGGCTCATGTCACGTACAAATGGTGAGTCTGCATAGCATACAGTTTTGTGGTTAACTGAAACAAGTTCTATTATTTTTTTTATTCAAAAACCGGTACAACATAGCTAGCGGTCTGTTTACTACTGAGAGCGGAGCCTGAATTTCGGTGCACAATACACGTCATTACCAAACGTTGCTGATTGGTTAAGGAACTCCAATGATTTTAAACCTCAAAATAAGCATCTGCCCATTACGGAGACGGATTTCTATTAGGGTAGGCCAGACTAAGTTTCAGACCGAAATCAAATTTCGGGCGGAAACGCAGGATGGTGACGACCAGGCTACCATATCACCACTTTGAGTAGTAAACATTGTTCAGAGACATACGGGTGAGAAAGACACATATATTGTGTTTGGAGAATCTGTATCTAACGGATTTGGTATCTGGCCTTCAACTGCCAGTCAGATGGTAAGAAATTTAGGAGTGATTTTTGATAGCTCTTTGAAATTCGACAAACAAATTGACAATGTTGTCAAGTTGAGCTTTTTTCAACTGCGCCTTCTGGCAAAGGTAAAATCCTTTTTAAACCGCCATGACCTCGAGAAGGCTATTCATGCTCTAATAAGTTCCAGACTGGACTACTGCAATGCCCTGTATACTGGTGTCTCCCAGTCCTCTGTTGGCCGTCTTCAACTTGTCCAGAATGCAGCTGCCCGTCTGTTAACGAGCACTAAAAAACGAGAGCACATAACTCCGATTCTTTATTCCCTCCATTGGCTCCCGGTCCATTTTAGAATTCATTTTAAACTTTTAATGTTTGTTTTTAAAGCTCTTAACGGCCTCACCCCGTCTTACCTATCTGAGATGCTGACCATTCGTGATAACGGTAGAACCTTGAGGTCGTCCAATCAACTTATGTTGGAAGTGCCCAGGTCAAAACTTAAACACTGGGGAGACCGAGCCTTTTCAGTTTCTGGTGCTAAGCTCTGGAATAAGCTCCCCAGCGAGATGCGTATCATTACTGACCTGGGCCTTTTTAAATCAAGACTTAAAACGCATCTTTTTAAAATGGCTTTTAGTACCCAGTAGTGTGGTGACACTTTTATATTTATTTTACTTATTTTTATTCTATTTTTTTATCTTCTCATTTATTGTTTTTAGTTTCTTTTTTAGCTTTGTTTTACTACTGTACTTGTTTTCCGGTGTGTTGTTTTAAATCGTTGTTTGATCTGTAAAGCACCTTGGTTCACCTATCGGTTGATGTAAGGTGCTATATAAATAAAGTACATTTACATTTACATTTACATTTAATATGTGGAGGAGATTTTAACATCTGATTAAATCTGAAAACTGACTCATCAAATGGGAAATCTGACACAAAAACATCAGCAGGAGACTAAATACTTGGATGCATGAAGTGGTGGATTGTGGACGTGTGGAGAGAGATAAACCAGATGAGACCAGACTACTGGCATTACTCGCCCGCTCACGGTGTCTACTTCTGCATCGATTACTTCTTTATGCTTAAAGGAGATCTTTTTAGGGTGGATAACTGTGACATAAGACCTAGTACTATTTCAGATCATGGTCCCATCTATATGTCGGTCCATCTGAATAATAAGAAGAAGTCCACCCTCTGGAGACTGAACTCAAACATTCTGAATAACCTAATTATTAAACAATGACTGAAAAGTGAAATTAAATTGTATTTGGAAAATAACAATAATGAAAAAATGACTCCACCTATTCCCTGGGATGCATTAGGGCTAAAATAATAGCCATCTGCTCATATGAGAAGAAAATTAGAGAATAAAAACTCCAACAATTAGAAGAGGATCTGAAGAGACTACAGAAAGAAGACGCAGAATCTCTGAAAGATGAAAATAAATGTGAGATTATACAATTAAAAAAAAAGAAATAGATGGTGGGAAATCACTGAAACTTCCATCATATAGGTTAAAGAAACTCTGTGACAAATGAAATAGAAACTAGTCCGGGGAAAATCCAGCAGTGCTTCCAAAAATACTATAAAACATTATATTCCCAACCACAGACAGTAACAACATGGATGCCTTTCTGGCCCAGATAAATCTTCCAAAGATTACTGATGAACAAAATGGAAAATTAATATCTAAAATAACAAAAGAAGAAATTCAATCAGCAACCAGGAGAATGAAAAGGAGGAAGTCTCCAGATACAGATGGTTTTACCACAGAATGGTACAAAAAATACATAAGGACCAGACTGGCTTTGTCAGACAAAGACAGACCCAAGATAACATCAGAAAAACACTGCACATTATGAGACAAGTCACACAGCAAAGACTGGAGACACTGATATTAAGTTTGGATGCAGAGAAAGCATTCCATTCAGTCAGACGGTCATTTTAATATTAAGTAGTTTCAAAATGTGGCTCCCATTCAACTATAATTGACACATGTGCAGCACTATACAACAAACCAACAGCAAGAATTAAAATCAATGGAGATTTAATCAATTCATTCACTCTGGAAAGGGGAACGAGACAAGGGTGTTGTGCATCACCGCTCCTCTTTGCCTTGTTTCTAGAAGCCATGAGTCAAATAATGAGGCAGAGGTCAGATATAAAGGGGGCAGCAATGACATCTGCGGAGAAAAAACTGGCCCTGTTTACTGATGATTTATTGAGAACAAAACCAAAACTAATGAAACTGCTAGACCACGTTGGTTTCATTTCTGGTTCTAAAATTAATAGAAATAAAACTCAAGTTTTAACATTTAACAATGATCCTCCATCTTCAATTGAGAGCATGTACAATTGTAGTTGGGATGATTAAATATGTGGGTGTCTCACTACCTATGGACTTCTGGAGACTGTACGACATCAACTACAGTCCATTAAACTCAAAGTCAAAATACCATCTAAACAGTTTGTAGAAAGGGACAGACTAATAGCGAGGTATTTGTGGCAAGGGAAGAGGGCCAGAATTAAATTTAAGACACTGCAATTAAGAAAAGAAAGGGGTGGAATGGGCCTTCCCTGCTTACAGGAATACTATCATGCAGCCCAACAGAGACCTTTAGTCTGTTTGTGTTCACCAACATACACTGCAGCCTGGAAGGAAATAGAAGCATGATGATAAAGGGAATCCCAATAACAGCTCTACTGTGACAACAAGTTACAAAGAGAACAGGAGATCCCAGAGGACTCCATAACTGGCAGTTTTCTCAAGTCCTGGCAGGAAATACTCAAAATTTGCAGATGTAGAGATGCATCTAAAACTATGAGGTGGTGTGCCTGTGATTCAGACTTTGCACCAAATAGAATCCATGGCAGATTTAAGATATGGATCTCAAAATATTTAACTACCTATTATTCATTTGTCCAAAAAGGGACATTTCAGAGTTTAGAAGCCCTACAGAGAGAACATGGACTGGTGTAGCAGTTTGATATTTAGTGTTCATGTATGGTATGAATTTCACCAAAACTCGTTGTGTTGTGGTTGTATCTCCTGCCTGTGTGTGTGCGTGTTCAATGCGCGTGTGTATGTGTGTGTGTGGGGACGTGTTTGGCGTGGCGACGCAGGTGCGTGCGCCCTCCGGGTCAGAGCTGTTCTGACTGTACACGGAGGTAAGCGCTACTTTGCTGCGTTCAGTAGTTTTGTATTTTGAGAGTTTATAATAGTTGGCATTAAGGCACACAGACCGTTGAACCTTGTTGAGCATTATGCCCGAGTTATCCTGTGTGATTCCCGTGGTTTCAAATTAGTAATTTGTTGGTGTTTAATGGTGTTTAGTCGCGGAAAAGTAGCTAGCGCTAGCGCGCTACGTTAGCCATATTGCTCGTTCTGCTCTTTTCTCCAGGAGAGCGGCTGGTTTCTATGTACACACACAGCTCATTTTCGTTTCATGTACCACAGAGATCGGCCAGTAAACCAGGACCAGAGACTCAAGATCTGTTTCCCGTGTCGTTATTGAACACAACGCAGAGAAAACACGCATTTTTTGTCCCACCCATTCAGAAAGGACATCAAGGTAGCGAGGACGCTTGTTGGAGGCTTATGGGTCTAATGGAGTCAACAACTTACATATTTATTGGGACTGCCAGGTAATAAGACCATACTGGGAAGACATCCACAAACATAGAAACAATGGATCTAATGTAAACATTCAGTTTGAGGCCCCGTCCACACGTACGAAAACGATCTTTTCCCTCTCCGTTTTCGAAGGCATCGTTTCAAGAAATATCCGCGTCGACACAGATCCGTTTTAGCTCGACCGAAAACGCTACTTCAAATTCCAGGCCTATAGGTGGCGCTGTTTCAGTTTCAGAAATTCACCAAAAACGGAGAGGAAGAGGCGGAGCATGCGCACAAATCTTGAGCGCTGTTTACAAATCTCCTTTTGTTGCTCAGCGTGGTGGCACAGGAGCATGATATTTAGCCCTAGTAGCCCTAATAGGCTCAATATCTTCTCCAGCAGGAAAACTAGCATGTAGTCCGCCATTGTTGTTGATGTTGTTATGAGACGTCTCACGGGAGGTGGAAGGCTGCTCGGGGGGGTGGAGATGGCGTCATCATTTTCTCCGGTTTTGTCCGTCCACACAGAAACGCTAGAGGTGCGTTTTCGAATTTCTCCACCCTGGGACCCGTTTTCAGAAAAGTGCATTTTAGGGCTTTGCGTTTACAGGATACGAGTGGACGATCGGACAAGACGATGAAAAAAAAACTGCGTTTCGGCATTTTTGCGTTTACGTGTGGACGGCACCTAAGTGTCAAACTATGTATTTGGGCAATCTACTGTTTGAAACATAGAACATCAAAGACAAAGAACTGCTGGCTATACTATTAGCAGCCAGTAAAAAAGCTAAAAGTAGAACCACCCACCATTGATGAATGGATTGAAATTATCTATGAAATTTATATTATGGAGAAGATATCGTTTTCCCACAAAGTTGAAAAAGAAAAATGTTCTAAGATCTGGACTAAATGGACTGAGTATTTAAACCAATCAGATCTGATTTCATTTGACTGTACTTGTGCTTTGTGTGGTCCTGTCCTCTTTTTGATTGAAAGAGGTGGTGCGCTCCCCTCTTCTGTTCTGTATTGTTGTGTCAACTGGTATAATTACTCGTACTCGTACTCGTACTCGTCGTCTTCCGCTTATCCGGGTCCGGGTCGCGGGGGCAACAGCTTCAGCAGGGAAGCCCAGACAGCCCTCTCCCCAGCCACTTCAGCCAGCTCCTCCGGAGGAACCCCCAGGCGTGTCCTGGGTCGGCTTCGAGGTCTCCTTCCAGTGGGACATGCCCGAAACACCTCTCCCGGGAGGCGTCCGGGAGGCATCCTTACCAGATGCCCGAGCCACCTCAACTGACTCCTCTCGACGTGGAGGAGCAGTGGCTCTACTCTGAGCTCCTCCTGTATGTCCGAGCTCCTAACCCTATCCCTAAGGCTGAGCCCGCCACCCTACGAAGGAAACTCATTTCAGCCGCTTGTATTCGCGATCTTGTTCTTTCGGTCATTACCCAAAGTTCATGAGCTCCTCATAGGTGAGGATTGGGACGTAGATCGACCGACAAATTGAGAGCTTCGCCTTTCGGCTTAGCTCTCTCTTCACCACGACCGACCGGTTAAGCATCCGCATCACTGGAGATGCCGCTCTGATCCGCCTGGTGATCTCTCACTCCCTTTTACCCTCACTCGTGAACAAGACCCCGAGATACTTGAACTCCTCCACTTGAGGCAGGACCTCCTCCCCGACCCGGAGTGGGCAATCCACCCTTTTCCGACTGAGGACCATGGCCTCAGACTTGGAGGTGCTGATCTTAATCCCAGCCGCTTCACACTCGGCTACGAACTGCCCCAGCAGGAGCTGGAGGTCGTTGTTCGATGAAGCTAAGAGGACCACGTCATCCGTGAAAAGCAGGGACGAGATCCTCCGATCACTGAACACGATACCCTCCCCCACCCGGCTGCGCCTAGAAATTCTGTCCATAAAGATTATGAACAGAACCGGTGACAAAGGGCAGCCCTGGCGGAGTCCAACCCTCACTGGGAACAGGCCCGACTTACTACCGGCTACACGGACAAAACACACTCGCACTCCTTTGGTACCCTTAGTAAGGAGCCATCCACCCCATACTCCCGGAGCACCCCCCACAGGATGCTTCTGGGGACACGGTCGTAAGCCTTCTCCAGACCCACAAAACACATGTTTGGGCACTGGTTGGACAAACTCCCATTTCCCCTCCAGCACCCTAGTGAGGGTAAAGAGCTGGTCCATGGTTTCACGTCCGGGACGAAAACCGCATTGTTCCTCCTCGATCTGAGGCTCAACGATCGACCGGACCCTCTTTTCCAGCACCCTGGCATAGACCTTTCCGGGGAGGCTGAGGAGTGTGATCCCCCTATAATTGGAACACACCCTCTGGTCCCCCTTTTTAAAAATGGGGACCACCACCCAGGTCTGCCACTCCAGAGGCCCCGATGTCCACGCAATGTTGGAGAGGCGTGTCAACCAAGACAGCCCTACAACCAAGGGAGTAGGTTTGATTTTGAGATTGGTGGGGACACAAAAGTGCTCCAAGGCAGCACTCCTGAAAGTTGACGTTTTTTTACATTAGCAATCATAATTTCACATCATAATATTAATATTACCTAATATTAATTAGTGCCCCACCTAATATTAATTAATTATATTTTATAATTATAAAATCACATGATCATCTAGAATGTGAGGTTTTATTGTATATCCACCACAAATTTTCTTCATTGGTGTTTTTAAACCGTTGCTCACTTCTACACAAATATATGAAAATAAGAATTAAAAATACATTTTAAAAAGTGTATCTCTTTGGCATTAAATATTCTCTTTTATTCAATATCTGTATTGTTGAGCTTCTACCTATACACCCTTGAAGTAACTTACACTTTGACTCTTAAAGAAGTCTTTTATGTCAAGTTTTCTTTTCTTTGACATCCTGATCCTTCAAATCCTATACAGCACACACGTACACGCACGCAAACAGACACAAACACAAATGTAAATGACACCATTGATATTAAAATCCGTCTAGCTGACGTGACCCATGAAGAACAAATGCCGAACATGTTGACAACTTACATGACTTACACTCGCAACTGCAGATAACATGCACTCGTCTAGTCCAACTAGCAGGTTGCATGTAGCTTTTTCAAACAGAAGGAGTGACAGCGGGGACAGCCAATCACATGTAAGTTAGTGGGAAACTGGTAGCCGATCAGGGAGCGATTTTTAGGTTAGAGGTGGGACTTCGAGCAGAGACCGACATTTAACCCTTTGTGTGCCATAATCACTGCCTAAACACTACGGACAGCGGTTGTATTGATAGTGACAACACAGTAGCGGCTAAATATTGGTAGAGACGTGTCCCTAGCGTCCCTACCCAATTCTACGCCCTTGCCTACAACATCTAGAGCCTTGAGATACCCAGGGCGGATCTCATCCGCTCCCGGAGCTCCGCCGCCGCGGAGTTGTTTCACTACCTCGGCGACTTCTGCCCCAGAGATTGGATGGTCCAACCCCAGGCCCTCCGGCTCTGGTATAATTAATGGTCCGTAAAAGAAAACTCTGGAAGGGCAGTATGGACATAACTACGAAAACTTTCTGATCCACCCTGTTTTATATTCTTGAATGACTAAGGCTATGTCATGACCAATGTATGTCATGGAAAGTTGCCTTTCCAAATAAAAAGATCATTTCAAAAAAACAAAATATTTCCTCCTCACACACGTTGGACTACAAACTGTTGATTAGTTCTTTGATTCCAGGACCTTCTTCTTCCTGGATTTGGTGTCTCAGGAGGTTTGTGTCATTCAAATGTTAAAGGACAAGTTGACATGTTCAAGTCTGTCTTCTAACAACAGTCACATGTCATATGGACATTACAGAGTTCTTCAGATTCCTGCTGTCCACACTGACTGTGAAGTGGTCTCTTCCTAACACAACTCCACTGTTCTGAACAATGAACACTGAACACTGGACTTGATCTGGTTTGTGATCAGACCCACCACCGATGACTGAGGAGATACCTGCTGATGTTCAGGAACATGATGCTCCTTCATTTAAACTCTTTGAGCTCCTTTTCTATCTGACAGTCCTGACAAGAGAACTCATCTAAACTGGATCTCCATTCTTCAGAAGCCTGAGAAGAAAATAAATGTAAACTGACCCCAGAGTCCCCAGTTTACAGTTTGGACTCTCCAGTCCAGCAGACAGCAGCTTCACTCCTGAAACCTTCAGGTTGTTGTCACTCAGGTTCAGATGTTTCAGATGGGAGGGGTTGGACTTCAAAGCTGAGGCCACGACTTCACAGTGACTCTCTGAGAGTCCACAGTTATAAAGTCTGTCATGAGACAAATAAATAAAATCTGTTATAATGGAAGAAGACATTTCTACAAAGGTGATGTGTCTGATGAGTGGACAGTTGGACACATCCTGTTGGACATGTTGTCTCCACATCAGTGGTTCAGCTCATCTTCTCTGACTGTGTTTGACAGGAAACAATCATTCTCATCATCTCTCTCAGACCTTTGTTTAGTTGAATGTGCAGATGAATGGAGACAACACTGAGTTACATTGAGGCTTCCAGACTGTCCACACTCTGTCAGTGGATCTGATCCCATCATGAGGACATCTGGATGAGACAAACATCTGGACTGTCTTCACTGTTTAATGGACTCTGGATCTTTTTAGTTCAGCTCAGTGAACATGTGAATATTCACAGTGAATATATAGAAATAGAAATAAAAGAGTCAAATGTAAGAATGATTAGAAATAAATAGAAGAACTGTGTTCATTCATTGAACAGCTTTAAACAGCTGGAGAACATCTGGGACTAAATACAACTGAATGTGATGTTTGCAGTGAACAAGTGGAACACTGTTTGAAGAAGAATGAGAACGTCTGAAGAACTAAACTACTAATCTCCACTGATTGATTCTGTTAATGATCAGGACTCACTGAGCCTTTCTGCAGTTCCTCACAGCTGGGATCAGTCTCTGTCGTCCCTCCCATGATGTGTTGTACTTCCTCAGGTTCAACTCATCCAGAACCTCCTGTGACATCTGCAGCATGTAGGCCAGAGCTGAGCAGTGGATCTCAGAGAGTTCTCTCTCTATTCTGTTCTCTGACTTCAGGAACTCTTGGATCTTCTGATGAACTGAGAGGTCGTTCATCTCCATCAGACAGTGGAAGATGTTGATGCTTCTGTCGGGAGAGATTTTATCAGTGTTCATCTTCTTCAGCTTGTTGATGGTTCTCTGGATGATTTCTGGACTGTTCTCTGTCTGACCCAGCAGACCTCCTAAGAGTCTCATGTTGGACCCCAGAGAGAGGCCATGAAGGAAGCGAACTAACAGGTCCAGGTGACCATTTTTACTCTCCAGGGATTTAATCATGACTCTGTTCAGAAATTCATACAGAGGTGAGTTATTGTAGTTTCTTCCCAGGAAGTCCTTCAGCACCTCTGTCTTCCTGTTGGTGTAACAGTGGATCATGTAGACTGCAGCCAGAAACTCCTGAACGCTCAGATGGACGAAGCAGAACACCTTGTCCTAGTACAGTCCTCTCTCCTCTTTAAAGATCTGTGTCAACACTCCTGAGTACACTGAGGCTGCTCTGATATCGATGCCACACTCTGTCAGGTCTGATTCATAGAAGATCAGGTTTCCTTTCAGCAGCTGATCAAAAGCCAGTTTTCCCAGAGACTCAATCATCTTCCTGCTCTCTGGACTCCAGTGTGGATCTGTCCCAGGTCCTCCATCATACTTGACCTTCTTCACTTTGGTCTGAACCACCAGGAAGTGGATGTACATCTCAGTCAGGGTCTTGGGCAGCTCTCCTCCCTCTCTGGTTTTCAACTCATCCTCCAGAACTGTAGCAGTGATCCAGCAGAAGACTGGGATGTGCCACATGATGTGGAGGCTTCGTGATGTCTTGATGTGGGAGATGATCCTGCTGGCCTGCTCCTCATCTCTGAATCTCTTCCTGAAGTACTCCTCCTTCTGGGGGTCAGTGAACCCTCTGACCTCTGTCACCATGTCAACACACTCAGGAGGGATCTGATTGGCTGCTGCAGGTCGTGTGGTTATCCAGAGGCGAGCAGAGGGAAGCAGTTTCCCCCTGATGAGGTTTGTCAGCAGCACATCCACTGAGGTGGACTCTGTAACATCAGTCAGGGTCTCAGTGTTGTGGAAGTCCAGAGGAAGTCGACACTCATCCAGACCGTCAAAGATGAACACAACCTGGAACTCTTCAAAGCTGCAGATTCCTGCTTCTTTGGTTTCAGTAAAGAAGTGATGAACAAGTTCCACCAAGCTGAACTTTCTCTCTTTCAACACATTCAGCTCTCTGAAAGTCAATGGAAATATGAAGAGGATGTCCTGGTTGGCTTTGTCTTCAGCCCAGTCCAGAGTGAACTTCTGTGTTAAGACTGTTTTCCCAATGCCAGCCACTCCCTTTGTCATCACTCTTCTGATTGGTCCATGTCTTCCAGGTGAGGCTTTAAAGAGGTCTTCTTGTCTGATGCTTGTTTCTGGTCTGTGTGGTTTCCTGGATGCTGTTTCAATCTGTCTGACCTCATGTTCATCATTGACCTCTGCAGTCCCTCCCTCTGTGATGTAGAGCTCTGTGTAGATCTCATTCAGAAGGCTTGAGTTTCCAGCTTTAGCAATCCCCTCAAACACACACTGGAACTTCTCCTTCAGAGCAGATTTAACTTTACGTCCACAAACTGGAGCAACAAGTCCTGAATGAACAAACAAGAAATAAGATGAATGAATAAACTCTCCAGTAAATACTCCAACATGTCATTGCTCTAAAGAATGAGTGTGTGAATATATCTTGGTTCATCTCTGGAGACATTAGTAAATGTCCCATTTCTCCAGCAGCTTCAATGTTTAGAGAAATCCTCTTACTGCTCTGCAGACAGTCAACCAGCTCCTCCTGCTTCATTCTCCTCAGGAAGTTCATTGTGATCTTCACAAATAAATCTTTGCTGCTCCTCCTCTGCTCTTCATCCTCACCCTCCAACACCTCCTCATCCTCCCTCTGACTCTCTGAGCATTCTGGGTAATCTGGACTCAGAACCTTCTGGATCTTCTTCAGCTGGTTCTTCACAAAAGTGATGATGTTGTCCTCCAGCAGCTGGAACAGAATACGATATGAATGACACAAGCAGACTGAAATCATGGAGACAAACATCAGATCCATGTTGGACACACTGACAATCCACTGGTCTACAAAGTGCAGCATGGAGATGATGGAAAGTAGTTGTTGTACATGTACAGACCAGAAAGATGGAGTCCAGCTGTGTCTGATGCTGCTGGGCAGACTGACCACTGAGAACCTCTGAGCTCTGCTGGTGGACTCTGTGGACCAATCATCAACAATTAGCTCTCATCCATTAGAAGATTGAAGACACTACTCTGCTTCAAATATCCACTTATTGATCACCTCTTCTAAGGGTCTGTTTTCCCAACTACTGGTATGTACACAAGAAAGAAATATTCATGTTTTTCTAAGGTTCAACAGCTTCCAGAAACACAACGCTGATTACTCTTCAACAGACAAGTTCATTTAGTTTATAGCTTCAAAACATTAAAACAACGGTCGCTTCCTCTGCATCTCTGTTTGCTCCCGTCTTTTAAGGTCACTCAGTTTATACAATATTAGCTTTAGCCCTTGTAGCATGTACAAACATGGTTGTTACTGCCATGCATTTCAGTCTGAGTGAGAAATAGAGTGAAATCTAAAGCCACAGCTACCAGCCTGTAAAATAGTTGCACACCTAGCTGTTACTGTCAATGTTCCAGGTTGAGTCAATGTTTGGAGATAATTCCCTGACTGTTACTGCTGAGCATCTCAGTTAGTGTATGGTCCAGCCTACTACGCCTACTAGAGCCACTAGATGGTGTTATAGCTTGTCTTCTTACATGAGAAGCTAGTCCCCAGATAGTAGGCCACCATTGGTTTGTTAACTAGTGTCCAAGCTACACTACAAGGTTGAAACACAACACCAGAACCGACCACTGTTGTATTATACAACTGAATCTCAGCGTCACTTTCAGACACAACAATGGAGAATCCCTGTGTTGAGAAATGTATTTCTTCATTAGCTCAGAGCCTAAAGCCTGGCTACTCTGACTTTATCAGCAGCCTTTAAACAGGTTCATGGTTTTCACCCGGACATAGAAATGATCCTTCCCACATCTGTGACAACCTTCAGTCTGCTCTTTCTGAACCTGACACTGTTGACACCTTGCTAGCCAAAGAGGCTCATTTAAGAACACAGGTATAAGACAGAAGAAGAAACTCTGACATTCTGACTGTGAGATTCAAGTCTGGCTGCGTGTTATTTCAGTTAAAATACACCTGGACAGTTATCTCTCCAGGTTTAAAGTCTGATCTTTTAGAGACATTAAAACACACCCTGTTGTATGACCGACTGACTGGTGGTTCGTTACAGAACATTCTGCAGAACCTGGTACCTGGTTCATCAGGTGGAAGGGCTCAACAACTTACCTCTGACTTTGTTTATATTCATCAATAATGTCCTTTGACCGGTCGCTCTTCAAGGACACACAGCTGGGTTCAGGTCCAGGTTCATTCCTGTGAACAATGATGAGAGTCATGGACAGTTTAGACTCAGACATTTACTCCTCTGTGTTAATGTGATGCCAGTTTAACACGTTTCTGTCCTGTATGAATTAACATCCTGGTCACTTATGAACAAAGGTGGTCTTCCTACATGATACAGGAGTGAAGTGAATGCTGTCAGATGAGTGTAGAGGCTGCAGGAGTTAAATATGCACCAGATCTACCAAACAGTGTCTTTAAAAGTTCTGATGGCTCACTTGTTGCTGCCAACACTGAACAAGGACAAAGAAAGCTCAGTGACAGCCATTAATGATGGAGAGTCATGTTTTCAAGAGGAAACTAAGAAAGAACGTGACTAAAGAAGTCGACACTGTGTCTCCTGAAACCAGCAGCAGCTGCAGCATCACTAAGGAACTACTGGCTTTGACTGTCTGCTGATGGTGATTCATCTCTGAGTCACATGGACCTGAACAACCAAAGAACCAACAACACTAGTGTGCAGAGCTGGTCTCTCTACAACAGGACAGACATCTACTGATCAGCCACTCATCAGTCTGCAAGAAGACAAGTAGAACCAAGAGACAGGACATTTACTGACACTTTACCTCTTTGGACCAGAACCATGTCCTCCTTTAGGGTGTATTCACACCTGCCTTGTTTAGTTCGATTAAAACGAACTCAAGTTCGTTTCCTTGCTTGGTTCGGACCTTTTTGACTGGTGTGAATACAATCACTCGAACTCTGGTGCGGACCAAACAAGCGGACCGAGACCCAGCTGAGGAGGTGGTCTCGGAGCGGTTCCTACCGAACCCTGGTGCGGTTCCTTTATGGTGTGAAAGCAGCCCGACCTCGATCCGACCCAAGTTGCAAAAATCTACCTTTTTGGATTTGACGAGCTCCCGTAGTTTTCGCACATCTATCAAGAAGCGTCTGTGTGTCTGTCTGTCTGTGGCACGCATATCTCGCGAACCGTTGGCCCGATTGATTTGAAACTGGGCAGGTGTCTCGCTACGGGCACGAAGATGTGCACTGCTAAGTTTGACGTTGTTTGGATAAGAAATGTAAAATATATCGGTAAAATAGATTTTCTCCGCTCTAATATTTCCAGTTGCCTGATGACAGTTCTAAATTATTGCGCTGGCTCAAACGCTAGATGGTAACCATGGCAACGGAGACTCAACGTTATTTTACAGTTTACAGACAAAACATGAGTGATTTGATCATCTATCTATAAATCAAGAATTTCTTTTAACTTATTTGGTGAGTTTGTGTCTGTCTGTCTGTCTGTGGCACGCTGATTTGAAACTGGGCAGGTGTCTTTGTGGGGAGGAGACATGGGTCACGACAATGGTCACAACTGAAAAATCTTCTTCAGCTCCCACTATAGGAATACATACTTCCGACGGGCACTGCACTAGTTATGGGAAATGTAGGATAGCCCAGTGACACACACAACAGAGAGAGACACGTGAAGCAAACAAACGCAGGTAGGTTAGGTAGAGATGAGCCGTGGCTTAACCGAGCTCTGAGGAGACGCTGCCTCCTAGATATCTGGGCAGATGTCCAGATATCTCAAATGCTGGAGAAAACACATAAAAATGCAGAAGTATATAAGATTTTTAGTAAACAAATGAGAGAGAGGGGATTCCAGCGCTCAGTTTATAAACCATATTGCTAGCATAATAACAAGTAGACCTACAGTACGCAAAGTCTCCATTGTAGCCTATTTACGTGGGACATTTGGCTTCCTTCTTTACCTCGCCTATACGTTTACCAGCCAATGGCTGAACGACCTTAGCACATGTGTTTTTGTTTATAAATTCTGGTCCGGTTGCAATTAATCACAGTGTGAAAGCGAACCGCACTAAAAAAAAAAAAAAGAAAAAAAAAATTGGTCCGGACCAAAGCAAGTGAACTAACGGACCTTCCTGGTGTGAATACGCCCTTAAAATCAATCCTAAGGTCCTTCGACGCGTCGCTCTTCAAGGACACACAGCTGGGTCCAGGTCCAGGTCCAGGTCCAGGTTCAGGTCCAGATCCAGGTCCAGGTCCCTCCAGTCTGTCCTCACTCTGGTCCATGCTGCTGAATTCACACTTTCTACTTTCACCTGCAGAGGAAACACTAATCATTCATGTGAACATCAACTGAAATCATTTCTGCTGTAAAAAGATCAGCTGCTCCTCCACTGATTGGCTCTTATTCATCAGCTGCTGTACTTCTACTATCAGTCCACTAGATGGAGCCATGGAGGACACACATGATGCGTTCACTGACACTGAGTCTGACTGGAAGCTACTGTTGGCTGGGAGGCGAAAAGTACTTAGTTACTTTCAGCTTTACGTTACAAAAGCACATCAAACTTCTAGAGACAGTTTCAAAATAAAAGCCAGACTGTGTCCTCGATGAAAAGATGAAGGAAAGAAAATCACCTTCAATCATATTTATGCACCGAGTGACACAAACGGACCGTGATCACTCAGAGACACAACATGGCGGATGAGTTTCATCCAGACTCTTACCTTTCAGCTGTGACTGAGTTTAACGTGAACTATGGAGCGGCAGATTTCTGCTGGAACTGAGCTGCTGACAGCTGATGAAGAAAACACGACAAACTGCTTCATTACCTTCAGAAGGAGAAAAAGATCTGAGACACGACCCTGGTGGAAGTGAAAGGAAACATTAACCAGGAAACACTGAGAGGAAGAGGAAGAGGAAGAGGAGGAGGAGTCAACACACAAAAAAAACACTCAAAGTCTGAATATTTCTCCACAAACTCAAACTAAAAGTTTTCTGTTATCTACAAAGAACTATATAATGTTTTATACATATGGAAGCAATAGATGACAGAGATATCATCAGCTGGGAGGCTAGGGAGGTCCCAGCTAAACGTACAGCAGAGGACGAGTTTTCATCAGCTCAAAACACAACTTCCAACCACTGTCTTAAACAATAATCGTTCATTGTTTTAATCTGTTGCCATCAGGTTGTTTTGAACACATTAAACCACTGTTCAGTTGTACTACAGTACTGTAAGTTGTACTACAGTAGTTACAGTGAATTAGTGAATCCTTTAACAACAATAGTTTGGCTCCAAGAGCTTCACTGTCCTCAGCTAAAAGTGGAGGTTGTAGCAGCAACACTCATGTGACTGCATCATTAACACAGACATGTCGGACACTGACTCAGCTCTGAGATTCCTCACAGAGGTGATCAGGAACGAGGGTTCAGCCCCAGACCATCATCTGACTCCTCTGATGTCCTGGAGTCATCAACATGCTCCTGGTTATGATCATTACAATAATAAAATCTAAAATATCATCAAATAATCACTGACAACCTTAAAATAACTCTGCTCTGTGTCTTCTTCTACATTAAGAGCTTCATTGTGGGGGGTCCTCTCCCAGATCTGGACTCAGTCCATGCGAACCAGGTCTGAAAGAGGGCCAACTGGATCACTGCAGATCCCACCCACCTGGGCCATGGACTGTTTGTAGCTCTCCCTTCATGTTAAAGGTCCAGAAACATCAGAACCACAACCAACAGACTGAGAGACAGCTTCTTCCCCAGAGCTGTTAAATCAATCACCGTCCAAATGTTCTCACATAATGACAAAGGATTCTTGTGGCTGCTTCATCATCTCTGTACTTTCACATGGAGGAAAGGTTAACTGAGGAGGTTCAGACCCTCTGGAGGGGCCCCACCCCGTATGTTGTAAACCACTGGTCTAAACTAGCCGATTGCATCAGTAAGGATGAGGATCATATGAGGATCAAAGTTACATCACTATGAGTGTGAGCAGAGGTCAGTATTGATCAATGGGAGGACAGCTATCATCGCCATGGTAACCCTCAGCAGACCATAATGCAGCAGCTGATCTGCTGCCAATCCACCCTGGAAAAAATGAAATGAAATAGGTCTTAAAATAGAACGGCGCCGGCCGGCTGTCGGCCAATCAGAGCAGAGGTGGTGTAGGTTTTGCTGAGTCACTTTCAGGTTCCTGGACGATGAGCCCTCTCTGGTTTCCTGTCCTTCATGGACCTGCTGAGAAGGAATAAGAATCCTTTCTGGTTCAGTAGATTCAGATTCAGACCAGAGCAAAGAGTCGCTGGTTCAGGTTAAAGGTTTCTACTGATTCAAAGGATGAAGAAACATTTCTACAGAAACATCTGACGCTGTTTGTCAAGTAGAACAGTCTCTATGTGAACACACCAACCCTGGTCCAGAACTTCGTTTATGACAAATAGTCCAGGCTAACTCCTTTAGCATAGATGCTGTTTGTTATTGCACCATTAAAACATTTAAACAAACATTCAAAATGCAGATAAGAGAATATCAGAGATATCAGAACTGCTACAAAATAAGAAGGCTAATGTTAGCTTTTATAGGTGAATGTTAGCTTGTCTAGGCTAATGTTAGCTTGTCTAGGCTAATGTTAGCTTGTTTAGGCTAATGTTACCTTGTCTAGGCGAATGTTAGCTTGTCTAGGCTAATGTTAGCTTTTATAGGCGAATGTTATTCGTCTGAATTTAGACACGGGATGACTTTTCAAAGTACAAAAATACAAGACAACTACAATTTTTCAGTGAAACTGCTATTCCTAGTTTGACCACCAGGGGTAGCAGTGTTCTTTTTTCTTTCTTATTTTTCTTAAGAAATTTGAGCTTGTTCGTGAAATGTTTAGTAAAAGAATAGCACATTAAATGTAAACATTTTCATAATGTACTTATCTGGACTTGTTGTTATTCTGCTGTTATCTTGGTCCCACTGAGATCAGACTGGCCCCTGAACTAAAATGAGTTTGACCTCCTTGCTCTAAACCTTATTAGTTCCCATGTTGTTGTGGAATTATCTGAATGTTCATGAAGAACTAGAGCCTAGCTAACCTAACCGTTAGCATGTTAGCATGATTGTACATTCTAAGAGAAGCTGCTCAGATTCTGTTTCCTGAAAAACTTTGGGTCGAGATAAAACAGATTATTTTGCTGCTCTCCTGTTTTTCTGTTTTCTTTGCTTCACTGCTCAGTCACAGTTACTGGTTGCTCTCTCTCTCTCTCTCTCTCTCTCTCTCTCTCTCTCTCTCCCTCCACCCCTTCTTTCTCTCTCTCTCTCTCTTCCATTAGTAGGAAGAACAGATCGCTGGCAGATGAGAAGAGACGACTGAGGCAGACGGAGCAGAAGAAGAAGAAGAAGAGACAGAATAGAAAGAAAAGACAAGAAGAAGAAGAGAAGCATCATGGACGCTCTGAAGAAGGGATTCTCCATTGCCAAGGACGGAGTGGTGTCCGCCGCCGAAAAGACGAAGGTTGGAGTCGGGGAGGCCGCTGCCAAGACCAAGGAGGGGGTCATCTATGTCGGTGAGAGGATGATGAAGATGAAAATGTGAAATAATGACAGAAAAAGTGAGGAAGAATGTGATTAATTATGAAGGATGGAGGGATGGAAAGACGAGTGGGTGGAGGATGAGTGAAGTTCAAACTGGGATAGATAAACAAGGGATGGAGGGAGAGACAGCTGGAGGACAAGAAACTGAATCCTGAAATATTAAAGTGACGGACGATAAATCTGACTTGAAAAAGAACAAAGAGAAGAAAGGAGGGATGGAAGGATGAATGAATGAAAGGAGGGATGGAAGGATGAATGAATGAAAGGAGGGATGGAAGGATGAATGAATGAAAGGAGGGATGGAAGGATGAATGAATGAAAGGAGGGATGGAAGGAAGAAGTAAAAGAGAAAAAGGCAAAAGAAAAGGTCCAAATTTATTTATTGGTAAAAAATAAACGAGAAATGAGGGAGGACGAGTGAAACTCAGGAAAACGACCCAGAGGGAGGGATGGAGGGATGGATAGAGGACAAAAGGATGAATCCTGAAATATTAAAAGAGAAAAAGGAAGATGAGAGACGAGGAAGGAAAATGCAACTCATCGTGATCGATCAGTTATCTGCAGGAAGAAAGAAGAATAGAAAGATCAAAGGATGGAGAGAAACTGAATAAAAGAATATTTTCACTCAAATTAACAATTATTATTAATGAAATTATACTTATTATGTAGAGAAATTTCACTAAACAACCTAAAACTGGATCTGTGTGGTTACGTTTTGTATCTTAAAGGAGAATCTACTGAACAAGGATTGGTTTTGATTGGTCCTCCTTCACAGTTTATAAAGTTGGGGTTGAGTTAAACCTGCAGTCATGACGTCTCCTGCATCGTTGGCTCCAGTTGGACTTCTGTCTGAAGCTTCTCAGCTGATTCATGTTGAATTAGAAGGAGTCACTCTGATTGGATGATCAGCTCAGAGAAACAGGAAGAGATGAAAGTAAAAAAATTAAATAAAACAAAATTCAGTTCAACGTTCAAAACCACAAATATTTCCACAACAACATGATGATCTAGAATGAATAAGCTGTAGCCCTTCCTAGCCTCCCAGCTAATAGTAGCTCCTCCTAGCCTCCCAGCTAATAGTAGCTCTTCTTAGCCTCCCAGCTAATAGTAGCTCCTCCTAGCCTCCCAGCTAATAGTAGCTCCTCCTAGCCTCCCAGCTAATAGTAGCTCTTCCTAGCCTCCCAGCTAATAGTAGCTCCTCCTAGCCTCCCAGCTAATAGTAGCTCTTCCTAGCCTCCCAGCTAATAGTAGCCCTTCCTAGCCTCCCAGCTAACAGTATCCTCCCAGCTAACACTGCACTTTATTCATGTAGCTGCTTAATACTTAATACTGTAAGTCTATATTTTTATTTTTATTCTTATTTTTTTTTTTTTTTTTTTTTTATATTCTATTTCTCTATCGGTGTACATTACACTTATATCGCTTACCTTGTGTGTAACTACTGTTTACTGTAGTACTTCTATATTTTTTTACTACTGGCTGCAGGTACAACAGTACATTTCACTGTGCATTGTACTATGTATAACTGTGCATGTGACAAATAAAACCTATCTATCTATCTATCTAACAGTAGCTCTTCCTAGCCTCCTAGCTAATAGTAGCTCTTCCTAGCCTCCCAGCTAACAGTAGCTCATCGTAGCCTCCTAGCTAACAGTAGCTCTTCCTAGCCTCCCAGCTAACAGTAGCTCTTCCTAGCCTCCCAGCTAACAGTAGCTCTTCCTAGCCCCCTAGCTAACAGTAGCTCATCCTAGCCTCCTAGCTAACAGTAGCTCTACCTAGCCTCCTAGCTAACAGTAGCTCTACCTAGCCTCCCAGCTAACAGTAGCTCCTCCTAGCCTCCCAGCTAACAGTAGCTCTTCCTAGCCTCCTAGCTAACAGTCACAAAGAGCTGTCATTAAAACTTGACACAAATATGACATTTAGTTTTTATCAACGTGTCTTTAGTCTTTGCAGAAATGTGAAAATGAAAAGAATGAACAGATAAAGTGTTTATCACCAAACAGTGACTTTGGACATTTACCAAAGAGGAAAACACATTAGTGTTTACTGGAAGAAAGAAAGAGCCAGTCCATTAGAGGATGATTAAATATTCATCCTCCTTCCTGTATCTGCAGCAGACGGTCGTCAGTCAATCAGCTGTTGTTCACTCAGACAAAGAGTCGGTTCAGGTCGGTTCAGCCCGACGCCCACCGAGAGAAGAATTCCTCCGAGTCTGACGTGAATAATTCAGAAAAGATGGCGATAGAAGTGGCCAGTTCATTAGGTACGCTAGTCAATGCATTCTGTTGTAGAGGAAGGTTGTAGAAACATTCGATCAGAGCTTTAATATTATTAAACTAAACTACATCTTATTCAGATATTCATGTGACATTCTTGAGATTTGGTTGGGCATAAAAATAATTTTAACTTCTTGTTAAAAACAGAGAGGTTTCTAGAGTAATCAGATCACAGAGTTAGACTGGGGAAAGGAAAAGTAGTCTAGATCATTAGGTACACTAGTGAATAAATAATGTTGAGTTGATAGAGTCAGAAAGGTGGTGATTCACCTGGATGTTAAACTGGACTGATTTGAGGAGATGATTCATATTTTAGCTACAGTTCAACAGTTGAATCAACATCTCTGAGTTATTAGAAACTAAAGCTGAACACCAGAACCTTCATGGTTTAACTGGTGTACCTAATGAAGTGGCCAGGCAGTGTTTGTGTGTTTGAATGAATTCAGTCTGAACACACTGAGTCTTAAATCAGAGAATTTCAACTAAACATTATCATTTTTCATTTTCTCTCATGAAACGTTTAAATAAAAGCTTCGACTCATGTTTAAGTAGTTAAGTTTTTTTATTTTTTTTGTCTTTTTCAGGAAACAAGACGATGGAGGGAGTGGTGACAGGTGTTAACACAGGTAAATAACATGTCATGTAACTAGACATCAGCCCTCTGCAGGTGACTGGTCTCTCACCTGATTGGCTGTTACTTAATTAACAGCTGACAGGTGTTTAAATGTTTTTATTTTCTAGTTTCTAGTTTAACACCTTTCCTGCTTCCTGTCGTCCAGTTTCCCAGAAAACAACCGAGCAGGCCAACGTTGTGGCCGACACCGCCGTTGCCGGGGCCAATGAGGTTGCCCAAGCAACCGTGGAGGGGGTGGAGAGTGCAGCACTCGCAAGCGGATTGGTCCGCACGGTGAGTGATGTCACGTCACCTTGTTTACTCTAAATGTTTTATTTTGCTTTTATTCCATGTTTTAGTGGTCAGTCAGTCAGTCTGGTGTTTTATAATCGTATTAAAAACGTCTTCGTTGACGTTTTTTATCTTAAAGTTTCAGAGCTGACGCGTTTTTAAAGGATAATTCTGAGCATAATTATAATGATGAAGGTTTTTTGTCTTTTCGGTGATTGGCTGGGAACAGGAGGAGGCGGGACCAGAGGCTGTGGAGGTGCCTGATTGTTTGGGAGGGGGCATGGCACGTTGCTTGTTGCCTGATGCAGACGTTAAACACTGCTTCATAACATCTAACATTTCATCTAATGTTTGAGAATCACATGAGAAAAAAATCTGAATAAATGAGAATGAATAAGATTGAAATGAGAATGAGATTGAGAATGCCTTTATTGTCCTTGTATGCTCTACAACAAGAGTTTAAAGTCATCTCCTATCTGGTTAGTGTAAGAGCAAACGAAGACAGCATTAAAAAAAACGCAGTATAAAACAGTATATAAGGGAGTATATAGAAAATACAACACGGTGCAGGTAAGAGAACATAGTGTCTAATAAGACTCATCAGTAACAAACAGGTCAAAGCAGCAGGTCAGGACATAGAGCACAGTATCAGTGTCCAGTATTAATCAGATATTTGACGTTGAAGCCTTTAGCTCCTTATTTCTTTTAGGTAGAATCTGTTAATGAGTCTGGAGGTGTGAGCTGTGATGGCTCTGTAGCGCCCCCCAGAGGGAAGCAGTGTAACGAGGCTGTGTTCTCATGATGAGTCTCTCCAGAGTCTCCTCATCAGCCACGGTGCACATTTTGAACCACACCAGGACTTAGAGGCTGATTATGTTTTACACAGACGTCCTGGGACGGGTTCACCTTCCTCAGTGACCTGAAGTACAGAGCAGTGGTGTTAGTGTCAGGTCCAGAAATGTGTGCTCACTGATCGTCTCAATGGTGAGAATGAAATGAGATTTAAATGAGATTTAAATGAGTACATTCTACTCAGTAATTAACTAAACGTGCAGGCAAATCAGGAACAGGAGGAGTTAAACCTAAAATCTGATGTTTAATGTTAATTTAATCTATGAATACAAGGATAATAAAGATCAGCTTGTAAATAGTTTTTCTAGTTCAACACTAACTCAGCTGCTTCTTTCATCTGTGGCTCCATCTCATCTCTCTCAGCTGACAAAAAGAAGTTTTATCTGTGATATAAATTCACATTTATTCCATTTCTCCCAAAACTAATGAAAACTGACTTTTGTCAGATGATTCAGTTTAAAGTCGCTGTGACTTTCTGCTTTAGTCAAACTCATCTATGAGAATGAATCTGTGTCAGTGAAGCAGCTGAAGCAGCTGAATGAGTTTGTTCTGGGAGAAATGACGTTGAGTTGATGTGAAGACGTGAAGACGTGAAGACGTGTCCTCTGTTCTTTCTCCTCTACAGACTGAGGCCCCGAAAACAGGAGAACAGGAAGCACAGTAGGTAAGAAACTACAGGAAGTAAACTACAGGAAATAAACTACAGGAAGTAAACTACAGGAAATAAACTACAGGAAGTAAAACTACAGGGAGTAAACTACAGGAAATAAACTACAGGAAGTAAACTACAGGAAATAAACTACAGGGAGTAAAACTACAGGGAGTAAAACTACAGGAAGTAAACTACAGGGAGTAAAACTACAGGGAGTAGACGACAGGGAGTAAAACTACAGGGAGTAAAACTACAAGGAGTAAAACTACAGGAAGTAAACTACAGGGAGTAAAACTACAGGGAGTAGATGACAGGGAGTAAAACTACAGGAAGTAAACTACAGGGAGTAAAACTACAGGGAGTAGACGACAGGGAGTAAAACTACAGGAAGTAAACTACAAGGAGTAAAACTACAGGGAGTAGACGACGGGGAGTAAAACTACAGGAAGTAAACTACAGGGAGTAAAACTACAGGGAGTAGATGACAGGAAGTAAAACTACAGGGAGTAAAACTACAAGGAGTAAAACTACAGGAAGTAAACTACAGGGAGTAAAACTACAGGAAGTAAACTACAGGGAGTAAAACAACAGGGAGTAGACGACAGGGAGTAAAACTACAGGGAGTAAAACTACAAGGAGTAAAACTACAGGAAGTAGACGACAGGGAGTAAAACTACAGGGAGTGAAACTACAGGGAGTAGACGACAGGGAGTAAAACTACAGGGAGTAAAACTACAGGAAGTAAAAGTACAGGAAGTAAAAGTACAGGAAGTAAACTACAGGAAGTAAACCTACAGAAAATCAACTACAGGAAGTAAACTGCAGGAAGTAAAACTACAGGAAGTAAACTACAGGGAGTAAAACTACAGGAAGTAAACTACAGGAAGTAAAACTACAGAAAATCAACTACAGGAAGTAAACTACAGGAAGTAAACTACAGGACGTAAACTACAGGAAGTAAAACTACAGAAAATCAACTACAGGAAGTAAACTACAGGGAGTAAAACTACAGAAAATCAACTACAGGAAGTAAACTACAGAAAGTAAAACTACAGGGAGTAAAACTACAGAAAATCAACTACGGGAAGTAAACTACAGGAAGTAAAACTACAGAAAATCAACTACAGGAAGTAAACTACAGGAAGTAAAACTACAGGGAGTAAAACTACAGAAAATCAACTACAAGAAGTAAACTACAGGAAGTTAAAGTACAGGAAGTAAAAGTACAGGAAATACACTACAGGAAGTAAACTACAGGAAGTAAAACTGCAGGAAATACACTACAGGAAGTAAACTACAGGAAGTAAAACTACAGGAAATCAACTACATGAAGTAAACTACAGGAAGTAAAAGTACAGGAAGTAAAACGACAGGAAGTAAACTACAGGAAGTAAAGCTACCGGTAGTAAAACTACCGGAAGTAAAACTACAGGAAGTAAACTACAGGAAGTATAACTACAGGAAATAAAACTGCATGCTGTAAATTACAGGAAGAAGAATACAGGAAATAACCTACAAAAAATAAACTACATGAAGTAAACAACAGGAAATTAACTACAGGAAATTAACCTGAGGGAAATACAGGAAGTAATCTAGAAGGAGTAAAACTACAGGAAGTAAATTTCAGGAAGTAGATCACAGTTGGTAAATTACAGGAAGTAAACCATATGAAGTAAACAACAGGAAATGAACTACAGGAAATGTAGTAGTAAGTAAGTAAACTATAGTCATAAACTACAGGAAATAAACATACTGAAGCTGAAGTATAGTATAGAATATAGAATAAAGAATTTCCCAGGAAACACTAAGGTTGTAAAAGCTGCCGTTCCTCCATCGTCCACTAGAGGCTCCACCACTGAACACCATGTTAAAAACTCTACTCTCTCTTTTCATGATGAACTCACCTGATTAAATTAGACCAGTGATTAAAGCTCTGCAGAGTTAAGGGGGCGTGGCCTCTTTGATTGACAGGTGTCTGTCCTCTCAGGTAGCTAGCTGCTTGCTAACCTCTGGTATAAAGGGTTAGAGTTGATCCAGTCATGAATCTGTCTGTTTTCTCTCAGACTCTGAACGTCACTGAGGAGGAACCATAGAAGAAGACATATTAGCTCCGCCCACTCTGCCATGATTAACCTCGTTAACCAACAGAAACCCTCGGCTGCGTCCTCCTTCCTGTTGCCACGGTTACACTGCCTACAGCACCAAAGTCAGTTTTCAAACTCAGCGATGAAGCAAACCGTGCTGGTTGACATACTCTCAGCTGATTGGCCGGTGAGGCTCCTCTAAGCCCCGCCTACCTGCTGTCAATCACCCGCCAACCCTGACTGACCCCGACTGACCCCGACCGCCTCCGACGCCTGAAGCCTCTTAAATGTTTTAAATGCATGAAGCTTTAATGAGACACACTTCCTGTCTGACGCTGATTTTCTTTTATAAACAACAGAAATAAAAATCTAAATCCAGCTGCTTCGTTCCTTCTTCTCCGTCAGAGGTTTATTATTTATTTATTTATTTCGTTCTTATTTCTTTTTGTCCACTGAGCTGAACTGATTCACTAACAGCTGCTACTCAGCTCAGAGGGCAAATAAACCTTCATGTTTTCTAAACGGGGTCAGATTTCAATCAGCTGGTTTTCTCAGGAACAGATTAGGACTGATAAGTAATGAGGACCCCCGGGGGTCCAAGCAGGGAGACATGATCAGAGCGATCTGTGGCTGCTTTGGCTCAGACGAAGCCTCGGGCCCCGGGGCCTGTTCTCATTATATGAACATAAACAAAGGGTGCAGTCGTGACTCACGCAGAAAACAGTTTGGGAGGAACGTCTGCCAGGCGTTGATGGAGCCTGCAGTCGAGGCTCAGGGCTCGTTAACCCATTCTTAGCTCCAGCCCGGTTGGCTGATCTCAGACCTGTGTGACGGGTCGGCCTAGGGTGACGCCCTGTAGCCACGCCCGATTCCTCAGCGGGGTGAGTTCAGCGACGCTTCACCTGCCGGGACGACGACACCCGCTCCTATAAGACGCCAGCTCGCCCTCGCCACAGGATCAGTCCACCGACCTCCACCGACCTCCACCGACCTCCATCGACCTCCATCAACCTCCATCGACCTCCACACACGCTGCAGACATGGCAGACTTCTTGTCCAACGCTCTGGGATCTGGTGGGATTGCAAAGATCGCTGGCCAGAAAGCTGGTGAGTGAATATCTGAGATTGAATCATGTTTGATCATGAACTGACTCGGCCTGTTTGATCATGACTCAACGTGTCGTCTAGTAACACAGTCGACCACATTTACATCAACTATGTGATGCAGACTCATCTGAAGACGACAGGAAGATTGATTTGATTTATAGAAATAAACTCAGACGTGGATCATAAATGGTCTGTTATTAATCTAGAGTCTTCTCTGCAGCGCCACAGGAAGTAGAAATCATTTAGTTTCTTTCAATCTTTGTTTTATTTACAGGATTAAATTTAAATCAGAGCTCAGAGGGAGGGAAAGTATTTTAATCTATGTTTGGCTCCAGACTGTTTTAACCTTTTCTTTCTGTTTTAAAATCTAAAGTACTGGATGAAGCCTCTTACTTCCTGTTTACTAGTTGATCTAAATGAGAAACAGGTTGAAGCTGCAGCTGCGTCTTTCGGGTGGAGGGGTTATACCAGCCACACCTCTCCTCCATTAACTCGTTCTCAGCTGACCTCAGGGAGGTGGAGGCTCTAGGATCAAAGAATAAATGTCTGATTGATGGAGGTGCAACAGAGATGAGCTGCTGGTTGTTCTGCAGGTGAACTGGTGGAGGAAACAGTGAAGAAAGTCATGGGTGGAGAAGGAGAGAAGACGGAGCAGAAGGAAGGAGGTGGAGCAGGAGGAGGAGGAGGCTTCGATGTGGGAGATGCTCTGTCGCTGGTCGGAGGAAAGAAAGACGAGAACAAAGGAGGCTTCGATGTAGGAGACGCTCTGTCTCTGGTCGGAGGGAAGAAAGACGACGGCAAAGGAGACGGAGGTGAGTTTTATTTATTATGTTAAAGTCTAAACTTCAAAAAACCTGTCAGAGGTGGAGCATGAGTAGAAAAACTAAAGCTAGCTACCTGAGAGGACAGCTACCTGTCAATCAAAGAGGCCACGCCCCCTTAACTGTGCAGCGCTTTAATCATTGGTCTGATTTAATCAGGTGAGTGATTAGTTTTAGTATCAAGTCAGTGGTGGAGCCTCTAGTGGACGATGGAGGACCTGCTCGTCCTATCAGAAGGTCGAGACCAACGTCAAACCTTCTCGTTGGGTTTGACGACGTGTTGTGTTGGTTTGTAGATGCTGAGCAGCTCTGACCTTTAATCGTTCCTCTGTCTTTGCTCAGGGATCGACGTGCAGAACGTGATCGGAGGATTCTTCAAGTAGAAATCTACTGGAACAGATTGTTGTGTTATAATCACATCCTCAGGATTCATTTAGCAGCATGTACAACATCATTTAAAGAGATCCATGTTTTTAAAATGTACCGAAAATAATAAAATATCATCATGAGATAAAAACATTTAAACACCTACACACGGTCTCTGTCTTTTACTTTCTTCTTTTCTGGGACATTAAAAGCTGAGGGACGGACTTACAGGTAATAAACACACCTTAAAGCTCTTTATGTACCGCTGACAGGAATGCTAACGCTGAGGCGTCTCCAGCTCTGAGACGTACCAGGACACACCTTTAATTAGAGTCAACACATTAAAAGAATGTGGGTTTGAAATGTTCCAGGGACCATAATTAATAATGTTCAACAACAACTTCTGAATGTTCATCTGCTCAGGACGAGACCATCTCTACATTCAGTTCAATTTATATAACGTCAATAACAAATCGTCGCATATACAGAATGTTTACTTTGTTTCACTGACAAATTCCTTCACATTTCATCTATTTAGGTTTTCTTTTTTATTATTAGAGAGAGAGAAACATTTTTAGATTTTTCTGTATGTGGTGAACGTATTGAGAAACTGACAATAAAGAAATCTTGAATCAAGACGCTTTACAAAACCCATCCTGAAACCTCCAGAGCAGCCTGAAGGCGACGGTGGCAGGAAAAACTCCCTTTAACAGGAAGAAACCTTGAGCAGAACCAGAACCAGCTCATATGGAGGAACCCATCTGTCTAAGGCCAGCCGAGTAGACAGTTCTGTCTGCATAAAAATGATTCAAAACATCCTGAAAGTAGACAAAGATGGACCCCATGAACACATGAGACTTAAAGATTAGACTAAAATGAGCCAATATTACATATCACGTCCTCCTTGTCTCCAGTATCTGCTGTGACCAGAAGTGGCAAAAGTACTCACATTCTGTACTTAAGTAAAAGTATGGATACTTGTGTAAAAAAATACTCTGGTAAAAGTAAAAGTACTGATTCAACTCCTTTACTCAAGTAAAAGTAAGAAAGTACAGGCTCTGAAATGTACTTAAGTAAAAAGTATAAATTATTTTGCCATTAATGAAACTATTCATCCGTAGATAATTTTGCAAAATGAAAAAGTTCTATCAGAATAATCTAGACTGAATTGACCAGAGGTCCTGCATGAACATCTGGATCATTTTTAATAATAAATTGAGGATTACTCGGTTGTTGTTTTTAAACCGCTAGCTAGTGTTAGCTATAAACTATCAAAACGATGTGTTCCCATAGCATTGCTAACGTTGTAAACTAGCTTCCAAAAAATCCTCAAAAAGCTAATGATAGCAACAGAAACCGCACCGTTTGTTTGTTTCACATTAGACCAGTAGTTCTCAAATAGTGGGGTCAGGTGGACTTTCAGTTTTACTGTCTTTATTGATGCTTGAACAATAAAGCAGCCTCCAGTCACTAGGTGGCAGCAGAGCTCAAACTAATCAACAGGCTGCCTGTTCTAAACAGTAGAAGAAGAACACAGGAAGCGCATCGTCGACTTTCCTTCTCTAGCCCGATGCTCTAGTCATGTCCGATCATGTCACGTCTTTTAAGTCTTGTCATCCGTGGAGGTTAAAAAAGTAACGAGGCTGTTTTTCAAATGTAAGGAGTAGAAAGTACAGATACTTGTGTACAAATGTAGGGAGTAAAAGTAAAAAGTCGTCAGAAAAAGAAATACTCAAGTACAGATACCTGAAAAATCTACTTAAGTACAGTAACGAAGTATTTGTACATCGCTACTTGCCACCTCTGGCTGTGACCTCCTTGTCACTAAATGTTTCTGGTAACAGCTGATCAGTGGTCTACAGCAGCTTGGAGGAATTTTAGCCCATTCCTCAGAACAGAACCACTTCAGTTCTGAGATGTTGGTGGGTTTCCTCACATCAACTGCTTGCTTCAGGTCCTTCCACAACATTTCTATTGGATTAAGGTCAGGACTTTGACTTGGCCGTTCCTAAACATTCATCTTGTTCTTCTTTAACCGTTCTTTTGTAGAACCACTTGTGTTCTTGGTTCTCGTTGTCTTGCTGCATGACCCAGTTTCTCTTCACATTCAGCTCATGGACAGATGTCCTGACATTTTCTTTTAGAGTTCACTGGTAGAATTCACAATTCATTGGTCCATCAATGATGACAAGCCGTCCTGGTCCAGATGCAGCAGAACAGGCCCAAACCAGGACATTAGCACCCCCATGTTTGATGGAGGGATGAGGTTCTGATGCTGGAATGATGCAGTGTTGTTTCATCTCATTTAAACCAAACTATTCTACTTTGGTCTCATCTGTCCACTAAACATTGTCCCAATAGTCTTCTGTCTTGTCCACATGATGTTTAGAAATGTTCTTCTTGGAGAGCAGTGTCTTTGTCCATCACACCATGGTTGTTCAGTGGATTCATCAACATTAACATCAGCCAATGAGAGAGAGGCCTTTAGCTGCTTAGAAGTTCCCCTGGGTTCCTCTGGGACCTCTCAGACTATTATGGAGTGATCTTTGTTGGTGGACCACTCCTGTGGAGGGGAACAGTCGTCTTCAATCTGTCTGACTGTGGATTATTTGTGGGTTCCAAACTCTTTAGAGATGGTTCTGGAACCTTTTCCAGCCTGATGAGCAACAACAACTCTTTCTCTGAGCTCCTCAGAAAGCTCCTTTGTCCACAAACATGTGTTGTGAAGATCAGACTGAGACAAATCCCTGATTTATTGAAACTAAACCAGGACCTGAACCACACCTGAGTCTCATTACATTGATGGAGACACTTCTGAACACATGGACTCTGATTGGATCCTAGAGGAGCTCCTCTCTGATATGTAATATTGGCTCATTTTAGTCTCATGTCTCCGGTTCATGTGTTCATTTGGTTTTTCTTTGTTGACTTTCATACGTCCATATTTTCCAAGTATCTGAGCTTCACATGGTCTCCACCAGTTGACAGAGTGTCCTGTAGTTGTCTCTTTGTCATCCTAGATTCTGATAGAAGTCATGAACTTAGGGTCAAACCTACGTCCAGAGATACTTCATCTGGTTTGATTCTCACACTTTGAGCCTCTTTGCTCCGATGAATGAGAATCTTAACGTCTCTGAGTCCGATGACGTTTTCCTCCACCACTGTCAACAATGTCCCGACCGTTCCAGCTCCAACTCCTCCAACACTTTGGGATCAGCTGGCTGCAGCTCAGTCTGAAGGTCATCAGAGACATCACTGTCCACGCTTCCTTTTCATGCCACGCCGCCATCATGTGGTCAGTAGAATATTGTAGCAGCTGCTGTCTCTAATGGATCTCTACCTACCGCTGGATCAGAACCATCAACAGCTGCTGGTTGACTTGGAGACATGATCCAGATGTTGGAACAAGATGGAAGGAAGGAAGTTTGTCAAATGATAATCCCTTATATGATTCATTTTTTATTGGTTTAGTTCTATTTTTTCTTTATTCATTTATTTTTATCTTCCGGTGGACCCCTACCTGCAGCAGGAGGCTTCAGGGTCGGGTGTGATGTGAGCTGGGTCGCCTCCATGAGGTTATAAATCATTGGGGGGAATGTATATCTCCACTAATATATTTTTATCTTAATATCTAATAATCTGTTAATTAAATGAGTCAATGACCACGTATAGCTGCTATATATCATAACGTATAAAGTAATTATAGCTTGATTTGGTAAAATAAATATTCATATTGAAGTGTCAGGAGCAACATTAATGACGTTCTTAACTTTTCAACATCAGGTTTATCTGGTGAAGGCGGCTGCAGAGCCTGAATGGATCCATCAGGACCAGAACCTGTGTCAGTCCTCAGTGGCTCTAGCATGGACTCACACATAAACCATGACTCCACCAAAACCCTCTGAAAGCCTGACAGACACAACCCAGGGCACAGTTCAGCTCTGCTCATCTGGAAACTTTAAAGTTAATAAATATTTGAGTCAGAGGTCTGCTTTCACCCCTGAGTATTGCCTCACAGGTGACACAGTGGAGAAGCTTGTGTGTTTCCTGAGAGACAGAATCCAGGGCAAAACAAAAACACATTTATAGAAAGAGCCCAACGAGGTTAAAGGTCATCAGGTGAAAGAATCAAACCACCGCCCGTCCTTCTCCTGCCTGGATTAAAGGCTGAGCTGGGTTTGTATTGTTTTGTTATTGAGGGGGCGTGTCTTTGTGGTTAAGACACGCCCCCCTAGGGTGTGTTTCATAGCTTCATAGTGAGTCACTCCTCTCCTCTAGGGGAGGATGAACTCTTCCTCCTTCCTCCTTTCTTTCTTTGTCTCTCTCTAACACGACTAACCTGTCCTGTGGCATCAGCTCCCGTCGCCGTAGCAACACGAACACCTGCAGTCAAGACTCGGGGCTCCGCCCTCACGCCTCGCCCCGACAACACAGAGAAGGAACCAGCTGAGTCTGGGTCAACTGTCTCTGAATATGAAGTCACATGTCAATGAGGTCAGAGGTCAACATCACAGCAGAGGAGGAGGAGGTGGAGGAGGAGGTGGAGGAGGAGGAGGAGCAGGTGGAGGAGGAGGAGGAGCAGATGGAGCAGCAGCAGGTCGTACCGGTTGGAGGACACACCTGATTCCTCCAACAGTCTCAGACGGAGCAGACGCCGGGACAGAAGAACAGCTGAAACATGAATACGGTCGTACGACTGATCGGAGAGAAAGTGGGTGAGTACGACTCTGGTTACCTGTCACTGCTTCATCACCTTCATCTCTTCATCACCTTCATCTCTTCTTCACCTTCATCTCTTCTTCACCTTCATCTCTTCTTCACCTTCATCTCTTCTTCACCTTCATCTCTTCTTCATGTCTGGATCAGTAGACGTAGGAGAAGCTTTAATCAAAATGTTTCTGTCACAGATTCACATAGTTTAATCCTAAAATGATGAATGAGTTAATGAATGAGTTCTAATAAAAAACAAACTGTTAATGACAGGGAGACATATCAGAGTCCTCCTCTCTCCCTCCTCCTCCTCCTCCTCCTCCCTCCTCCCTCCCCCCTTCCTCCCTTCCTGGACAAACAAGCCTTGATTTCAGATATTCTATCCCAGACTGACTGTGAACCAGACTCCATTCAAATATTTGCAAATTTAAGCATCAGTCTGGTCGACACCAGATCACGTGATCAGACTCAAACCAAACTACATTCAAATATTAATTTTACTCACAGACAGAGTTCCTAGATGCTGGAGGATGAACTCAGCTAAGAAGACCAGATCCAGAACCATCAGGTCCATGTTCATGACCCTGGTCTCTACGGACCCTGGTCTCTGTAGACCCTGGTCTATATAGACCCTGGTCTCTGTGGACCCTGGTCTCTATAGACCCTGGTCTCTGTGGACCCTGGTGCGTATGACCCTGGTCTCTGTGGACCCTGGTCTGTATGGACTCTGGTCTCTATAGACCCTGGTGCCTATGACCCTGGTCTCTGTGGACCCTGGTGTCTGTGGACCCTGGTCCCTGTGACCCTGGTCTCTGTGGACCCTGGTCCCTGTGGACCCTGGTCCCTATGACCCTGGTCTCTATAGACCCTGGTCTGTATGGACTCTGGTGTCTGTGACCCTGGTCTCTATAGACCCTGGTCTCTATAGACCCTGGTCTATATAGACCCTGGTCTCTGTGGACCCTGGTGCCTATGACCCTGGTCTCTATAGACCCTGGTCTCTATAGACCCTGGTCTCTGTGGACCCTGGTCTCTATAGACCCTGGTCTCTGTAGACCCTGGTCTATATAGACCCTGGTCTCTGTGGACCCTGGTGCCTATGACCCTGGTCTCTGTGGACCCTGGTGTCTGTGGACCCTGGTCCCTGTGACCCTGGTCTCTGTGGACCCTGGTCCCTGTGGACCCTGGTCCCTATGACCCTGGTCTCTATAGACCCTGGTCTGTATGGACTCTGGTGTCTGTGACCCTGGTCTCTATAGACCCTGGTCTCTATAGACCCTGGTCTCTGTGGACCCTGGTGCCTATGACCCTGGTCTCTGTGGACCCTGGTGTCTGTGGACCCTGGTCCCTATGACCCTGGTCTCTGTGGAGTGGACCCTGGTCCCTGTGGACCCTGGTCCCTATGACTCTGGTCTCTGTGGACCCTGGTCTCTATGACCCTGGTCTCTGTGGACCCTGGTCTCTATGACTCTGGTCTCTGTGGACCCTGGTCTCTATGACCCTGGTCTCTGTGGACCCTGGTCTCTATGACTCTGGTCTCTATGAACCCATAATGAATCCATAAGAATGTCCTCCATGTTGTTCATGTAACTCCCCAAAGGAACCAGTCACCAGGGCAGTACTCTGCAGTACTCTGTAGTACTCTGTAGTACTTTGTAGTACTCTGCAGTACTCTGTAGTATTCTGTAGTATTCTGCAGTACTCTGTAGTACTCTGTAGTATTCTGTGACACTAAATATTTACCATCTTTATATTTCTTGAAGTTAGAAAAGATCAGACGTCTGGTTCTGATGTGAACTCATTGTGTTGTTGGTTGTTGTGTAGGAGACATGGTGGAGGACGCCGTCCTGAGCGCTTTAGGTCAGGACAAGGACGAGGACGAAGACGAGAAGAAAGGAGGAGGAATCCTGTCGTTGTTCGGAGGCGACAAGAAGGAGGACGAGAAGAAGAAGAAGGAGAAGGAGAAGGGAGGACTGTTCTCGTTTGGACACGACGAGAAAGACGAAGACAAAGGAGGATTCTTCTCAAAGATATTTAAAAAGGACGACGAGGACGAGAAGGACAGTCAGAAGAAATCTGGCTTCGCAGGTTTGTTCACCGAAGGAGCTGAAGGAGGAGGAGGAGGAGGAGATGAAGGACAAGGAGTCGCACTGTCTGATGGAGGTATGTGAGGACCACCTTCATCATCATCATCATCATCATCATCATCATCATTGTTAGAGGTGTAAACTGTTTTAGACGATATTTAAAATGTCAGCGGTGTCTCTGTGTTTGGAGGTTTCTTCTTAAACGAGGGAGGAGAGACGGCATCAGGAGGTCTGTTCCCTGGAGGAGGAGGAGGAGGAGGAGGAGGAAGAGGAGGAGGAGGAGGAGGAGGTGATGGAGGTATGACTCTAAATAAATGACCGTGAACATTAAATCAGTGGTTCCTCTTCCTGTTGGGATCACATCCTCTCAACGTTCTCACAACTAAACCAGAAACGTCTGAATGATTCTGTTTGTTTCTGTTCGTCTCAGATTTACTCGACGATCTGTTCGACGTGGCTGAAGAAACGTCTTCAGGGAAATAAGACGAAGACGTGGACGTGTCTCCTGCTGCTCCTCCTGTCTCTGATATGTAAATATATTAGTTACTGAAGGTTTCTCTCTGTCTGAGAGCCAGACACAGTTAGCCTAGCTTAGCACAAAAACTGGAAAACACAAACTCAACCATACTGTCAGAAACTCACTGGTAAACTTTACATCTATTTTACACAAACAACTGAAGCTATTTCCTGATGCTAAGCTAACCAGGTCCAGTGTATTGTAAATATGTACTATTCTTTAGTTCCTGTGGGTCAGCTTTAGCTAGCATAGCTTAGCATGTTATTACACTAAAATACAGGCTACAGAGAAGCTACCTGATGTTAGCTGATGTTAGCATATATTCCTGGCTAGTTGGCTATGCTAACTACTTCTGTCTGTAGTTTTCATCATCAACGTATTAAATCATGTCAGTGACATCAGTGTTGTAGTGAAACTGTTTCTGTTTTATCTGATTAAACTTCTTGGTTCCATTAATGTCTCTACGCGTCATGCTAACCTTCCACTTCCACCTCTGTTGGAGACATTCACAAAAGCTCCCTGCTAGCCTAGCGTAGCCTAGCTTAGCCACGCTCAGTTCTTATCAGTAACAATCCACTTCGGTTTCACATTAAGCCCCGCCCAAACAATTTGATTGGTCCACCAGACTGTTGCTGGAGCAGAATAAGTTCCCAACGGAGAAACTCCAGAACAACTCATCAGCATCAGCTCTGTACGAAGATTTGTAGCTCGTCTTTGCTGCTAACAGTAGCTCTTACTAGCCACCCTGCTAATAGTAGCTCTTCCTAGCCACTCTGCTAATAGTAGCTCTTCTTAGCTTCCTAGCCACCCTGCTAACAGTAGCTCTTCCTAGCTTCCTAGTCACCCTGCTAACAGTAGGTCTTCCTAACTTCTTAGCCTCCCAGCTAATAGTAGCTCTTCCTAGCTTCCTAGCCTTCCAGCTAACAGTAGCTCTTCCTGGCCACCCTGCTAATAGTAGCTCTTCCTAGCCTCCCTGCTAATAGTAGCTCTTCCCAGCTTCCTAGCCTTCCAGCTAACAGTAGCTCTTCCTGGCCACCCTGCTAATAGTAGCTCTTCCTAGCCTCCCTGCTAACAGCAGCTCTTCCTAGCTTCTTAGCCTCCCAGCTAACAGTAGCTCTTCCTAGCCTCCCAGCTAACAGTAGCTCCTCCTAGCCTTCCTGCTAACAGTAGCTCTTCCCAGCTTCTTAGCCTCCCTGCTAACAGTAGCTCTTCCTAGCTTCCTAGCCTCCCAGCTAACAGTAGCTCTGGTTGTTGGCTGTAGTCTTTGGTCCAGAGTAAGGACACGCCTCCGTAGACCTTTTTAATTTATTTTTTATTAATTTAATCTTCAGATTTCACTGATTAAAAGAGAAGTTTCACAGTGAGTCAGGGAACTGAAGGTCCAGCAGCGTCAGCTCCTGGTCGATGGGGACGCTGTTCTCGTCGCACAGGAAGTGGCTGCGGACGGTGATGACGAAGGTTTTCTTGGGGAGGGAGAGGAGGGTCTGGATCCTCTCTGCTGCCACCTGGACGAGCTTCACCTCTGAGCCTGGAGCTGGACAACACCACATGACACGACTCAGTCAGACTAAAGTAAAATCTGCTTCTATTTAAAGGATCCTGACTTTATTCATCACAGCTGGAAACGAAAACCAAGAAAATCTGACAAAGAACCTGAAGAACGTATCACATTAAAGGAGAGAATGATCTGATTAAACATCACAACCCTCACTTAATATAATAAAATGAATAAATAATAAAGAATACATTTAGATTTTGACTCACAGTTTATTACATTTTCAAAATGTTAAATTAAAATAAATAATTTACTGACTAAAGCTTCAGTTCCTCTAACGTCCACTAGAGGCTCCATGATCAATGTAAACTATCCTGAGTTTATACAAAGAAGAGAAATAAAGAAATAAATAAATAAATATTCATCTTTTCTGGCTCAGACTGAATTATTTGTTTAATTAAAGATTTTGACTTAAATCAGATGAAAGGTCACATGATCAGTGATCCTCATCATCTGACTCCTGGTGATGAAAAGATGAACTGAAGGAAAGTTAATATAGAATATATTAATGTTGTTTTAATCTGTTTACTTTATTGAATCAACCTATAAAACGTTGTAGTAAAATCAGAGCTGATATGATGAGGTCATTTATTCATTTAATTAACAGACCATTTAAAAGATTTAAATGTGAATTAACTTATTAAAAATTAGTGACGTTTATAGATCTTTATGTGATTTCACTGATTAAATGACTTTAATTATAATAATTATAACTTATAGAGTAAATATATATATATATATATATATATATATATATTTACCAACCAAAAGGCAAAAAATGACATCAAATAAAACATGTCAGTAAATTGCCATAAATTCCTGAAGATTTATTTATTTATTTGCTTCAATGAAATAAATAAATTATTTCATATGTCAGCTGCACATGTCTCTAATCATCTGTATAATATATAATATATTAATGAATCTATCATTAGCTTGCTGTGGCTCCCCCTGCTGGAGAGTCCAGTACCTGCAGACCTGGTCTGTTTCCACGGCGACGGGTTGTCTCACCTGAGCTCCGCTGTAGTTTATCAGGAGGAACTTTGAAGATCTGCTGCAGAGGAACAGGAGGAACCTGGACACACACCTGGCTGTAGCCCCGCCCACCACACACCTGGCTGAAGCCCCGCCCACCACACACCTGGCTGAAGCCCCGCCCACTCACTGTCAGCACGCCACGCCTGGAAAACACAGGGGATGATGATTGAGGACGTTTCCATGGAGACCAATACATGCGTTCAGGAGACGGGTTCATCTTTCCAACACTTCCTCTGTGTTTGCAGCAGCCCGTCTCCATGGTAACCTACCTGTAGTAGCGGCGCAGCGCCCGGTGGGGCAGGCAGGGGTAACAGGGGCAGTAGATGCCGTTGGCGTCGGTGTCCAGCTCGGCCGAGCAGCGGCTGCAGCCGGTGTAGGTGACGTCTCCGCTCAGCGCCGCCAGGACGTCGTCCAGAGGCGTCCCGCCGTCCAGGACCGGCTGAGGTGCATTCTGGGAAAGAGGGACGTCCTGGAAGTGGAAGGAGACGACCTGGACCCTGAGCTCCACGTCCCCTGGAGGACAAACAGCCATCAGTCACTTCCTGTGTCTCACCCCTCCTCCTACACCTGAGTGTTTGTCTCACCACTGAACTTCTGGGACAGCAGAGTGTCCAGGTCCATCTCCACGGTGCCGGACGCCCCCCTCTGGACACATCCCCTCCGCCGGACGTCCTGCAGCCGGCGGTCGGTCGGATCGACGGGACGCACTGAGCTCCAGGGGGTGGAGTGAAGCTCCGGGAGGTCAGAGGTCAAACCGTCCCGCACCAGGAGGACGTGGAAGTCCCAGAAAGACGCTGTGAGACACAGAGGACAAGGATGAGGACCAGATGAGGACAAAGAGACGCTGACAGGACGACCCGTGAGTCTGATGTTTACCTGAGTCTCCTCTGAGGCGGGGCAGCCAGTCCACCGCCGCCCCCCACAGGATCAGTTCTCCATGGTAACCGTCCGTCTGCTCCACGGTCAGAACCACCTTCACCTGGACGGCCAACCTCCAGAGAGACTCCGCCTCACTCCGCCACGCTGACACACCCACGCACGGTTACCACGGTTACCACACCATACGAACAGAGGCGGGACGTACTGAGCGTGCTCCAGACTCACCTGAGCTGACGTGTGTGTGCGTGACGCGCAGCAGGGCGTGGACCAGCGTGTTGACCCTCAGCAACCTCAGGGCGGCGTAGGGGAGGCGGCTCAGGTCCTGAGGACGGCGGCGGGACAGAGACACCAGCAGGGGACGCCGCTCCCGAAGGAAGACACACAGAGAGCTGAGACAACGAGGGTCGACCTGCTGGGACTCTACAGAGACAGACAGGAAGTCAGCCACCAGAACTCAGCTTCTGATTGGTCGACAGCCGGTCCGTCTCACCTGGCGGGGGACAGGTGGACGCCGCCGTCGGACCCAGGTTGAGAAGTTTCGATCTGAAGGTCGACTGCAGCAGCGTCTCTCCTCTCCACCGGTCCTCGCTCACCTGCAGCGCTGACACCACAACGACACCATGAAGAACCCGTTTCCTTCAGGAACCAGAACCTGTCAGGGTCCAGATCTTTACCTGTGATGAGCAGAACGTCTCCGGGACTCACGGTCGACGCCCAGAACGCCGCCCGCCGCCACAGCACCACCTTCATCTCCACGCCTGATTGGTCCGTCACCACGATGGACGCCAGAGGAACCGAGGTCCCGGCCGACGGCCCCGACCGCACCTTAAACCAGACGGGCGCCATGTTTGAGTCTCGCTGCCGGGGGGCGCTGCTGCACAGAGAAGGTTAGGACTGGACTCACCTGGACCTCCTTCAGGTGACACGGGTGGACCACCGCCACCAGAACTGAGTAGCGAACCCCGGATTTGTCACACAGGGCCAGGAGTGTGGTGGCGGCGTGGAGCCTGGTGGTGGCGGCGTGGAGCCTGGTGGCGGCTTCTGTCCTAGACTCTCCACAGACCCGGGTCTTCTTTCTGCAGGGGGACTTGGCCGGCGAGTCGCGGACGGTGGTGGACTCCTGAGAACAGAGGATGCCGTCTGAGGTGGCCTGGAGGACGACGCCCCCTTCCTCCACCCTCGGGGTCGGGCAGCAGGGGCTGAAGAGCTCGGCGGAGGCTTCGGGGGACGGCGCCGCAGGACTGAAGAGCTCCGGGGTGCTGGAGGAGGGAGGAGTCTTCTGAGGGCTGGATGCTGATTGGACGACGTGTCGGCCTCTCAGGACTAAGGCCTGACTCAGAGTCCAGGTGGACAGGAAGTGAGTCTGTTCTGATGGTGGGTGAACGGAGCTGGGTCCTGGTCCTGGTCCTGGTCCTGGCCCATGTTCAGGTTCAGGTCCTGGTCCTGGTGCATGTCCAGGTCCAGGTCCAGGTCTTTCTGGTTCTTGTACTGGTCCTGGTCCTGGTCCTGGTCCAGGTCCTGGTCCAGGTCCATGTTCAGGTTCAGGTCCAGGTCCAGGTCTTTCTGGTTCTCGTACTGGTCCTGGTTCTTGTCCTGGTCCTGGTCCTGGTCCAGGTCCATGTTCAGGTTCAGGTCCAGGTCTTTCTGGTCCTGGTCTTGGTCCTGGTCCAGGTCTTTCTGGTTCTGGTCCTACAGAGAAGCAGCTGTCCAGATACTCATGGACCGAAGCCTGATCCTTGTTCAAAGACTCCTCCTCAGAGCTGAACTCTCCTGCTTGTCCTTCCGGTCCCTGAACCGTCTCTGTGGTCCAATCAGCTTCAGAGTTTCTGGGACCATCCTGGATTTGTAGACTGGGCTCAGGTGGATCAGTTCCAGGGTTCAGGTCCTGGTCCTGGTCTGACCTCTCTGCTGCTCCGGGTTCATTTCCAGCGTCGTCTGAAACATGAATCAGTGATTTATTAAATCTAAACCACGTAGCACCCAGACCTCCGTCCTTCCTGTCGGGTCCCTGAACGCCTCACCTGCTGCTGCCTTCAGGCGCCCGTCCCTCCAGGTGAGCTCCAGGTGTCTCCAGACGGCCTCTACCCCGGCTTCAGGTGCAGAGGCCGGGCTAGAGGAGGGAGGAGGAGCCCCCAGGAAGACGTGGACCTTGGGCCGGTCCCCCATGATCCAGCCAGGACAGTAGAGACGGTCACCTGACAGGACGTTCACCTGACAGGACGTTCACCTGACAGGACGCTCACCTGACAGGACGGTCACCTGACAGGACGGTCACCTGACAGGAAGTTCACCTATAAATGTAAAAGTCGTTTATAATATTTTAATAACATATAAACAGGAAGTGAGTTTTTCTCCTAAAGACATGGGACATAAAACAGAGAATGATTTAATCTGTTTTATGTTGCAAATAAATATTTAAGTGTTATTAATATTTTGAGTTATTTTAGATGAACCTGACCTGATGTGTCTTTATTTTAAAGACGTAACTTTAACACATGTTGACTTCATTCCATTTAAGAAGCAGAGCGTCAGTGAGACGACAGCAGATATGAAGCGTCTCATTTACGAGTTCTAAGTTTAGAAAAGAGGACATTTAAAACCTCCTCATGACTCCAGGCCGCTGCTTCTGCTCTCGCTTTAGGTTAAACCAAATTAACTTTTATTCTGAAAGAGAAAATCACATCAAACAAACCAACTTTATTAAAACTTCACAGAATTCACTCTGAAAATGATTTGGGTTTACGCAGCGCGCTCCCGAGGCAGAGACGTGAACTCGCACGGAAGTAATTAAATGACGTTAAAGGTTTTAGCTTTCATAATAAAAGTCCTAACTGTATGTCACTCATGCCTCTTGTTTATTTTACACATTTTATTTATTTTTTTTTCTGGGACAAAATAAATAATTTTCAAATCACAAAATGTCGAATTTGTTAAACTAAAAATATGGACTCTTATTGACAGTTTTTCAGTTTCATGCTTCAAATGAATAGTTTTATTTTAATTTAAATTTTAATTCAAAGATTAATTAAGATGACTGATTTTATGAACTTTGTGTACAAATCAAAATAAATGACTAAATTCCATCGTTAACTATATAAACTACAGGTTCTCTCCATAATAACATGTATAAACTGTAATAAAAGGTTAAATGAATTACCTGTACTCAAATAAATTAAAACTAATCTATTGGCAGATGTAGTATTCCAAGAACACGGTCTGATTTCTTTCTCAGAAACTTTAAACTTAAGAACTTTGACACGTTTTTTTTTTGAGCTCTTATTTTGCCCGGAAGTCTCTTTTGTCCCAATGCTAGCTGTCTTGACGCTAGCTTAAACCGTCACAAACTTACAGAAAACAAGTCAAATAAGATTAAAATGCTGATCTTTGGGGTCTTGTTTTATTTCTAGAAGCATTTATTCGAGGTGTCGAGGTGTATTTGTTCGTTTTATTCTCCGTTTAGCGCCTTTTAAACAACTTTTTCGCCACGGTTCAGATGCTAACGTTTAGCTAGGCTACACGGAACTGTCGTTAAAACGGTCTCGTGCGGTTTTAACGTCCACGGTTTAAAAACACACATCTGCACGTGCGCATGCTGTCACGCACGGCACGCGGCGGTGTGTGTTACAGGAAGGGGCGGCGGGAAGGAGGAGCCGCTGCTGCGGTTAAACTTTTTATTTTCGCCGCTCCATTTCCTCGTCCTGCCGCACACCCTCCACCTCCGACCAGCTCTCCCGTCTCCCGGTAAACTTTTGCAAACCGTCAGAATGTACCGGTACTTCGGGGAGTTACTCACCCGGGGAGCGGGCAGCGTCCTGGCCTCGGGCTGCTCCCCCGCCGCTGACTCGGTTCTCCCGGCGTCCGCGTCCCTGCTGCGCTACCGCGGCTACAGCCAGGCCGTGGACCGGGACGACGACCCCAACTTCTTCACCATGGTGGAGGGCTTCTTCGACAAGGGCGCCGCTATCGTGGAGGACAAGCTGGTGGAGGACGTGAAGACCCGGGAGAGCCCGGAGCAGAAGAGGAAGCGGGTCCGCGGCATCCTGCGGATCATCAAACCGTGTAACCACGTCCTGAGCGTCAGCTTCCCCATCAAGAGGGACAGCGGGGAGTGGGAGGTGATCGAGGGCTACCGGGCTCAGCACAGCCAGCACCGGACACCCTGCAAGGGAGGTGAGACCCCCAGACCCAGACCCCCGGTCCCTGTCATTTAATAAACACCGGAGCAGATCCAGAGCTGTCTGGGGTTTATTATATTTCTATTCTTTGAGTTTGTTAAACTCATTTTAAAGTCTTTAAACTTTCCTGTTTGTTTCCAATATGTTAAATATTAGAGAGATTATAAAAATAAAACATCTCCTTTTAATAAGAAACTCAGAAAACAAAGTTTTCCTTACACACATCTTCAGTGAGACTCAGGTGTAGCTACCTGGACTCCAGCTCAGACTGAACCAGAACCTTTAAAACCAGACTCTGCTCAGACCCAGATGTTCCCAGAGGTGACGGGCAGTAGCATCATGCTACATGCTACTAGCTCGTAGGTGCTGTCCAGGAGGATTCACCTGTCCTCCAGGTGATACTCTATATGAGGAAGCCTCGTTAGCAGCTAGCTAACCTGCACAGGTAAGGAGGGTCTGATGCTGCTGGACCAGGACCAGGACCAGGACCAGGTTGATCTAAGACGCTGTGTGAAGGTGGGACCAGATCAAGACCTTCTCTAAAACCGTCAGATCAGACTGGGCTCTGTAAAGACGTGAGGACGTCCTCTCCAGACCTGGTCTCTGTTTAAAGACGTGAGGACGTCCTCTCCAGACCTGGTCTCTCTCCAGACCTGGTCTCTGTTTAAAGACGTGAGGACGTCCTCTCCAGACCTGGTCTCTCTCCAGACCTGGTCTCTCTCCAGACCTGGTCTCTCTCCAGACCTGGTCTCTGTTTAAAGACGTGAGGACGTCCTCTCCAGACCTGGTCTCTCTCCAGACCTGGTCTCTGTTTAAAGACGTGAGGACGTCCTCTCCAGACCTGGTCTCTCTCCAGACCTGGTCTCTCTCCAGACCTGGTCTCTCTCCAGACCTGGTCTCTGTGTAAAGACGTGAGGACGTCCTCTCCAGACCTGGTCTCTCTCCAGACCTGGTCTCTGTTTAAAGACGTGAGTACGTCCTCTCCAGACCTGGTCTCTCTCCAGACCTGGTCTCTCTCCAGACCTGGTCTCTGTGTAAAGACACGAGGACGTCCTCTCCAGACCTGGTCTCTGTGTAAAGACACGAGGACGTCCTCTCCAGACCTGGTCTCTCTCTAGACCTGGTCTCTGTTTAAAGACGTGAGGACGTCCTCTCCAGACCTGGTCTCTCTCCAGACCTGGTCTCTCTCCAGACCTGGTCTCTCTCCAGACCTGGTCTCTGTGTAAAGACGTGAGGACGTCCTCTCCAGACCTGGTCTCTCTCCAGACCTGGTCTCTGTTTAAAGACGTGAGGACGTCCTCTCCAGACCTGGTCTCTCTCCAGACCTGGTCTCTCTCCAGACCTGGTCTCTGTCTAAAGACACGAGTACGTCCTCTCCAGACCTGGTCTCTCTCCAGACCTGGTCTCTCTCCAGACCTGGTCTCTGTGTAAAGACACGAGGACGTCCTCTCCAGACCTGGTCTCTGTGTAAAGACACGAGGACGTCCTCTCCAGACCTGGTCTCTCTCTAGACCTGGTCTCTGTTTAAAGACGTGAGGACGTCCTCTCCAGACCTGGTCTCTCTCCAGACCTGGTCTCTGTGTAAACCGCTCAGTGATTTTAATGTTAGAGACAGAACACGTCCACGTCGTTCTTTCACACAGACGATGTAAATAAACGCTGATAAAATGTGCAACAGTAAGAATTAAAATCAGGACGTGACTGATGAGGACGTGAGTCTGTGCCTCGCCGTGTTCCTTCGTGTCCTGTGGTGAAGTCTCTGGCGGCTCAGACGTGTTGGGAGGTGCAGAGGTTTCCTCCCCCAGCAGGAATGCTGACGGACCTGTCGGATGGTTATCGATCTGAACCGGTCCTGATGTGTGCCGAGGGATTAAAGTAAAACACTTCACCTTCACCCAGTAAACCAGGAAGGAAGCAGGTTAACAACACTACACCTCATCTCCAGATATCCTCACGTCTTTAGCTCCAGTGTTGAAGCAGTTCTTCTTTAAACAGAACAACCTAAACCTGTTCATCCTGTAGTTATCTGACCGTGGAACATTTCTGAAATCGCTGCACACGACTCAGACCCAACGAGCCCCGGCCTCCACCAGAGCCTGAACCTCAGCCAGGTCTCTGTCTGAACGTTTGACGGGATTAACTCGGCTCACGCTTCCTGAGAGTTTCCTGGAAACATCCGGTCTGCTGTCGAGGACGAAGCGTCTGCAGACTCAGCTGAAACAAAGACAGCTACGACCTGCAGGGCTCCAGCTGCTTTATCAGCTGAGTCTGGACAATGTTTATCTGTGTGTGGGACGTCTGGACAGAAACCGCTCAGGACATCTCTAAAGAATCTCTTTAAACAACATAAATACATCGACGCGTCACAATGTTTACTGAACCCAGCCTCAGAGGTTGAAGAACTGAGTCAACTCAGACGCTTGTTGTTGTAAACACTTGTCTCCAGCAGAGGGCGCTGTAATACGACCACCAACTGAAAACTGACTGGACCCCCAAAGATTTCAGGAGTCTGGGATTTTTAAGAAAAGACCTCAGCAGACCAGATGCTAATGGTGATGCTAATGGTGATGCTAATGGTGATGCTTTGTTGAAAAAACCCAAACGACAAAAATGAAGAAACCGTGACGCTGAGTTTATCCTGTAGGGGGCGCTGTAACATAACCAGGAGATTAAATCTGACCAAACCACAGAAGAAGAAGATCCACCTGCTGTGGATGGAAATGGAATCAAATGTTCTGTAGAGAATGTTGGAGCATAAAGTCAAACCTGAAGGTGTTCAGTCATTTATATCATTTTCCTACGGCTGATTATTAATCTGCTCGTTGTCCTCATTGGTCCAGACGTCAGACATGTCCTCATTGGTCCAGACGTCAGACATGTCCTCATTGGTCCAGACGTCAGACATGTCCTCACTGGTCCAGACGTCAGACATCAGTTCTAACGTCATGTTTAGATTCTGTCCTCGTGTGTTCCAAAGAGAAGCAGCAGGTTCTCCAGTAGCTTTGACTTTTGGAACCTGAATGTTGCGTTCAGGTGCAGTCGTGCAGACTACGTAATAACTGATGATAATCACTAACTGTGTTTGTTCTGGAGGAGACTGTCCATCAGGTGAGCGATCCTCATGAACCTGGTGGATGTTGTTGACTCGTTTACTGACGGTTTAACAGCGATCATGGTGTCGATGTGTTTCTTCGTCTCACTTCAGTCAACAGCTGATTATTAATCCAGATACTCTTTAAATAGCTTCTCTTCACTGGCTCCCTTTAAACTCCTCCTCCTTCCATCCAAGGCCCTTAAAGGCCTAGCTCCATCGTCTCTTAAAGACCTCATTGGACCAGATCATCCCAACAGATCACTTCCATCTCAAAGGTCAGGTCTACTTGTGGTTCCTAGAGGTTCTACAGTAGAATGGGAGGTAGAGCTTTCAGCTATCAGGCTCCTCTCCTGTGGAACCAGCTCAGTTTGGGTTCAGGAGGCAGACACTCTCTCTATTAAGGTCAGGACTAAGACTTTCCTTTTTGATCAAGCTTATAGTTAGAGCTGGACTAAACCATCCCTTAGTTATGCTGCTATAGGCCTAGGCTGCTGGGGGACGATGCACTGAGGACATGTCCTCTACTCTCTTCTCTCTGGCTCTGAGCCCCTGTCCTTCTCTATTACTAGTCCTGCTAGTTCTGTACAGCATGTTAACTGACGTGTCTGTACCCGGCTGGCCTTAGGTAGATGGGTTCCTCCATATGAGCTGGTTCTGGTTCTGGTTCTGTTCAAGGTTTCTTCCTGTTAAAGGGAGTTTTTCCTGCCACCGTCTCCTTCAGGCTGATCTGGAGGTTTCAGACCAGGTTTTGTAAAGTGTCTTGAGACGATTTGTATTGTTATTGACGCTATAGAAATAAAATTGAATCATTATATAGGACTGTTTTCAGGTTCGTTCCAGTCTGGACCAGTTGGTTTGTTCCAGTCTGGACCAGTTGGTTTCTTCCAGTCTGGATCAGTTGGTTTCTTCCAGTCTGGACCAGTTGGTTTGTTCCAGTCTGTACCAGCTGGTTCGTTGGTTCGTTCCAGTCTTGGTCAGTTGGTTTGTTCCAGTCTGGATCAGTTGGTTTGTTCCAGTCTGGACCAGTTGGTTTGTTCCTGTCTGGACCAGTTGGTTTGTTCTGGACCAGTTGGTTTGTCTCAGTCCGGATCAGTTGGTTCGTTCCAGTCTGGACCAGTTGGTTCGTTCCAGTCTGGACCAGTTGGTTCGTTCCAGTCGGTTTGTTCCAGTCTGGACCAGTTGGTTTGTTCTGGACCAGTTGGTTTGTCCCAGTCCGGATCAGTTGGTTCGTTCCAGTCTGGACCAGTTGGTTCGTTCCAGTCTGGATCAGTTGGTTCGTTCCAGTCTGGACCAGTTGGTTTGTCCCAGTCTGGACCAGTTGGTTTGTTCCAGTCTGGACCAGTTGGTTTGTTCTGGACCAGTTGGTTTGTTCCAGTCTGGACCAGTTGGTTTGTTCCAGTCTGGACCAGTTGGTTTGTTCTGGACCAGTTGGTTTGTCCCAGTCCGGATCAGTTGGTTCGTTCCAGTCTGGACCAGTTGGTTCGTTCCAGTCTGGACCAGTTGGTTTGTTCTGGATCAGTTGGTTTGTTCCAGTCTGGACCAGTTGGTTCGTTCCAGTCTGGACCAGTTGGTTTGTTCTGGACCAGTTGGTTCGTTCCAGTCTGGACCAGTTGGTTCGTTCCAGTCTGGACCAGTTGGTTTGTCCCAGTCCGGATCAGTTGGTTTGTCCCAGTCCGGATCAGTTGGTTTGTTCCAGTCTGGACCAGTTGGTTCGTTCCAGTCTGGACCAGTTGGTTTGTCCCAGTCCGGATCAGTTGGTTTGTTCCAGTCTGGACCAGTTGGTTCGTTCCAGTCTGGACCACTTGGTTCGTCCCAGTCCGGACCAGTTGGTTTGTCCCAGTCCGGATCAGTTGGTTTGTTCTGGACCAGTTGGTTTGTTCCAGTCTGGACCAGTTGGTTCGTTCCAGTCTGGACCAGTTGGTTTGTTCTGGACCAGTTGGTTTGTTCCAGTCTGGACCAGTTGGTTCGTTCCAGTCTGGACCAGTTGGTTTGTTCCAGTCTGGACCAGTTGGTTTGTCCCAGTCCGGACCAGTTGGTTCGTTCCAGTCTGGACCAGTTGGTTCGTTCCAGTCTGGACCAGTTGGTTTGTTCCAGTCTGTCCCTTTAAACGTGGCCACACCCAGACTGACTCACTGCAGTTTAAACAAACTAAACTCACGCCAGCTTTTCCTTTTATTCCTCCATTCTCATCTTTTCTCTCCCAGCTTCTACTTCTCTGTTGTTTTACTTCCTGTTTACTCCTCTCCTTCCTCATCATTCATCGTTTTATCGTTTTCTCCTGCGGCTGTGGTCACAAACTATTTTCATGCTTCTTGTTTTTGTCTGAAACCAGAGCATTTTTCTTTCTTTGTCAGTTTTTCCACTCGTCTCTGAGCGGCGGCCATTTTGTGCCGTCTGTGTTTACAGGGATGTGTGTGAACAGGCCTCATGTGTTGACTCATCTCCAGCTCCATACAGAACTCCCTCCACATTCTGTCCCATTTTAGCTTGGGACCGTACCGTCACTGTAAGGCTGCAGATAACAGATATATTACTACATTAATCCCTCATCAGTCATTGTGTCCTACAATGTTCAGTTTATTTCCATTTAAAGCAGAAGACAGAGGAGAACCTGAATGTTTAGTTTCAGTATTAACGGTGGATGTGGTTCCCTGGTTGTGTTTCAGGAATCCGTTACAGCACAGACGTGTCGGTGGACGAGGTGAAAGCTCTGGCCTCGCTGATGACTTATAAATGTGCCGTGGTCGGTGAGTACGTTCAAGAAGGAGCTGCAGTCCAGTACATGTGCTGTTTGTTCTGCTGTGGACTGAAGTCAATCTGTTCCAGATGTTCCGTTTGGTGGAGCCAAAGCTGGAGTGAAGATCAACCCCAAGAAATACTCAGTGAGTTCAGACGATAACAACAACAATGATGACAGCTGGTTTCATGTGGCAGTGAGAGGAAGAGGAGGGTTTAAAGAAACTATTCATGTTGAACTACTGTCACCTAGGTACCCTAACCCTCCACTGGTTAGAACACGGTTAGAACGCGGTTAGAACGTGGTTAGAACGTGGTTAGAACACGGTTAGAACGTGGTTAGAACACAGTTGGAACACGGTTAGGACGTGGTTAGAACGTGGTTAGAACACAGTTGGAACACGGTTAGAATGTGGTTAGAACATGGTTAGAACACGGTTAGAACGTGGTTAGAACACAGTTGGAACACGGTTAGGACGTGGTTAGAACGTGGTTAGAACACAGTTGGAACACGGTTAGAATGTGGTTAGAACATGGTTAGAACACGGTTAGAATGTGGTTAGAACACGGTTAGAACACGGTTAGAACACGGTTAGAACGTTCTCCTGTCCGGACATGAGGAGTCAATCAGTTTCTCTCTGGAGCTACATGTTTACTAGACCTTCACTGTGACTCTTGACCTCTGACCTTTGACCTCTGACAGGAAGTAGGTTCAGATATAAATACACATGTGAGTGAAGAACCGTACCTTCATACGTTAGAAGATGGAACCAGTGACTTGATTCATTTCTGTTCTCAGGACAACGAGCTGGAGAAGATCACCAGGAGGTTCACGGTGGAGCTAGCCAAGAAAGGCTTCATTGGTGAGAGATGCTAATGCTAACAAGAGACGCTAATGCTAACCAGAAACCCAACCGCTAATGCTAACAAGAGACGCAACTGTTAACTGATACTGCTACTACTACTACTACTAATACTATGTATTTTGTGGCCACCAGGGGGCAGCAGAGACAACTAATTAATTAATTCAACCATTCATCCAGATGGCTAATCTGTCCAAGCTAAGCTAAACTAGCTTAGCTTAATGCTAACAGCTAGCCACAAAGCTAAACGCTAGCTTCAATTAGCCCAGGTTGTTTTAGAATCAAAGGTGTTAATTAATGTAAATAATGTTGTTCTCATTTTATTGAGTCCTAATTGTTTATAAATTATATTTGATCTGAACAAACTGATTGGATCAGTATTTTATTTTACATCATTATTATATTTTGTTATATCTATATTAAAATAAACATGTCTGTATTACATCAGTGGGGGGGGGGGGTCGTGTATTTTCCACCTAGACCTCGTTGACCTCTGACCTCATTAAAACACGTCTTAATACGATGGTTATGATCCACTGCTGTAGAAACCATCAACATCATCCAGATACAGAATAAAACAGGACGTAGCATCATAGACAGGTGTCTCATAGAGAGATGAATGTCATTAATAAAGAAAGAAACTCACTTAGAACATTTCATAAAGTCTCCTCTCTCTGCAGCCACCAGCTGCTGCTACTACTACTCTAGTACACTATTACTACCACTACTACACTAGCGCTACACTACTACTACTACTACTACACTACTAGGTAAAGACCAACAACTGTGTTAGCCTGGCGCTAGCCTGATGTTAGAGTGACGTTAGCCTGACGTTAGCCTGGCATTAGCGTGGCGCTAGCCTGACGTTAGCCTGACGTTAGCCTGGCGCTAGCCTGGCATTAGCCTGACGCTAGCCTGATGTTAGCGTGGCGCTAGCCTGGTGTTAGCCTGACGCTAGCCTGACAGGTGTGTGATGGTTGTGGTCCTACAGGTCCTGGGATCGATGTCCCTGCTCCAGACATGAGTACTGGGGAGAGGGAGATGTCCTGGATCGCCGACACCTTCTCCACCACCATGGGACACTATGTGAGTCTGAGAGGACGTCCTGTCCCAGTCATGGTGGACGTTGTCCTCCTGTCACATTCATTGTGGTGGTCCTCTCTCCTCAGGACATCAACGCTAACGCCTGTGTGACCGGTAAACCCATCAGTCAGGGAGGAATCCACGGTCGGATCTCAGCCACCGGTCGAGGAGTCTTCCACGGCATCGAGAACTTCATCAACGAGGCGTCCTACATGAGTCAGCTGGGGATGTGTCCCGGCTTCCAGGACAAGACCTTCGTCATCCAGGTGGGCCTCCTCCCTCCCTCCCCCCTCCTCATCCTCCTCCCCCTCCTCCTCCTCCTCCCTGAGGGTTATTGTTCCCTGTTGCGTGTCTGCAGGGTTTTGGGAACGTCGGCCTCCATTCGATGCGTTACCTCCATCGTTTTGGAGCGAAGTGCGTTGGAATCGGTGAAATGGACGGAAGCATCTGGAACCCCAACGGCATCGACCCCAAAGAGCTGGAGGACTACAAGCTGGTGTGTAGCTCCGCCCCCTGCAGGTAGACCAGGTCACTGCAGGAACTAACTACTTCCTGTCTCCAGGCCAACGGGACCATCGTGGGTTTCCCCAACTCCACGCCCTACGAGGGAAACATCCTGGAGGCCGACTGCGACATCCTGATCCCCGCCGCCAGCGAGAAACAGCTGACCAAGAGCAACGCCCACAAGATCAAGGCCAAGGTACGGATCATGAGCACTGATTGGTTACCTGGGATCACCTGACCTCTGACCTCTGACCTCTGTGCCGTCAGATCATTGCTGAGGGAGCCAACGGTCCGACCACACCTGAGGCCGACCGCATCTTCCTGGAGAGAAACATCATGGTGATCCCGGTCAGTGAACGCAGCACGGCCACTAAAACCTACAAAATGTCAATGGACCTCTGAATGGATCTAACGCAGAGACTCCTCCTCCTCTCCTCCTCCCTCTCCTCCCTCCTCTGCTCCTCCCTCTCCTCCCTGACCCCCCCCCTTTGTCCTCTCCTCTCCTCCTCCTCCCCTCCTCCTCTCCTCCTCCTCTCCCTCCCCTCCTCCTCTGCTCATCCTCTCCTCCTCCTCCTCTCCTCCCTCCCCTCCTCCTCTCCTCCTCTCCTCCCTGACCCCCCCCCCCTTTGTCCTCTCCTCTCCTCCTCCTCCCCTCCTCCTCCCCTCCTCTCCTCCTCCTCCTCTCCTCCTCTGCTCCTCCTCCCCTCCTCCCCCTCTCCTCCTCCTCCTCTCCTCCCTCCCCTCCTCCTCTCCTCCCTGACCCCCCCCCTTTGTCCTCTCCTCTCCTCCTCCTCCCCTCCTCCTCCCCTCCTCTCCTCCTCCTCCTCTCCTCCTCTGCTCCTCCTCCCCTCCTCCCCCTCTCCTCCTCCTCCTCTCCTCCCTCCCCTCCTCCTCTCCTCCCTGACCCCCCCCCTTTGTCCTCTCCTCTCCTCCTCCTCCCCTCCTCTCCTCCTCCTCCTCTCCTCCTCTGCTCCTCCTCCCCTCCTCCCCCTCTCCTCCTCCTCCTCTCATCCCTCCCCTCCTCCTCTCCTCCTCTCCTCCCTGACCCCCCCCCTTTGTCCTCTCCTCTCCTCCTCCTCCCCTCCTCTCCTCCTCCTCCTCTCCTCCTGTCCTCCCTGACCCCCCCCCTTTGTCCTCTCCTCTCCTCCTCCTCCCCTCCTCTCCTCCTCTGCTCCTCCTCCCCTCCTCCTCCCCTCCTCTCCTCCTCCTCCTCTCCTCCTCTGCTCCTCCTCCCCCTCTCCTCCTCCTCCTCTCCTCCCTCCCCTCCCCCTCTCCTCCTCCTCCTCTCCTCCCCTCCTCCCCCTCTCCTCCTCCTCCCCTCCTCCCCCTCTCCTCCTCCCCTCCTCCTCTCCTCCCCCTCCTCCTCCCTCCATCAGGACATGTACCTGAACGCTGGGGGAGTCACCGTTTCTTACTTCGAGTGGTTGAAGAATCTGAATCACGTCAGTTACGGTCGACTCACCTTCAAATACGAGAGAGACTCCAACTACCACCTCCTGAGTGAGTCCACGTCCACCCAGGACACGTCCCAGGACACGTCCCAGGACACGTCCCAGCTTTAACTGGTGTCTTGTTTGTCCTCAGTGTCCGTCCAGGAGAGTCTAGAAAGGAAGTTTGGGAAACATGGCGGCTCCATCCCCGTCGTCCCAACCTCTGAGTTCCAGGCTCGGATCGCTGTGAGTACTCGGATACTTCTAGTACTCTAGTACTTAGAGTAGTACTGATGGTAGTACTGTTGTGTTTCAGGGGGCCTCAGAGAAGGACATCGTTCATTCAGGTCTGGCGTTCACCATGGAGCGCTCTGCCAGGGTAACGCTCACTCATCCACCTATCAATTAGTACAACTTTTACTCACTCATTCACTAATTAAGGTTCCTCCCCTCCTTCCTCTCCTCCCTCCTCCCCCTCCCTCACCCCCCCAACTCCCCTCCCTTGCAGCAAATCATGAGAACAGCCAACAAGTACAACCTGGGTCTGGACCTGAGGACGGCGGCGTACGTCAACGCCATCGAGAAGGTGTTCAAGGTTTACAGCGAGGCCGGCCTCATCTTCACATAGACACGCCCCCACCTGTCACCTGTCACCTGACACCTGACACCTGTCTGTCCTCTGTCTGTCCTCTGTCTGTCCCCTGTCTGTCCCCTGTCTGTCTGTCTGTCCTCTGTATTTAACCTGAAACAAATCTCAGAGGTTCTCATTTTTACTGATGCTGCTCTGACCCCTGAACACATCACAGACGCTTTAACGTTTGTATGTGGACGGCCTTCAGTTGACTTTACTGCAGAGTAAAGATTAAAGGACGTGTTTAACGTGGTGAATGTTTTTAAATGATTCATCGACTGCTTTTATGACAAAGATCAGAGTCTGAGGAACATCCAGAATATTCTAATGAACTATGCAAATGAGTCCCTGTTCATCTGTTTACTGCTTCATCTCAGGGTGGAAACTCTTCCTAGCTTTACCTTCTCTCATTTAAACGGCTCTGATTCATGTGGGGGAGTTTTTATGACCTTTTGTTAAAACGACGTCAAAGCAAAATAAAGCACAAAGAAAAACAAAGTGAGTCCTGTTTTATTTTAAACTGATTTAAATCAGGAACATGTTACTATGGTTACTGTGACATAATAAATGTTTTCTATGTTTTATTTAGTTTTTATTTTTCTAGATTAATAAATAAAATGAAATCTTTACATGAATGTATTTGTGGCCACCAGGGGGCAGCAGAGACAACTGATTCACTCATTCAACCAGTAAAACTTTATTATCTGTGGCTAATCTGTCCAAGCTAAGCTAAACTAGCTTAGCTTAATGCTAACAGCTAGCCACAAAGCTAAACGCTAGCTTCAATTAGCCCAGGTTGTTTTAGAATCAAAGGTGTTAATTAATGTAAATAATGTTGTTCTCATTTTATTGAGTCCTAATTGTTTATAAGTTATATTTGATCTGAACAAACTGATTGGATCTTTTTTTTTCTAGAATTGACTTATTTAAATAGATTTAAACTTTAATTCAGATTTTTATTTTATTTTACAGCATTATTATATTTTGTTATATCTATATTAAAATAAACATACATGTCTGTATTACATCAGTGGGGGGGGGGGTCGTGTATTTTCCACCTAGACCTCGTTGACCTCTGACCTCATTAAAACACGTCTTAATACGATGGTTATGATCCACTGCTGTAGAAACCATCAACATCATCCAGATACGCAGTAAAACAGGATGTAGCATCATAGACAGGTGTCTCATATAGAGAGATGAATGTCATCACTAAAGAAAGAAACTCACTCAGAACATTTCATAAAGTCTCTCTCTCTGCAGCCACCAGCGCCACAGACGTCAAATGTCGACACAATAAAATGACAAAAATCTACATAACAGATGTAAACGAGGACGGGTGTGGACCACCAGCTGTCCACATGGATCCTGGACTACCTCACAGACCCACCACAGTTTGTGAGAGACAGGACCTGTGTGTCTGACCTGCTCACCAGCAGCACGGGTGTCCCCCAGGGTACTGTCCTGGGCCCCTTTCTTTTCTCCCTCTACACAGCAGACTTCAGACACAACACAGACAGCTGTGTACTGCAGAAGTTCTCTGATGACTCTGTGATTATTGGCCTCATCAGAGACGACGACGCAGAGTACAGAGGACTGAAGGGGAGCTTTGTGGACTGGTGTCAGTGAAACCACCTCCTGATCAACGCAGGGAAAACCAAGGAGATGGTGGTGGATTTTCGTAGTCGTCGTTCTGCCCTCCCCTCACCAGTGAACATCCAGGGAATGGACACTGAGCAGGTGGACTCTTATAAGTACCTGGGTGTTCACCTCAACACCAACCTGGACTGGACTCACCACACTGAGCCACTCTACAGGAAGGGACAGAGCAGGCTCTACCTTCTGAGGAGACTGAGGTCTTTTGGAGTGAAAGGGGGACTCCTGAAGACCTTCTAGGACTCTGTAGTGGCATCAGCCATCCTGTACGGAGTGGTCTGATGGAGCAGTGGCATCACAGAGAGGGACAGGAAGAAGCTGGATAAGATCATCAGGAAGTCCAGCTCTGTCCTGGGCCGCCCTCTGGACTCAGTGAGGGAGGTGGGGGACAGGACAGTCCTGGCTAAACTGTCCTCCATGCTGGACAATGAGTCCCACCCCCTGATGGAGACCTGACAGGACTGAGGAGCAGCTTCAGAGACAGACTGCTTCACCCTCGATGTGTGAAGATACAGAAGGTCTTTGCTTCCTGCTGCTGTTACGCTCCACAACCAACACTCCTCATATAGACGAGGTGGGTAGCGTTGCGCCAGTGCCTCCTATTGGTTTTATAATGTCGAGTGGGAAAACATGTTCCGTTGTAAATTGTTTCAATAGCACAATTCAATACAACTTTCCCATCGTTCCTCTGCAGAGTTATTTGTACAGTATGAGTGTTGTTAATGGTCTGTGAAAATCGGACAGGTCCTTTTAGAACTGTGTGTTCTATCAGTGACCTGTAGTTGCCATGTTGTTGATCATCGGATGCCAGGCGAAGGAGAAAATACTCTTGAATACCTTTAAAACAACAGAAGGGGCAGTAGTAACATTACTGTTACGTCTGTTGTTAACGTTTGATTTGCTTGACTGACTCTCACTCTGAGAACCAACAATGCTAGCAGTTAGCTGTACCTTACCCTTTTGAAATGTGAAAATGAGATAAACAATGGTCACAAATGAAAAACATGAATTTGTTTATTTGATATCCATTCATTTATTTATTGTTGCCAAATGGACAGATCTTTTTATAGTTTCCTCGTTAGCTAGCCTAGCTAGCATAGTTATTGCTAACGTTAGCTAGCTAGCAGCTACAGTAGTTAAGTAGATAATATCATCCTAGCTCCAATTATGTCTTTATTTCCCCATTCTCTACTTTAAGCTATTTTCATAAATAATCTGTAAGATCGTTTGTACCTTCATCTGTGACTGGAGGCCACTGTCTAACATCATCAACCCAACAAGTCATCCTGCCTGGCTGTAGCTGTCATCGAGGGGGCGTTATCACGGAGGTTTATTTACATACCAGTAACAGCTCAGTAATGGCGTCGCCACAAGATGGCAGCCTACACAGAACGCTCGCCGGATTTGTGTATATGTGCAGTATTATTATTAAAAACTTCAAACCCAGTTAAACCAGTCTGTGGAACATTTTTATCTTATTCTATTTCATTATTTATCTTTTATAAGCTTCTCTTCTTAGCCTACTCTTATTATTTATTTCTGTCCTTTCTGTCACAAACTGAACTTTACAGGACAAATAAAGTTTTTTCTTTATTCTTATTCTTATAATTCATTTATATTTATAATCAAATACTTTAAAAGTGATGTGTAATGGGTCTGAAATTGTTTCTACCATAAGTGTCACATATTTAGGTCTAACATTGGATCAATCACTTACAGGTGAATCCATTGCTGCCAAAGTTTTATCCAAATGTGCCTGTAAGCTGAAGTTTTTACATCGCAAGACAAAGTTTTTAGATTTTTCTGTAAAGAAATTATTGGTACTAACTCTGATCCAATGTCATGTGGATTTTGCTTGCTCTGCATGGTTTTCTGGGCTGACTGTGAAACTTAAAAACAAATTCCAAGTGCTACAAAATAATGTAGCCCCCATACTCATATTGGTAGGGAGGAGTTTACTAGAGCTGGTCTACTACCTGTACTACATCTCAGAGTAGAACAACTTAAGCTAAACCATATGTTTAACATTGTTAATGGTCATGCCCCCAACTATTTGTGCTCTAATGTAACCATGGTCCACACGCAGCATAGTCACAACACCAGAGTCAGCATCCGCTCCTGCATAGTTCCTAGAGCTAACAATGCAGTTAAAAATACTTTCTTTTACACTGGTATCAAGGCATGGAATAGTTTGCCTACTGCTACCAAACTCTAATCATCACGAGGGATTTTTAAAAGACAGGTCAAGCAGCTTTTATGGAATAAGGTAAATATTCATTGATAAATTGGACAGATTATTCATGCTTTTATGTTTCTTTTTATTTGGTTTCATGTGATGTTTACAGTTTGTCTGCGTCTTGTGTGTTTGTTTCCTGTCTGTAACGTCTGTGTGTAACACCTAGGACCATGCTGGAAATAAGTATGTTACTTTAGCATGTCATCCTTTGGATTACTGTTTTTACTGTCTTTGATCCACATAAATCAAATCAAATCAAATCAAAATCAAAAATTTAACTCACCAGAACTTTAGAAACTATTTAGAGTTCTCCTCAGAGCCTGTCAACCAAGGGTAGCGCTCATAGTTGCTGACCTGGGTCAGGCTAGCTAGCTCCAGGGTTGGGCGGCCTTTCCTCACAATATCCAGCTTTTCCTTCAAAGTCCGCCGTGAAAATGTCTTTCTAAGAAGATCTGCAACTAAATGGATAGCCTCTCCTCCTTCCTCCATGGTGGCTTCAACTAATAGCTATCAAAACGTTAGCGTTGTGCAGCTAGCAACAGATGAACATGAACCACTAGCTTAGCATGAGCGGCTCTCTGATCGTCCAATCAGAGGACGGTAAAACGCTGACGCTACCGTAGAGAAGGACTAAGAATACCAACTAGACATCAACTTATAAACAGCCTCCTGAGTTACAGTGAAGATGGAACAAGTCAACGTACTGACGCTGGTGGAGCTGAACTAACAGACACATTCACCTGGGAATTAAAGAGGAAGGTTTTACTGGACGTCCCAAATGGAGGACACAGACTGGAGAAGAGCTTCTGCACCACAAATACTGAATATCTAACACGGCTAAAGAAGTATAAGATATACCCAGTTAGTAGTATTATTGCTAAGTTTGTAGAAGTTGATGATTCCTGTACTTCTTGTAATTATAATACAGAAACAGCTTCACATCTGTTGTTTATTGTGATATATCTAAAACGTTTTGGTCTGATGCTGCTAACTCAGCCAACTCTGCTAACTCTGCTAACTCTGCTAACGCTGCTAACTCTGCTAACGCTGCTAACTCTCCTAACTCTGCTAACTCTGCTAACTCAGCTAACTCTGCTAACGCTGCTAACTCTCCTAACTCTGCTAACGCTGCTAACTCTGCTAACTCTCCTAACTCTGCTAACGCTGCTAACTCTGCTAACTCTCCTAACTCTGCTAACTGTGCTAACTCAGCTAACTCAGCTAACTCTGCTAACTCTCTGACCCTTAAAGTTGTTGTTTACTACTATGTTAAAGGAGAACTCCGGCGCAAAATGAACCTGGGGTTAATAACACATGTGTACCGAGTTCGACCGTTCTCTGGTATTTGTTTTCATGCATTTGTTTTGTTAGTCAAATGTGACCAGTTTTCTTGCAAACCGCTATTTAGCGTATAACGCTAGCCTTCGGGGCACACCTACACATAAAAAGAAATCGCTATTTCTATACCACTAACAAGGCTCACAATATCACCACACTTACACGGTAGCATAACTAGGGTCTCTACACGTAAACCGAAGCATTGAGAACTTTGCAAGTATACAGGCAGTTTATTAAAAAAGGAATACAGTACCGTTGGCGTCTGGCTCGCATATCCAGGCGGGCGCCATCTTGGGGAAACTGAACTGTCTGTTGCCGGAAGAAAGCACTGAGAGCACTGAACGAAGAGAGTTGAGTTTCCCCAAGATGGCGCCCGCCTGGATATGCGAGCCAGACGCCAACGGTACTGTGTTCCTTTTTTAATAAACTGCCTGTATACTTGCAAAGTTCTCAATGCTTCGGTTTACGTGTAGAGACCCTAGTTATGCTACCGTGTAAGTGTGGTGATATTGTGAGCCTTGTTAGTGGTATAGAAATAGCGATTTCTTTTTATGTGTCGGTGTGCCCCGAAGGCTAGCGTTATACGCTAAATAGCGGTTTGCAAGAAAACTGGTCACATTTGACTAACAAAACAAATACATGAAAACAAATACCAGAGAACGGTCGAACTCGGTACACATGTGTTATTAACCCCAGGTTCATTTTGCGCCGGAGTTCTCCTTTAACCCCAGGAGCTAATGCTCTTCAACACCTGATGAACTTTATAATCCTTTATGCCACATTTTTTATTCACAAACAAAAACTCTCAAAATCATTCCCTAACATTTCTCCTTTTCTCCTGGAACTGATCTCTTTGCTTAAATCCCTGACTTTGTTAAATAACAAATAATAAATGAATACCTTATTGAGTCATTATGAAAAGGTTTTTCCTGAAACCTCTGTCTGAACTATCTGTTAATTTATAGCTTTGTTTTATTAATGTAACTGTTTTCTGGGTGTTGTTTTAAATCGTAGTTTAATCTTGTGTAAAGCTCCTTGGTTCACCTGTGGGTCGATGTGAGGTGCTATATAAATAAAGTACATTTATCACTATTATTATTATTATTTTTTTTTTTTCATTATTTCATTTGTACTCTATCTTTGATTTATTTATCATTTGTCACCAGTGTGCTGATTGTTGCTCTATACCTCGTGGTTTTGCACAATTAAATAGTTCAATAATAAAATAAAAAGAATATCAACTATGAATGTGATTGGTTAAAGGAGCAGCGTCATTACAATGTGTTCCAGGTTTAACTGTGAAGGCCCAGAAACATGATGATGAAATATGATTGGATTAAAGCTCTGATGCTAAGCTACACCACAGCTGAGAGACAGACAGAACATGACAAGAATAAACTACTGAATAATTAATGAGATTAATGAGAAGATGTTAAACTCTAAGTCAGTGATGACCTGATGAACCAGCGCTGAGTTTCTTTCTGTTTACTTTTGTTTTTGGATAGTTTTGTTTTCGTCAGGTGGGCGGGGCTTGCCTCTCCCTTCCACCAATCAGCGTGCCGTATTGGCCACGTGGCGCCGGAATTCCCCTCCAGCTCCGGGGCTTTCCACCCTGACTGACAGGCTGCGGTCACCATGGCAACACGTCTGCGCTGCGTCAGGCACGTTCAGGAGAGCAAGAACACAACTTCCGGGTGGATGAGTTGCTCGTCAAAATAAAAGCCTCCGTCTCCGTCTCCATAAAAATAAATGAAATAAACATCAAGTTAACTCTGATACAGTTACAGTTACTGGATGTGTTTATTTAAAGTTTATATTTTTATTTATAAGGTTTAATTTTATCTTTTTTTATCGGATGTTTTTCTGTGTTTTCTAATCGTTCACGTTAGTCTATTATTATTATTTATTTTAATAGAGAATTAATTTGTAAGTCTCAAAGTATCAGGCGGAAAATTACAAAAATAAAGTGACAGTAAAGATAAATAATTTCAGCTTTATTATTTATATTTAACTCACAAAAGTTATATCTAATAGTATAATAGATAATATTATATTCTGCTTTTTAATCAGATTCATTAACTGAATTAAACCAAGAACTAAAAAAAGAAAAAGAAAACGACTTCCTGGTTTATTCTGAAAGGCAGGAACAGGAAGTGGTCTCTGGTTCGTTACCGTTGTTGTTCGTTGTTGGAGTTTTTCGGTGAACGGTCAGAAACCGAGCGGAGCAGCACGCAGGTAAAAACTCACCTTTCTGAATAAACGGTTTAACGGAACCGTGACCGTTAAACAGCTGATGGTTCATTTAGTTATTTGTTTTAACTGAGATCAGTCAGATCCAACATGGACTCTGCTGGTGTCTGTTTCCATTTGACTTTATTTAACAGAGTTAGTTTTTCTTACTTTGATTAATTAATTTATTAATTTGTTTGTTTGTTTATTTATTATTTATTTATTATTTATTTTAGGAACCTGTAACAAACTCAGACTTTAAATCTTTAAATCTCTGAGTCGACGATGTTGCGTAAAAGTTTTTCTTCTTCTCTGCCTCTAAAAGCTGCAGACTCCTCACTGAGGTCACGTGACAGGCTTTATTATTATTATTATTATTATTATTATTATTATTAATAGTAGTAGTGTATATTATTCTGAGTCTTTGCTGCAGAGCTGTTAGTTTTTTCAGGTGAATCCGTTTAAGGATCAACTCTCTGATCATAGCAACATGCTAATGCTGCTAGTGTTTATGCTAAGCTAGGCTAACCCTGGATATGTGTATGTATGGCAGTGATGTGCAGCTGTTCCTTTAAGGGAGGCAGCAGTTAGTTGTTTGTGTGAGGATTGTCCCAGGAGGAGGAGGAGGAGGAGGAGGAGGAAGGCTGGAATTTCCCTCAGTAAACTCCATCTCTAAATTCTCTTTAACTCTGTTTGGTCTCAACAGTTAAAAATCCCTGAAGGAGGAAGAACACATCATCCTCTTCCTCCTCATCCTCCTCCTGCAGGAGGCCTTCATCGTCCTCCTCTTCATCAGTGTTTGTGCTGAGTCATGGCGGGAGCTCTGAGGTGAGACCTTCATCCTTTAAACTAGAGAACCATTGATCTGACACGTGAAGTCAGAGGGCTGGGCTAAATAATAGAAACACTTAGCCACGCTAATGATCTGGACTAGCGTAGCTAATGATCTGGACTAGCGTAGCTAATGATCTGGACTAGTGTAGCTAATGATCTGGACTAGCGTAGCTAATGATCTGGACTAGCTAATGATCTGGACTAGCGTAGCTAATGATCTGGACTAGTGTAGCTAATGATCTGGACTAGCTAATGATCTGGACTAGTGTAGCTAATGATCTGGACTAGCGTAGCTAATGATCTGGACTAGTGTAGCTAATGATCTGGACTAGCTAATGATCTGGACTAGTGTAGCTAATGATCTGGACTAGTGTAGCTAATGATCTGGACTAGCTAATGATCTGGACTAGCGTAGCTAATGATCTGGACTAGTGTAGCTAATGATCTGGACTAGCTAATGATCTGGACTAGTGTAGCTAATGATCTGGACTAGCGTAGCTAATGATCTGGACTAGTGTAGCTAATGATCTGGACTAGCTAATGATCTGGACTAGCGTAGCTAATGATCTGGACTAGTGTAGCTAATGATCTGGACTAGTGTAGCTAATGATCTGGACTAGCGTAGCTAATGATCTGGACTAGTGTAGCTAATGATCTGGACTAGCGTAGCTAATGATCTGGACTAGTGTAGCTAATGATCTGGACTAGCTAATGATCTGGACTAGCGTAGCTAATGATCTGGACTAGCGTAGCTAATGATCTGGACTAGTGTAGCTAATGATCTGGACTAGCTAATGATCTGGACTAGCGTAGCTAATAATCTGGACTAGTGTAGCTAGTGATCTGGACTAGCGTAGCTAATGATCTGGACTAGCGTAGCTAGTGATCTGGACTAGCTTACCTAATGATCTGGACTAGCTTACCTAATGATCTGGACTAGCGTACCCAATGATCTGGACTAGCGATCTGGACAGGGTGTAGCAGTAGCTTGTTGTCAGAAACATATTGGTGGTGATAAGTTTCCGTCTCTTCTCACGTTGCTTCAGTTTGTTGCTGTTGTAGATGTTGATGTTGATGCTGAGACGTTGACAGTGTTTGACTCTTGAGACAAGTATGGAAATAGTTCTATCCTGGTAATGGTGATGCTAATGGTGATGCTAATAGTGATGCTAATGGTGATGCTAACAGTGATGCTAATGGTGATGCTAATGGTGATGCTAATGGTGATGCTGTGGTTTCTGTGATCGTTGCTTTATGTCTCTGTCTCTGGTCATTGGTTCAGATCCCGTCCACATCCAGCAGACACGCTAACACGCTAACCCTGACTAGCTGAAGCTGCTATCAGCTGCTTGTTGGTTCTAGTAATCTGGACCTGTTGTTGTTCAGTTCTGATCACCAGGGACCAGCTTTAGGTTGAGTCTCCAGATCTGGTCTCACCTGGTCTCACCTGGTCTCACCTGGTCTGACCTGTCCATCTACCTGGTCTTAATCTAAATGTGTCTCCACATGCGTCCCCAGCCAGCACTTGAGATCTGATCTCAGTGTGTGTGTCTGTAAATCAGCAGCGCCATCATGTGGTCAGTAGAATATTGTAGCAGCTGCTGTCTCTAATGGATCTCTACCTACCGCTGGATCAGAACCATCAACAGCTGCTGGTTGACTTGGAGACATGATCCAGATGTTGGAACCAGATGGAAAGACTCTCACATGTTAAGATCTGATTTATTTATGGTTCTAGTTTAGTTTATTTACCAGAGAACATGATCTTTATTTTCTGGCGTCTCATCTTCATTAGTTGCTCGTTCATTGATCAACAGACTCCACCTCCACAGAGAGACCAGCTCTGACAGGATGTTTGTTTATATCAGGGATTCTCAACATGTGGTTCCTCTCCCCTGGGGGGTCCCTGAGCTGCCTCTAGGGGGCGTGAGATGAAAAATGCAACGACAGAGAAGAAGTTATCTTCTTCTCCTGACTGTAACTGAGGCAGCTGCTCTGCTCTCTGTCCATCTGTCCATCTGTGTTATTTATGTTCTGAGTCGTCTCTAACTTTATTAACATTTCATTCAAATTACTGCCGTCCTGATTTTATTTCCATAACTGCTGTTATGATGACAGGTTGTGTTTGCTCCACGCTCATTTAAAGTTGCCTCCAACTGATCTGCCTCTGATCTCGATCCTGGTCCTGGTCCTGATCCTGGTCCTGGTCCTGGTCCTGGTCCTGATCCTGGTCCTGCGCCTGATTCTGGGCCTGGGCCTGATTCTGGGCCTGATTCTGAGCCTGGGCCTGGGGGGCCTGGGCCTGGGCCTGGGCCTGATTCTGGGCCTGATTCTGGGCCTGGGCCTGGGCCTGGGCCTGGGCCTGGGCCTGGGCCTGGGCCTGATTCTGGGCCTGATTCTGGGCCTGGGCCTGGGCCTGGGCCTGATTCTGGGCCTGATTCTGGGCCTGGGCCTGATTCTGGGCCTGGTCCTGGTCCTGGTCCTGGTCCTGGTCCTGGTCCTCCTTCATTTTAAAGTAGAAGCTTGTAGTGACTACGGGGCAGCCGTGGCTTACTGGTTAGCGCTTTGGGCTTGTGACCGGAGGGTTGCCGGTTCGAACCCCCGACCGGTAGAAAGCGGCTGAAGTGCCCTTGAGCAAGGCACCTAACCCCTCACTGCTCCCCGAGCGCCGCTGTAGCACGGCAGCTCACTGCTCCGGGTTAGTGTGTGCTTCACCTCACTGTGTGCTTTGTGTGTTCACTAATTCACGGATGGGATAAATGCAGAGACCAAATTCCTTGTATACACAAGTATACTTGGCAGAGAGACACTTAATCTTAATCTTTATTTTCTTTTATTAAACTGAAAACGTTCCAGTGTTTCAGTTTAATTCACTGTTAACGTGGTTGGACATAGAAGAGGATGGACGACCAGAGAAGTCTGGGAACCACTGGTTGATGTGATCAGCTGATCGACTCCATGTTGCCTCCACAGCTGCCATCACTCAGTGAGGTCATTCATGGACTCATTGGAGCTGTGTTCAGGTGTTTGGATGATTGACAGGTTGACTGACAGGTTGATTGACAGGTTGACTGACAGGTTGATTGACAGGTTGAGTGACAGGTTGCCTGACAGGTTGCCTGACAGGTTGACTGACAGGTTGATTGACAGGTTGACTGACAGGTTGATTGACAGGTTGCCTGACAGGTTGCCTGACAGGTTGCCTGACAGGTTGACTGACAGGTTGATTGACAGGTTGACTGACAGGTTGACTGACAGGTTGATTGACAGGTTGCCTGACAGGTTGATTGACAGGTTGCCTGACAGGTTGCCTGACAGGTTGCCTGACAGGTTGACTGACAGGTTGATTGACAGGTTGCCTGACAGGTTGATTGACAGGTTGCCTGACAGGTTGATTGACAGGTTGCCTGACAGGTTGCCTGACAGGTTGCCTGACAGGTTGCCTGACAGGTTGCTGTGTTCGGGGAGTTTTCGGGGAATCTCTTGAGCTCAGAACAGTTTCAGAGAATTTCTCGAGCTCCGTGGATTCCTGCTGACTTCCCCGTCGGGGTTTCTGTCCTGTCGTACTGTACCTGCTGTGGGTTTATGTTAATGAGGCCTCTGTGCTGCCAGCTGATTGGCCCGGCGCGGTGGCGGGGGCCGTCCCGCGCCGGTGAGGCCTGGAGAACAATGATGATAATGATGAAGAGATCTGAGTCAGACTTATTGAGACGTGAGGAGAAACAGGAAGTAGAAAACCACCAGAGACAGAAGACAGAGCAGAGAGGAAGTAGAGGTCTGACAGAGAGCTGCTCAACGTCGTTCTGCTGCAGGTCGGTCTCAACTTTAGCTGCTTCTTCTGCTTCTTCTTCTTCTTCTTCTTCTTCTGATTCTCTTCATCAGGACGTGGTTAAACTCAGTGATACCAATCAGTTGCTGCTGCGCTGCGCTAAGCTAAGCCGTTAGCTTCTAGCGTTTATCTAATCATTATTATTGTGCTGCAGTGAACTCATCCATCATGTGGAGTCAGCTCATACATTAGTTATTGTTCTCTCAGTAGATTTATTGTTTCTGTCAGTCTGTATCGCACATGTTTACACTCAGACAGACTTTATAGTATTTGTAATACTATATGTATATATACATGTATGTGTGCGTGTGCATATATATATAGAGAGAGAGAGAGAGAGTTTTTATTCAGTCTGTAATATTTTGTATATTTTAATTATTTAGGTCAGAATAGTTTTTATCTTTTTATTATTTCTGTCTGTATTCTAGGTGATTGTGTTTGTTTTTATTCAGTCTGTAGTTTAACTTTATATTTAGTCTGTATTTAATGTTAGAGCTCACAGTCAATGTTTAGTCAGTATTTTTGTTTTATTTTATTTTATTTTATTTTATTTTATTTTATTTTATTTTAGTGTTTTTTTCTCGGTCATGTGCAGCAGCACTGTGACATCATGAGCTGTGGCTCCGCCCCCTCCTGTACTCTGGGATTCTGGGGGTTTTCCTGAACTCGACCATTTCCAGGAAGTGACTGAAAACAGACGAGGGGCGGAAAGGGGAGGGGGGTAAAACGACACTGAGCGAGAGAGAGAGAGAGAGAGAGAGAGAGAGGAGGGGGGTAATGACAGACGGCAGAGAAGAAGAAGAAGAAGAAGAACAAACAGACAGAGAGAGAGAGAGAGAGAGAGAGAGGTGTGTTGTGTGTCTGCGTCATGTGAAAGTGAAACAGCTGCAGATTCATGTTGTTTATTAGTTTGTTTCTTCTTCGTTGGTGTCGTCAGGACTCTTAGTCTGTGCTCCACGCTGACAGGACGTGTCTGTTTCAAGCCTCTGACTGAGTCTGTTTGTTTGTGTGTTTGTTTGTTTGTTTACAGGATGACCGAGGCGTCCTACATGAACGTGTACGACAACGATGTGAGTCCTTCTCTCCTCAGATCATGTTCATTAATGTGTCTTAGAGCAGCTCAGCTCACGTCGTAGTGGTTTATTCTCATTTATATTGTGTCAGTGTTGATCTGAATGTGTTAAACATGAACCAGTGAGTGAGTGAATGAATGAACACCACGCTGATCAGACTCAGATGACACAGACAGAAAACAGAAAAACTTTCCAGTGATGCAGAATAAAAAACCCTTTTATGGTGAGACTTTCACAGTCAGACTGGAGTGTGGGAACTTTGAGCCTCGAGTCATCGTTTCCTGTTTTTATTCACAGATAATTAATTAATCAGTTAATAAAATGTAAATGTTTTAATAGAAGAGAAACAGAAACCGACCGTTGAACATCTAAACACACAGACCTGGTGGTGCGTTCACTGACCCCTTGGAAATCTGTTTTCTCCTCCAGCTGCAGCTGAATTTAATGCAGTACGACTACATTCCTCCAGTAGACATAAAGACTGAGCCATACATACCTGAGACAGGTGAGTCACGTCACACGCTCCTCATCCAGCCACATTAGCATGTTAGCATGTTAGCATGTTAGCACGTTAGCACGTTAGCATCCAGGACGCGTGATTCTACAGAAGCAGAAGAGTTTTAGGATCCTTCCTGGAAACATCTGGATATTTAACTATCTACAGTTTTATCAATAAACAGCTGACGTCACTGAGACGCTAGAACCTTTAGAACGTCTCTGGAGCCTCAACGATGTTACTTAGAACCCTGAGGACTTTGTGTGTCTGTAAATCAGCAGCGCCATCATGTGGTCAGTAGAATATTGTACCAGCTGCTGTCTCTAATGGATCTCTACCTACCGCTGGATCAGAACCATCAACAGCTGCTGGTTGACTTGGAGACATGATCCAGATGTTGGAACAAGATGGAAAGTTCTTGTACCTTTTATAAAAGTCTCTCTGGGGATCAGACTGGACCCTGTCCTGGACCGGTTTTTGCCCCCGGGTCGTATGTTTGACACCTCTGCTCTCGGTGCTTTCAGCTCCACGGGTTTTTTCATAGAAGTTCTTGTTCTTAATCGTCGGGGACGTCCCGTTAGTGGAGGCTTTCAGCAGAACCAGACCCAGAGGTTCCTGGGACCGGTCCTGCCTCCTCTCTCTAGGACTGAGTCACGGGGAAACCTCCGACGTTAACTTGGTCTGTTTGTGTTTCAGCTCATGGTCCGTACATTCAGATCATCGAGGAGCCCAAACAGGTGAGTTAACGCTTCACTTCCTGTCTGTGTCACCAGCGTCGTGTTCAGACGTCTGTCAGCTGATCAGGGACTATGTGACCCGCGCTGGTCCACTGCTGTCTGTCGTCTTTATAAGAGCTAAGAGCTGAGTTTATAAGAACAGGATCTTTTAATGTTCTCTGTCTAGATGATAGATGTTCCTCTATCGGTTCTCTTCACGTCTAAAGAACAGAATCACTTTAAAACCAGAAACACAACTCTTTATTTTTTAAATCAAAAAACAAACTTTTTTAATGAGGAGAGAAAGCAGATGTGACTGATGTGATTTAACAGTAGTCTTCTATGAATCTGGTTCTCTGGTTCTCCGTCACGTCTCTGGTTTCACAGATTAAAGACGTTTCACTGGTTCAGGGTTTTTAAGCTGAGGCTGAAATCAACTCGTATTTATTTAGATTCTATTTTAGAGTCTGAAACAGGAAGTAGACGCAGCGCTAACAGTCGTCTGTGAAGTTTAGAGAAAAGATCTGAAACTAAATTTAGTTTCTTTTGTTTTGATATAAAAACGGATGCAGCACAGAGAAGACATGATGCAGGATGTGGTTTAATGGTAAATATGTGACTATAGAGTCCATACGTCACCGTGCTCAGCACACACAGGGTTAACAGGAAGTAGTCAGACGCCTCAGAGTGTTTGTGATTCACAGAACCAGATGAAAACATTCAGAGCTGAAGTCACCGTCTTCCTTTAATCCAGGGTTTTCCCAACAGTCATTCAACAACACGGAGCTGATGAGCTCGGGGAGTTTCTGCTGCTAAAGGTCACATGACACAGAGTCTGTATGCAAATGACCACAGAAGAAGAACCGGGTTCAAACGCCTCAGTTAGTTCATATTAATGTCGTCTGCATGTTGAACCTCAGCGGCTCCTTTACTTCCTGTTGCTTCAAGCTTTAGACTCTAAAATAAAATAAAGAGATTATTTGATTTCATTTAAAATCTAAACCAGTAAATTAACCTTTGATGCTTTAATCTATGAAACCAGACGTTATTAGAGTCATAGAAGAAGAAGAAGTAGTTTCTATCAGTGATTTCAGATCTGTTCTGTCTGAACGGAGCATGAACACAACTCTGGGACAATGTTCAGACGCTGTGACTCCAGGTATCTGATCATCACCAGGTTTATTCAGAGCTGACACAGTAACAGTTGTTTCTCTAGTTTCTACTTGAAAACTCTCAGACTGTGAAACATGGAGACAAGTTATTAGATATATAGAGAAACACAGAGACACTGGACATAAGACTTATTGGACAACATGTTAAACGTCTCCGTTAGGACTCATGTTGGAGGTGAGACGCTGTACGTTGTGTTCATGCTCCATGGTAGATCTGCTGTGGTCCAACATACTGTCATGTCCTCTGCACTGGTACAACCACTGCTCTGTCTCCTGAAGGGGACTGGGTTAAATGTCCAGCAGGTCACATGGAGCAGAGCAGCACTTATTACTGGTGTAGGGTGATGGTGTGACATTAGAGAGATCAGTGAAGGACTCGTCTGATGAAACGGACCAGAGTTCTTCTATGAGACCTGATCCAGCAGGTCTGGACACAGTGGTGGACCGGTCCCTCTCTGTTCAGTCCTCTCAGCATCTGTCTGCAGATGTTTGTATATGTGTAGGTGTGTGTTCTGTCTCTGCTGGACTCTCTGTTTGTTTGCTTGCTGCTCCCAGACTGTGGTGGGACCATCCCGTCTCGTCCTGTGGTGAAACCAAAACAATAAATCTGCTTCAGTCTAATTTGACTCAGAAAAGAATTTCCATCTTCAGGGAAGTTAACTGTGCTCCTGACCTGCTGGTGTTTGTTTCAGTTTTGTCCAGAATGAAATCCCCAAATATTCAGAAAAAGCAGAAGGAGCTGAAGTGGAACCGTCTAAACGCTGACTTAATGATCACCACTAACCAGCTGTTTGATCCTGTGTTTCCAGAGAGGCTTCCGGTTCCGTTATGAGTGTGAGGGTCCGTCACACGGCGGGCTCCCAGGGGCCTCCAGCGAGAAGAACAGGAGAACCTACCCCACCGTGAAGGTACCAGAACACAGTCTGTAGAACCAGAGGACGCCATGACGGCTCCTCAGAACATGACCAGCTCCCCCTGGTGGCTGGCGGCAGCAGAGGCCATAAGCCCCGCCCCCTCCTCCATGTCAGTGGGCGGGACTAAAGTACACATCACATACATTGTAGGTAGTTAATCTAATGTCATGGTGTCAACCAATCACCAGTGAGTCTACAGAAAGTGTGGGCGGGGCATCAATAAACTGAAACACTAGCTTCAGTTTGACCAATGGGAGGAGGTGTAGCCGCGTGGCTCTGCTGCCCCCTAGAGGACAGATGCTGATTGGTTCATACTTTAACGATCCACCGTTTCCTTCCAGATCAACAACTACATGGGTCTGGCCCGGGTCGAGGTCCAGCTGGTGACCCACACCGAACCCCCCAGGGTCCATGCCCACAGTCTGGTGGGACGCCACTGCACCGAGAACGGCACCTGTACGCTGGACATCGGCCCCAACGACCTCACCGCCTCGTCAGTATCCAATCACAGCGCAGATCAGATTCTAATAAGATCATGTTTAATTTAAATAGAGAACAGGTTTATGTAGCAGGTGAGGGAGTAACGGCCAATCATACTGTAGTCGCTGACTGATGATGTCACTTCCTGTAGGTTTGGTAACCTGGGGATCCTCCATGTGACCAAGAAAGGTGTCGTTGAGGTTTTGACCAGGAGGCTGAGAGAAGAGAGGAAGAGACAGAAAGAGGCTCACTATCACCTGACAGGTAAACACACCTGGACACACACACACAAACACCTGGACACACACACACACACCTGGACACACACACACACCTGGACACACACACACCTGGCTGGTTGGTCAGTGGGGCTGATGGGAGCGTTTCTCTGAGCAGAAGCTGAGGAGAGCTCCATCCTGAAGGAGGCCAAGGAGCTGGGGAAGGTGATGGACCTGAACATCGTCAGGTTAAAGTTCACCGCCTACCTGCAGGACAGCAACGGCGGCTTCACCAGAGCTCTGAAACCCGTCGTCTCCAACCCCATCTACGACAGCAGTGAGTCCAGGCCTCTGGCTAGCAGCTAGCCACGTTAGCTAACCCTCAGAAGATACATTTAAACGTTGGTTTAAAACTTGTTTCACCTGCAGAGTCGCCAAACGCCTCCAACCTGAAGATCTCTCGGATGGATAAGACGTGCGGCTCGGTGCTGGGGGGCGACGAGATCTTCCTGCTCTGTGACAAAGTCCAGAAAGGTTTGTCCTGATGTTTGTTGACATGATCTCTCACACTCTGTCATGCTGGACGTCACCTGAAACTAGAGAAGCTAGTCAGTCCATGGATACCTAGCATCACGTAGCTGGAGCTAACCAGCTAGCATCAGCTAACAGAGAAAACACTGTCGGTCCTTCAGAGTCTGTCCACCACATTTTATAAATGTCCCTCTACCTCCATCTAGTGGTCTAATGGTGGTACTACAGATAATAAACACAATCCAGCCATCTCGTAGTGACAGTTAGCTTAGCATTGCTATGTAGCATGCCTTGGTGACTGGTTTCCCTGGGGAGTTACATGTGTGAACAACAGTAGGATTTTGTAGCCAGATTCACTTTCAAGAGGTAAGAACCCAACGTGGAACACTTTGGGTTCTTTGGTTCTCCACATGTCCAGATGGAGAGTGGGCCTGGTTCTATTGTTACTAGAACCTTTGTGGTATTTCTCTAAACTCTTGGTCCAGGTCTAGTCAAGGGGTTGCTGAATGAGTTCAGAATGAGTTTACCTGCTCTCTAGAGAGATATCCCATCATGCCTCTGTGTTTCAGAGAGGTATCCCATCATGCCTCTGTGTTTCAGAGAGATATCCCATCATGCCTCTGTGTTTCAGAGAGATATCCCATCATGCCTCTGTGTTTCAGATGACATTGAGATCCGGTTCTATGAAGAGGATGATGAAGGATGCTGGGAGGCGTTTGGAGACTTCTCCCCCACCGACGTTCACAAACAGGTACAGATTAGACCCTGGTCTATGTTCTGAGCTCAGATCAGGTCCTGTGTTCTAGTTTAGGTTCCTCCAACAACAAATGTGACAAACTGAAACTAAACCTCCGGTTCTTCATCAGACCAGAGACTCAACAAGGTCTCTAATGATGATGAAGTCGTCTCTATTTAACATTAGTCAGCACTGATGCCTCACAGCCAGAAGGTTCTGGGTTCTAATCCCTCGGCCGACTGGAACCTCTACTCTGTTCTCCCAGATCCGTTTAAACAGGAAGTTAATGAACGTCTGTCTGATCCTCCTCGTGTCTCCTCAGTACGCCATCGTGTTCAAAACGCCGCCGTATCACAGCACCGAGATCGAGCGCTCCGTCACCGTCTTCCTGCAGCTGAGGAGGAAGAAGGCCGGCGACAGCAGCGACCCCAAACAGTTCACCTACATCCCCCAGGTCCAAGGTCAGCTCAGGGTGCCAGGGTTCAAGGGTTCCAGGGTTCCAGGGTTCAAGGGTTTCAGGGTTCAAGGGTTTCAGGGTTTCAGGGTTCAAGGGTTCAAGGGTTCCATCTTCTCTGATGTTCATGCAGCAAAGTGCAGCTCCTCTCATCACATCACTGTCTCTGTCTAGACAAAGAGGAGGTGCTGAGGAAGAAACAGAAGCCGCTGCCTCACTACGAACACTGGAGAGGAGGAGGAGGACGAGGAGGAGGAGCTGGAGGGTTTGGAGGAGCTGGAGGAGGAGGAGGAGTTGGAGGTAGGACTGAAGTAGTAGTAGTAGAAGAAGAAGCAGCAGATGATGAGATCTCATGTTTAATGTTGATCTCTGGACGTTGATCACCTCCTCGGTTCCTGCAGGGTTCCAGTTCCACCAGCAGATGAACGGAGGAGCTGGAGGAGGAGGAGCAGGAACTTTCTTTACTGGAGGCTTCACAGGTTTCACTGGAGGGGGAGGAGCTCAGATGTCAGGCCCCGCCCCTCAGACGGGTGTTACCCAGCAACAGAGTGACGGACAGACAGGACGCCAGGCGGCGCTGCAGCAACAGCTGCTTCAGATTGGTGAGAGGAGGAGGAGGAGGAGGAGGTTCTGTACTGAAGACGTTCCCTGATGAATGAATTAACGTTTGATCCTCGTCTGCAGCCGCCAGCCTCAACAACCGAGTCTCTCAGAACGCCAGACACACCGCCGCCGCCCTGCTGCAGTACTGCAGCACCGGAGACGCCCGGGTCCTTCTGGCCATCCAGAGACACCTCTGTGGCATCCAGGACAGCAACGGAGACACGTGAGTCTGGACCAGATCCAGAGTCAGACCAAAGGTTCAGAGCAGCGTCCTCATCCCTGTCTTCTGTTTCAGACCTTTACACCTCGCCATCATCCACCAGCAGACCGGAGTCATCCAGCAGCTGGTCCACACGCTGCTCAGCAGCCAGCAGCAGAGCATCCTCAACACCGCTAACCACCTCCAACAGGTAGCTAGCACCACGCAGCTAGGCTAGCCCACAGACACTCACCAGTTAGCATTTACATAGTTAACCACCTCCAACAGGTAGCTAGCACCACGCAGCTAGGCTAGCCCACGGACACTCACCAGTTAGCATTTACATAGTTAACCACCTCCAACAGGTAGCTAGCACCACGCAGCTAGGCTAGCCCACAGACACTCACCAGTTAGCATTTACATAGTAAACAGGTAGCAGTTTTAGCTTAATATTCTAACTTCCTGTAACATGTAGCTAGTGCTGCCTTCAAAAGCTTTTTAAAAAGTGTGGAGTTTTTAGAAATGCTAACTATTAGCTCTTCTATTAGCCCTTCTAGACCTCAATGGTTTGTTATTTTGACCTAGCTAACATCTCCAACAGGTAGCTAGCTTCCAGGTAACTCGTGCCAGCAGAGCTAACTAGATGGTTAACTTCAGTGGTGTCAACTAATTAACCAACAGCTAGCGTTAGCTAATACCTGGTGAAGGTAACTGGCTCTTAACGTCTCACCTGACTACTGACTCCTCCCCCTGCAGACTCCTCTCCACCTGGCTGTGATCACCCGGCAGGTGAAGGTGGTGGAGGTGCTGCTGAAGGCGAAGGCCAACCCCAGCCTGCTGGACAAAGATGGCCGCAGCCCGCTGCACCTGGCAGCGCTGGCTGGAGACAGCATGTCGCTCCGCCTCCTGCTGGCTCACCTGGAGGAACGCCACGCCCACGTGGTCAACACCCCCGACTACCACGGTGAGACGACTCAGGTATCGCTGCAGCACCTGTGACGCAAATAAATGAAGACCGTGAACTGAAATGTCTCCGTCTCCGTCAGGTCTCCAACCTCTACACCTGGCTGTGAGGAGGGACGGCGAGCGCTGCCTCCGTATGCTGGTGGAGGGCGGAGCCAAAATAAACGCACCTGAGCTGAAGAGTGGAAACACCGCCCTCCACCTGGCCGTCAGAGAAAACCTGTTCAAGGTGGCCTGCACTCTGATCACAGAGGTAAGAAACACAGACTGGGAGCGTCTGGTTAACTGGATGTCTGTGAACGCATCATGTGATCAGTGTGTCTGGTTGACGGGATGTCTGTGAACGCATCATGTGATCAGTGTGTCTGTTAACGGGATGTCTGTGAACGCATCATGTGATCAGTGTGTCTGGTTGACGGGATGTCTGTGAACGCATCATGTGATCAGTGTGTCTGTTAACGGGATGTCTGTGAACGCATCATGTGATCAGTGTGTCTGTTAACGGGATGTCTGTGAACGCATCATGTGATCAGTGTGTCTGGTTGACGGGATGTCTGTGAACGCATCATGTGATCAGTGTGTCTGTTAACGGGATGTCTGTGAACGCATCATGTGATCAGCGTGTCTGGTTAACTGGATGTCAGTGAACGCATCACGTGATCAGTGTGTCTGTTAACGGGATGTCAGTGAACGCATCATGTGATCAGTGTGTCTGGTTAACTGGATGTCAGTGAACGCATCACGTGATCAGTGTGTCTGGTTGACGGGATGTCTGTGAACGCATCATGTGATCAGTGTGTCTGGTTGACGGGATGTCTGTGAACGCATCATGTGATCAGTGTGTCTGGTTGACGGGATGTCTGTGAACGCATCACGTGATCAGTGTGTCTTGGTTCCAGCTGAAGGCTGAAGTCAACGCCTGCACCTTTGGAGGAAACACGCCGCTGCACCTGGCGGCGAGTCTGGGTTCCCCCACCCTCTGCTCCATGCTCATCGCTGCAGGTAACACACCAGACACAACACAACACAACACAACACACCAGACACAACACACCAGACACAACAAAACACAACACAACACACCAGACCAGACACAACACACCAGACACACCAGACCAGACACTGGGACTAAAGGAGGTTCTCCTTCAGGTGCTGATAAGAACATGGAGAACGACGAGCCGCTCTTCTTCAGCTCCTCCTCAGACGAAGAGCAGGATGAACCAATTAGAGAAGAGGTCAAAGGTCAAAAGGCCGCCTCACAGCCTATCAACCCTCGCAAGAGACCTGCAGCAGGCCACACCCCCCTGGACCTCGCTAAATGCCAGAAGGTAACCAGCTGGACCTTCAAAATAAAAGCATACGACATTACAAAGTCTAGGCACAAAATGGCCGCCGCAGTTCCTCCAACATGTTGGTGGAGACTGAAACCATTCAGCAGATTTCACTAAACACTCCTCCTCTTCCTCCTCCTCTTCCTCCTCCTCCTCCTCTTCCTCCTCCTCTTCCTCCTCCTCCTCCTCTTCCTCCTCCTCTTCCTCCTCAGGTGAGGAACCTGTTGACCTCCAGACAGAGTCCTAAGTCCAGTCGTCACAGCAGTAAGAAGATGAAACCAAGCAGCAGTGAAGGTTTGTCTAAACTCTAACATGGATCCTGGTCTAGTCTGGTCTAAACCCTGACATGGATCCTGGTCTAGTCTGGTCTACACACTGACATGGATCCTGGTCTAGTCTGGTCTAAACCCTGACATGGATCCTGGTCTAGTGTGGTCTACACACTGACATGGATCCTGGTCTAGTCTGGTCTAAACCCTGACATGGATCCTGGTCTAGTCTGGTCTAAACTCTGACATGGATCCTGGTCTAGTCTGGTCTACACACTGACATGGATCCTGGTCTAGTCTGGTCTACACACTGACATGGGTCCTGGTCTAGTCTGGTCTAAACCCTGACGTGGGTCCTGGTCTAGTCTGGTCTAAACTCTGACATGGATCCTGGTCTAGTCTGGTCTAAACTCTGACATGGATCCTGGTCTAGTGTGGTCTACACACTGACATGGGTCCTGGTCTAGTCTGGTCTAAACCCTGACATGGGTCCTGGTCTAGTGTGGTCTACACACTGACATGGATCCTGGTCTAGTCTGGTCTAAACTCTGACAAGGGTCCTGGTCTAGTCTGGTCTAAACTCTGACATGGATCCTGGTCTAGTGTGGTCTACACACTGACATGGGTCCTGGTCTAGTCTGGTCTAAACTCTGACAAGGGTCCTGGTCTAGTCTGGTCTAAACTCTGACATGGGTCCTGGTCTCTGCTACAGAGGTGGAGCCGTCGGGGCTGGATGAGGAGACCCTGTCCCGTCTGGTGGAGGTGCTGAGTGTTGGAGACGTTCCCTGGAGGAAGCTGGCGGAGAAGCTGGGCATGTTGACGCTGACTCACCTGTACCAGGACACGGCCACGCCCTGCCACCACCTGCTGCAGCACTACCAGGTAACACAGCAACACAGCAACCAGGCAACACAGTAACCAGGTAACACAGCAACACAGCAACCAGGCAACACAGTAACCAGGTAACACAGCAACACAGTAACGCAGCAACACAGCAACCAGGCAACACAGCAACATAGCAACCAGGTAACACATAAACCATGCAACGCAGCAACGCAGCAACCTGTGGGTCAGTGTCTGATGAGGTGTGTCTCTGTGCAGCTGGGTGGAGGACAGGTGGACGGTCTGGTTGAAGCTCTTCAGTGTCTCGGTTTGACAGAAGGAGTCCGGCTCCTGAGAGACGCTGAGCTACGAGACGACAAACTGAACGCAGGTAACGACCTGAAGCTGAATCTGAACCTGAACCTCAATCTGAATCTGAATCTAACAAACTCACCTCACTGCTGGTTTCTGTCCAATCAGAAGCCACGGTCGACAGCGGCTTCGGCAGCCAGCCAATGGAGGAGGAGGAGCCGGCCTCGGCCAATCAGTGACGAGCAGGAAGCATCGCGTCGTCCTCCAGCAGTTTGATTCGTTTTAAAAACGAGCCGCAGTGAAATGAACGAACGTTTTTCTTTAGTTTGGTTTGAAATTTATTTATATTTCCTTTTTTTGTGTAATTATTTTTTATCAGAGTTTATCTCAGTGACGTCATCAATAATCAGCTGTTAAGAGTCTGACGTGGTCATGTGACTCCTCTGTCTCAGCAGGAGGAGGTCATGTGTCAGGTGTTCATTGTTAATGAAAATAAAAAACGTGTAAATAAAGATTTGTCTCAAATGTTCAAATGTTTCTTTGAGTTAAAATCTAATAAATAAATATAAAACAGGTTTTATCAGCTGAAGGTCACATGACTAGAGTCTGGACCTGACACTCACCTGGTTACTCACCTGTCCACAGACACTGAGGGCTTTAAAATGACTGCAGCCTGAGAGCTTAGATATGACCTTTAACTAAATCTACATCAGGACTTCATGGTCACTTACTGATCTCATATTTATATTTTAGAACTAAAATAAAACACTTTATTGTATTTGGAACAAATGTCTCTGTTACTTTGATTTGATCCTTTTTATTTTTGCCTTTTAGTTGATCAGAGACAGATGAACTGAGTTAATAAATATATTCTATAGGTTATGATGAAAGTGACAAATCACATAAATATATAAATTTCCACTAATGTGGATAAATGAATGAATTTAATATTTTAATTAAATATCAGGAACAACATTAATGACGTTAATAACTTTTCAACATCAACAAAGATTTATCTGAAAAATAAAACTAGACCATGAAGGCGGCCATTTTGGAAATGGTTGCCAAAAGCTAGTGGCTGCAGAGCCTGGACGGATCCACCAGGGGGCAGATGTTTACGTCAGGTGTCAACATTTGGTCATAAATCTAAACTCAGTCTGAATAAAAACCACGCAGCGTTTGCTGTTGAAAGTCTTTATTTTTGCCTCTAAGCCTCCAGAATGTTTCACTACCACAGACCTCACAGGATGTGTCTACAGCTATCGATCGGCGAGCTGGCGGCAAACACTCGGACCACAGCGAAGCCGAAAAACACAAAAACAAAAAACGTTCACAGAGACTGGACCGTCGACGACGAGACGATCGGAATAAATTAATGTGTTGGATAAAAGCTGCTTCCTCTCAGACATTAAACCAAAGTGCCCTAAAACGCAGCGAGTGCTAGCTAGCTAGGCGCCGAGCTAACTACAATATGGCTTCTCGACATTTATTTACACGTTTGGACGAGAGCTGGAAGCGGCCATGACAGACTCCTCCTGTGCTGCGTTACATTGCACCGAGAGTTGAGGAGGAAATCAGCGGAAATACAAACGACGGTGATCGCCAACGTCAGCGTCAGGAAACATCGGAAAGCAGGTTTTTATACGTTCACTGTCACTGAAGCAGAACATGTGAGGAACCTCAACAGAAACAAAGAAACAAAGAGCTGCTGTTTGTTGTGTGAGTGCTTTCAACGCCCAGCCTCCACCCAGACCTCCTCCTGGTCCCTGACACGATGACACTCAGACGATGGTGCATTCAAACGTAACGGGACAAACGAGGCTTGGTGAAGGCTGTGATGAAGAGGAGCGGGTGAAGCAGATGGAGGAGAGACGTTAATGAGAGTAGAAGAAGAAACAGATTCTGATGATTAACGTCACTGAGAGTTTATCAAACTAAACAGAAGAAAATAGAAACGTTCTGAGTTAAAGGTGTTAATGTTTAAATCTTGTTATTATTTATTGGTGTCTCCGTCTCTGATCCAGACTCTAACGTCCAGAGAATAAAACACCTCTGTTCAGTCAGAGCCCCGCCCACAAACGATCTGATTGGCCCGGCGGATCTGAAGCAGAATCAGACTGATCGTACCAGACTAATACCTGGAGCGTGTTTAACTGCTGACCCCTGGTGGCAGCGACAGGGAACTACACACAGACCAGGAAACATTTATGAACACATGAATCAGCCTGTCACCTGCATCAGAGCAGACCAGTGAACGACAGGTGAAGAAGAAGAAGAAGAAGAAGAAGAAGAAGAAGACGACGAGGTGACAGGGTGAAGACAGATGGACGGATGATTCAAACCGTTTCCAGCAGATCATTTACAGAAACTCGTTAACGATGAAACTACTGAGTGAATCAGACGCTGATTCTTTAACGGGACCAGGTTTCTGTTATTATTGTGTAGAAGAGTTAACGTCAAATCAGCTGATGGTTCAGATTCAACATTCATCTGGTTTCATCGTCTTCACTCAGTAGATTCGTCTCCAGCAGAAATGATCAGAATAAATAAAACCAGCTGATCTGATCTATCCAGCATCTACACACACACACACACACACACACACACACACACACACACACACACACACACACACACACACACACACACACACACACTCTCCGTTTTCTCTGTTTGTTTGTTGTCCCCCTCCCCCCCTCCTCCCCTCCTCCCTCCTCCCCTCTTAAGTCCTTTTGCTTGGTCGCCACGGCAACAGTCCCACACACTTGTCCGTCAGATGGGGTTGGCATGGCAACCTGCTCCCCCCGTCGGTCGCTAGGAGACGCAGAGTGGAACTCCTGAAGGTTCAGAAAGACGTCCCTGAAATGAAAGAGTCTGACAGGAAGTAAAGCTTTTATTCTGAAAAGCCTCGCTAGCGTTTCCTGGACGTGTCGTCCTCCTTCCTGACCTGCGTCTCCGTCTCAGCTCGGCTCTGGAGGGAAGACCCCCCTCGGCCAATCAGGAAGTGACTGTAACAGAAAAGGTTTAAAGGAGGATGTTGGCCCGCTACCCATGATGCTTTGCTGCGTCTCCAGACTATGACGCCTCTTCCTGTTTGCTGCTCTGTCTCTGCAGCTCTGGACGCTGGCCGCTCCCGCCGCCGTTCTTCTTCTTGCTTCCGTCCCTGGCGTCAGCGCTGGTCCTGGAGGACGAGGACGAGGACGAGGTGACCTTTAGGCTCTTGGACGTCTTGGTCCCGCGGGTCTTCTCCTTGCTGGCGGCGTCCTGAGGCAGCGTGGGGCTGGAGTGCGCCCTCTGCAGGCCGCCGTCATCGAACAGACGAGACTCAAAGGCCGACAGGTCCTCGTCTCCGCTGGACAGCTTGGCCCGGAGCAGCATGGCGTACGTACCGTAACGGGTTTTCTGAGGAGAGACGGGAGACCATCAGTGACCTCTGACCTCTGACCTCTGACCTCTGACCTGCTCCTGTCTGACCTCTGACCTCTGACCTGCTCCTGTCTGACCTCTGACCTCTGACCTGCTCCTGTCTGACCTCTGACCAGTTTTCGTCTCACCTCAAACTCCAGGTACTCCTTTCGGAGTTTCTGCTCCTCCAGCTCCCGACCTTTGACCTTTCGGTCCGGCGTGGAGGCCGTGAGGTCGGCCAGCTCGGAGGACACGGCCCTGAAGCGGTTCTCGTGGGATTTGACCTGCTCGTCCTGGGACAGTTTGGTGTTGGACCCCGGCAGCAGAGGACGGCTGAACCTCTTCTGGGAGCCGATGGCCGCCGGGAACGGTGGCGCCGAGAACATGGCCGCCACCACGTTGATCCTCGTGATCCACGACTGCATCTGCTCGGCGTTCCTGAAACACAGACTCAGAGTCAGACTTCGTCTCGGCGCGTCTCCAGGACGGGGGCGGGGCCGAGCGTCTTACGGGGCCTGCAGCAGGAAGACCCTCCAGTCGGCCGTCCTCAGGTAGAAGACGTTGGGCCTCTTGCTGTAGTCGGCCGCCCTCATGGCCAGAGAGTGATGGATGGACACGGCGTTCTTCACGTCCTCCTCCGTCAGCTCTCGCTCGGCGCGGTACTCGTCCTGGGATCAGATCAGGGTCAGTTAGAAGGACACGTGATGGACAGGTAACGACCCAGATGTCTGATGGGTAATGTAGTTCAGGTTACCTTCTGCAGGTAGAGCACCAGACCTTTCAGCATGGCGTAGAACGTCTTCCAGCCTCTCTTACCCCGCGGCGCTGGGAGGAGCAAGGCATCATGGGACATTACAGGTTAGCAGGTCACATGATCAGACTGGATGAAGCAACAAGACAAACAGAAGAAGAAGGAGGAGGAGGAGGAGGAGGAGCAGAGACGTACTTCTCTTCCCGTCAGGGTCGGCGTGGACTTTGCGAACCAGGAAGCCGCTCTTGTAGAGCTCGCCGTCGGCCTGCTGGGCCACGCCCATCAGAGGGTTCCCACCACTACCGATCCTCTTCATGGTGTGGGAGGCGGAGTCTGTCCGGACGTCAGCCAGCTCAGACATGGACTTCCTCAGCTCCTCCTCATCGCTGCAGGAGACAAACAGATGTTTAACTTCACCAGGGTCATGCTGCGTCGTCCAGTCTGGACTCAGAGACCTGACGTGTTTAATATCACTGAGGTCTAACCAAACGCTGCCTGATGACAGCTGTTGAGGAGGTCAGGGCAGATGGACGGGTCAACGCCTCGTCCTTCTACACGTGTGAAAGAGAAACTGAATAATGATCCGTGGACTTCAAGTCTGATTTTAAACCCAGAAACAAAAACTAGAACCTGTTCTGTTCTTCTGTCTAAAGTTAATCTGAGTCTTCATGTTGTTTCTCCTCAAGTGATTTCTGGTCCTTGGATGAAGCAGGAAGTCGTCTCCATGGTGACCACTGGTCCAGGTCTCTCAGGTCCAGGTCTGTCAGGTCCAGGTCTCTCTGGTCTCTCAGGTCCAGGTCTGTCAGGTCCAGGTCTGTCAGGTCCAGGTCTCTCTGGTCTCTCTGGTCCAGGTCTCTCTGGTCTCTCAGGTCCAGGTCTGTCAGGTCCAGGTCTCTCAGGTCCAGGTCTCTCTGGTCTCTCAGGTCCAGGTCTCTCAGGTCCAGGTCTCTCTGGTCTCTCAGGTCCAGGTCTGTCAGGTCCAGGTCTCTCTGGTCTCTCAGGTCCAGGTCTGTCAGGTCCAGGTCTCTCAGGTCCAGGTCTCTCAGGTCCAGGTCTGTCAGGTCCAGGTCTCTGAGGTCCAGGTCTGTCAGGTCCAGGTCTGTCAGGTCTCTCAGGTCCAGGTCTGTCAGGTCCAGGTCTGTCAGGTCTCTCAGGTCCAGGTCTGTCAGGTCCAGGTCTGTCAGGTCCAGGTCTCTCT